>NC_138372.1:166705599-166759595 GCF_054177405.1 Leptonychotes weddellii
AGCCTGGTGATGGGTATTAAAGAGGGCACGTTCTGCATGGAGCACTGGGTGTTATGCACAAGCAATGAATCATGGAACACTACATCAAAAACTAATGATGTAATGTATGGTGATTAACATAACAATAAAGAAATTAAAAAAAAAAAAGAGTCACATGCTCTACTGACCTAGCCAGCCAGGCACTCCAAGGATGTGAGGATTTTAAAGATGACTTCCTATTCTTCCAGAGAGAACCCTTTTCCTAACACCCATCTTTGTTTGGGAAGTTTTCTTCATACTTCTTTTTCTTCCACATTATTGTTGGTATTGTCCAACTGTTTCTTTCCAAAAGTGATCCATTTACTATAAATAAACTGAGGTTACACGAGGCCCCAGTTTACTCACACGACAAAATCATCCCCTGAGCATCTGGTACATGCCAAGCGCTAAGGATGTAGACTGAGCAAAAACTCATATACTCTAATGGCGAGAAAGGCATTCGGCAGCATATCCCATGAATAACCACTTCAAGAGGTTGTACTAACTGGGGTAAAAGCCACAGGTAGCGTGCATCTCTTTTGAGATGACCATAGTCTGTAGATTAAAGAGGAGGAATAGCAAGCCAGGGAGGTTAAATGTGACCACAAGCCAGAAACAGATAGGTAGCATTAGCCCTCATCTTCCAGACAGAAATCCTTTACATCCACATCAAGTATGAGGATCTTCCCTGTGTCTCAACAACCTTACACCCTCCTCATTTCACTACAGAAGGATCTGATTCTCGGCAGGGTGAGTGGTTTTTTCCAAGGTGATGCAGATAGCAGAGCTATGACTGGAACACCTGTGTCCTGACTCCACGGCCTGGGGTGGGTGCCGAGCTCTCCAAACAGGTAGCAGAGGAGAAGAACAAATCCACTCAGGCAGGAGGAGAAAGGAAGGTGATTGCAGGAGAGGTCCTTTTAAGTCCATGGCTTTTAAAATGGAAACAAATACTTTTGAGACTGCCTTCATGACAAGTGGCCTAAGTGTTTAAGCCACTGAGTTGGGCAAGGCTCTCTTCAAAGGTCAATTCTCCCCGCCAAGAAATGGGGTGAGCTAGGGTAAAGTGGATCACTGGAACATAGCCATGTTGTGTCCCACCTTCCCCTTCATCTCTCGCATGGAAAATCACTGCCCTCAGGGCTTCCCTGGAATAGCAACTGTTTTGGCATTTACAGGCTTAGCGCCACTGACAGGGGTTAAAAGATGGTGGTCAAATTCCAGCATCTTCCCCTGAAAGGGACCGAGGAGTTTATCCTTCTGAACCACCTCATTAAACAGAGGAAGAAACTCAGGTCAAATATATGATAAATTGTCTTGATATTACAAAGCAGAAAGTGTAGAACCAAGACAGATGCTAGGGTCTGACTAAGCACGCTTCCTTTCTCTGCTGCTCAACACTTAACAATAAAAGGGGGGTAAAAAAAGGATCCCCGTAGCCATAGATTTAGTTGAAGCTCACTCTAATGCTATTGGAATCAGCAGGGGGTAGGAACAGCTCATTGCTGTGCCTACAACATGCCAGGTACCCAGCTGTATGCCCAGGATACAGCTTGTATTCGCCACAAGACTGCAGTCTCCGTGCAAACAAGAACTCTGTCCACCACTTCTCACTTAGTATTATCAGTCCTCACCCCAGGGCTTGGCACATAGTAGGCATTCAGCCAACATGTTGAGGAAAGGAATGACTTCACTTAAATCTTAAGCAACCAGATGAGCACTGAGTTACATAAAGGAGAGAATGAGTCTCAGCTTCACTGAATGATTTGCTCAATCCAATCAGGGTGCAAATGTGGGAACTAGAAGTAAGTGTGTGACCTTCAGAAAGAGGAAGTCTTGGGTCTTCTATTTAAATGTAGAAGTAAGATTGCTTTGAATCCAACAAATACAGTTGTTGGTACATAGGTCCTCCTGAAGTGTTATGGAGGTTAAAAATGTCCCCAAGCAGTTATGTCAGTCTGCCTGTTTGCTGAGCAAATTCTTTTTTTTTTTTTTTAAGATTTTATTTATTTATTTAGACAGAGAGAGAGCACGAGCAGGGGAAGGGACAGAGGGAAAAGAAGAGAGAGAATCTCAGACTCCCTGCAGAGCATGGAGCCCGACACGAGGCTCCATCCAAGGACCATGAGATCAGGACCTGAGCCAAAACCAAGAGTCAGATGCTCAACCGACTGAGCCACCCAGGTGCCCCTGCTCAGCAAATTCTTTGACCATGGATGGCAAAAGCATAAACAGTCATGGGCCTCAGTGTGCACAACTATCACAGATTTCAAAGCCACTGATATCCCGAGTAACCAGGTTCTCATAGTCTATAAATACCAAGTAGTTGGTCTGACTACATCCCTTAATGTTTCAGCTAGCTACAGGAAATTAAGTATAACATATAGTTAATAATAATAAATAATCAAAATATTGATAATGATATAGTAATAATTAGAAGTGCCAGAGCTTTACAGGTTCTAAGAGTTTTAAGTGTACCACTTTATTTAATCCTCACAACAAAACTAAGAGGTAGGTTGTTATCATTGCTACAATAATCCCCATTTTACAGATGGGGCAACTGAGAGAGACAGAAGTATTTAAGTCCAACATACCAAGGACTTCTAAATAATGTCTGGCATTATTCTCCCTGCGAATGGACAGGTAGGTGGGTGGGTGGATGGATGGATGGGTGAGTGGGTGGATGGGTAGGTGGATGGGTGGGTGGGTAGGTGGATGGATGGATGGATGGATGGATGGATAGATGGATGGGTGGGTGGATGGGTAAATGAAAGACTGGAAAGAGACAGGAAACAACTAAGACAGTGTCACTGCTATGGTATCCAAGTTGATCCATCATTCACAGTGTGGAGAACTGTTGTGTGGGCTGAGTCATGCAGGAATTGCTGCGGAGGCCAAGAATGGTGGTGATGAATTCAGATATGCCCATCCACATGCAGGCTCCACCACTTACAAGCTGTTTGCCCTTGGTATGACTTCTCTGAGCCTCAATTCCTATCTCTATGAAATGGGGGAAATGATCGATCTACTCAGAAGAGCATATGAGAATCGAAGATCATGCTGGCACACTGTAGGTGCTCTGTAAAGGTATACTGGAAGAATAAGTGGGTGAGTCAACAACATAATGGCATCCCACACATGAAAGGGATCTGAATGAAAGCCAGGATTCTGTGGGTCGGGTCTCCCTTATGTTATGTTTTGAGCTACAAAATCCCCCAAATGCTACAACACTGTGAAAATCTCCAGATTTATATTTTAAACCCTCATGCATATCACTGGGCGCGTAGTTGGATGTTTTGGCTTTTGCTCACATTCAAGTTATCAAGAATGAACTAACTGTTAATTGTGATCCACCAAGCCAGGTAAACTTCCTAATCTTTCGTGTCTTTAAACTGCAGACTTACACTTTGCCAAAAATAAGTGCATTTCTAAAGTGGGTGAAGGGAGCTGGGCGAAAGCATTTTCACTCAGAGACTACAGGGTTGGGACAGGTATTAGCTTCTTTGTGTTTGCTCCTTAATTTAACCCCTGCACCCAGCCTAGGGAGAAGGCTTTAGACAGCGGTTCCATGGGAAGCTTACCCTCAAGATCATGGGATTTTTGAGGGGTAGGTTTATCTGGGTCTCCTATGAGCAGTCCCACTACCTCCTAGGTAAAAATTAGGCACCTGGTCAGAAAAAGCAGATCATTTTAAAGTCTTCATAGCCTTCATCTTCACTAGATTATACACCAAAAGGTGGCTTCCCCATATTCCCTTGAAGCTCTTTAGAAGCACATTCTTCCCCAACAAAGGGGAGATGAAAAGGATATTCATGTTGTAAGAGTGAAAGCAAAGGACCCAGGTTATGCCCCACATAGATCAGTACTTAGTAAGATGAAGGGAAGCTGAGTGGTGTAGACCAGCCACTCTGCCTTCCTCAAATCATCCCATATTTCTCTTATCCCCCACATGGAAAGATGAAACAAATGAATGGCCAGGACACTCATTCCGGGGAACTTTGGGGAGAATGAAACTGGGACACAAAGAAGATGTAAAGAGAAAAATAAAAGGAACACTAAGAAAACTTTAATGTAGAATGTAAAATATAGAGTAATAAAAGAGCAGCCAAAATGTCTCTGGAAAAGAGAGGGGATTGCAACCAAGGGTTGCAGTAGATCTTGGAAGATGACCAGGAGCCAGATAAAAGAGAAAAGGCACAGGGTATGTGTGTGCAAATAGGAGAGAGGAAGGGGCTTGGAGATGCAGGGAACAGTAAGAAGCTGGAGGCATGTCCATCACAGCACAAAAGAGAGCCATGGGATGCAAAAAGCTGCAGCATCTGGGCAGACTGTGGTCAGCACTCTGTGCCACACCAGGGTCTTACCATAGCATCATCCAGGCCAGAGGTTCTCTGAGTGTGATGCAAAAACCTACTGCCTCAACATCACCCAGAGACAGCCACTGAAAATTCAGATCCCAAAACCTTTCCAATGTGTTATGGACTGAATCATGTCCCCCTGCTATGGACTGAATGTTCGTGGCCCCCAAAATGCATACATAGGTTGAAGCTTAATCCCAGTGTGATGATGGTATTTGCAGGTGGGGCCTTTGGGAGTGCCTTGGTTTGGATGGGGTCATGGGGATGGAGCCCCCATGGTGGGATTAGTGCCCTGTTAATAGGATGCAAAACCCAGCGTGCGCTCTCTCCGAGGAGGAGGAGGGTACAATGAGAAGTCAGCCATCTGCAACTCAGAAAATGACTCTCACCAATCTGACCATGGTGGCACCATGATCTTGGACTTCCAGCCACTAGAACTGTGAGAAATAAATTTCTCTTGTTGATGAGCCCCCAGTTTATGGTATTTTGTTATAGCAGCCCATCTGACTGAAACCCCCCGAATTCATGTGAAAGCCATAGCCTCCAGTACTTCAGAGTGTGACTGTACTTGGAGATAGGACCTCCAACGAGGTAAGTGAAAATATGGCCATTAGGGTGTGCCCTAATCCAATCTGATAGGTGTCCTTATAAAAAGAAGAAATGTGAATGAACAAAGAAACACAAGGAATGCGGAGCACAGAGCAAAGACCACGTGAGGACCCAGGAAGAAGGCGACCACCTGCACGTTAAGGAAAGAGGTCTTGGAAGACACCAACACTGCTGACACCTGAAGCTGGACTTTATCTTCCAGAACTGTGAGAAAATAAATGTGTGTTATTTAAACCACTCGGTGTGGTATATTGTTATGGCGGCTCTAGCAAACTAATATATAAGGCTTAATCAATCAACATGGTGGAAAGCAAATGACCAGTTCTGGTGCTACCCACACCCCAGGTGATTCTCATTTATACTAACTCAGTGACCTTCCACCAAGTACTGGGGAGCCATCAGAGAGTGTTAAGCAGGAATCTGATGTTTGTTTTTCGTTTTATAAAGATCTTCATCATCTGCTGTGCTTTACAGTATTTACAACAATGGCCAATTTTATATATAAATTATACATTCTCATGAGCATTTTATGGCTCTCTTATTATAGGTTTCCACACAAAAGCATAAGCTCTGTGAACGTGGAGACCATGCCTTTTTCTGTTTACCTTGGAAAACTCAGCAGTTAGCACAATGGCAGCCTATCACATGGAGGAACTCAGTATTTATCTCATGAATACATGAAGGGATGCACAAATGAATGCATGCTAACAGGAGTCTGCATGGCAGATTAGAGGACAGGGATCTGAGACAAGATAGCAGAATCTTAGTTAATCCAGATGAGGGGATTATGGCCCGAACTATAATGGCCAAAGGTCACTATGGGGGAGAAGGAACAGAATCAAAAGTCCCTGGAAAATACTTGCTGGATGGGGTAGGGAGTAAATATATGCCCAGAGAATTCTATGCTTCCTTCCTGGCACCAAACCTACTACAAACCTGGCCCATCTCCTATCTGTGTAAATAAAGTTTTATTGGAACATGATTGCAGCCATTCATTTATATATTGTCTGTGGCTGCTTTCTCACTACAAGAGCAGAGTTGAGTAGTTGTGACAGAGACCATATGGCCTGGGGAACCTACAATATTTACTCTCTATCCAGCCAGTTATAGAAAATGTTTGCTGACCCCTGACGTTGGGGCTCTTTTAAGTCTCTGCTGTTTTAGGAATTACACTGACTTCAGAGAGAGTAGTGAATGATTTTCCTGCCAGTACATCGCTAATTTAAGCAGAGGAAAAGTGAAATGTGGGATTTCTGACTTGCAAAATTGCCACCACGTGCTGGTGGCCACAGAGCACATGAGTGCGGAAATTCCTTACACAGACAGGCCCAGGCAAATACAACAAAGTCTTGGCTTCTGAATCCGCACAGTCCCCCAAAAATCTGCTGAGAGCAAAAGGAACTGGGGACAGTTATGACCACAGTGGCTGTGAGATTCTGTGATGATGAAGGATGGGGACTCAGCAGAAATAGTAACTGATGGAACAATCAGAGAAAGACATTACCGCACTCAAGCTCTTCGCCATTAACCTCAGCCAGGCTCCAAAAGCACCAGTTTGGGGACATTAAGGGGATCTGCTGATTTTGTTCAAGGGCCACTTCTCACAGTTGCCAAAATGCTATAAGGGGAAAAAGCCAGATAAACAAGACAGAAACAGCAATGGGGAGCTGGCACGAAGACAGGCACGAGGCTGGGTATCAGGGACAGCTATAAACCTCCAGGACTGCAAGATCAGGAAATCAGAAAGTTGAAAAGGCACTTCAAAAAAATCCTCCAATTTCTTGCCCAGTCTGCAGCCAGAGAGGGCTGCCTTCAGATTATCAACAACCGTGAAGACCTTTAATGCCTTATCAACAATCTCCTTAAGGACCAGGCTGACCCTGAGAGACACTGACTGTGTTGATACAGTATTCAAATACGGGAAACAGTGATGCATGGTCAGTCTTACCCTAGCCCATCCTCTTCAAGGACAGCTCCACCGTGAGCCTCAGCTCTGCACAGACTCAGATTCAAATCCCGACTGAGTAGGGCCCAGACCCTGCAGAGGGGTTCCCAGCATCCCACAGTCAAAGCTCTTATATTCAGAAAGTTCAGGTTTTCCTGTCTCCTTTTCCAACCTAGTGCACAGGGGACTGGAGAAATAATAACCAATCTGTAAGAGTCACGTCAACATCAAGATTGGATATAAGCCTGGGTCCAAGGCACCTTGATTTAAATCCCAGGTGACCCAAGGGGGTGACTTCATATCCCTCTGCTGGTTCCTTCAGCTGTAAATGAATATAATAATAGCACCTCCCCCCTGAGTTTGTTATGAGGATTACCTGATTTAATAGACACAAAAACACTTTGCAAGAGCTGGGCTCAGAGCGGGCGCCCTATCAGTAAGTCGTAACTGCTGCCTCCCAGCTTCACCTGCCGGCGAAACACAACACGAGTGGGAAACTGCGCTAAGCACTGTTCTTTATTATCACAGTCGTCCTCACAGCACTCTCTGAGGCAGGGGCATCACCTATGTTTCTCAGGCGAGGACCCTGAGGCACACAGAAGGGGACATAACATGTTCAGAGGCACACAGCTAGGAAGCAGAGAAGTGGGAATGGCAGATTCCGTGGACTGTCTGGCTTTGAAGCCCATGAGTTGGAAAACCCAGTGCCATCTTGGTATACGCCCAAGACACCCACAGTCCTGGGAGCTGAAACCTTCCTTCCAAGCCTGAAACACAAGTCTAGAGGGTGAAGCACATCCACTTGGAAGTGGAGGAGAGCAAAAGGCACAGCAGAAGTCCTGGGGCTGTTCACAAAACAGGGTATTAACCCAAGCATGGCAGATGCTATGGGCTGTCTAACCCAAGAGCTATTCATTCCTGGTCTCCTCCTCTTGTGTTGGCCTCTGACTATAAAAGGCTAGGCAAGAGAAGACAGAGATCCAACCCCCCTAGCAATCCTTCTAGTTAAAACAGCCATGCAATCCTGCTTTGACTAATGAAATAAAAAGAGAACTATTCTGAGAGGCTCCTGGGAAGATTTTTTTTGTCATTTTAAAATGGGACAGATGAAGGAGGAGAATGTCTGGGGCTGCACTCCCCTTTCCTTCTTCTTTGAACACAGATGTAATGTTGGGAGCTGTGGTCATCCTATTGGGACCAAGAGGCAACAAGCCTATAGCTAAGGATTGTAAAGGAGAACTTCATTTGGAGAACAGAGTGGATCCCTCTTCATAAGTATTGGGGGGAAAAGGTCAGCAATTGATCACCTCCAGGCTTGTTAAATAAATAACAGTTGAAGCCACCATGAGTCAAATCTTCTGTTACTTAGAGCTGACAGTAATCTTGGCTGACACTCCAAGGCTGCTCAGAACAACAGGGGAATTAAGTACTTACCATGAACCAGGAAGTGGGCCAGGTGCAGGGGACAGGTCTTTGCTCCCCAAAAACATACTTACCCTCTGGGATGTCAGTTCTCATTTATAAAAAAGGAAATAAAACCAGATGTCAGACAAGGTCTGCTTCAGTCTGGAAATTTCACACCCTTTTATAAAGAGGAACTATTGAAAAGGATTTGAGCAGTAGTGTGACATGATAAAGGCAGAGTATGCATACAAGAAATCACCTGGAAAGGCAGTTAAAGATGGCCTCAGGATTGACATACGACTCTCTCTTGGTTTCTGAATTCATGTTAAGGTATGCAAATGAAGTGTTAACAAATATCCCACTTCTACAGGGCTACCATATTTGGGACCCTTACAAGGTTTCTAGCATATATGTCATTTCTTCCTCATGATAACCCTATGAAATTAATAGGATTACTCTATTGAACAAAAGATAAAGCTCAGACTTCAAAAGTCTAAGTCAATCCAGGACCTCACAGCCAAACGTAACTGTGATCTAAACTCCTTCTATGGGCCATGGGCACAGTGACCTTGTTCCCTGATTCTTTTTTTTTTTTTTTTTAAGATTTTATTTATTTATTTTAGAGACAGAGCACAAGAGGGGGGAGCGGGAGAGGGAGAAGCAGACTCCCTGCCGAGCAGGGAGCCCGATGCGGGACTCGATCCCGGGACTCCAGGATCATGACCCGAGCCGAAGGCAGTCGCCCAACCAACTGAGCCACCCAGGCGCCCCTTGTTCCCTGATTCTTCTTGAAACCAGTACGTGCTCAAAATGATGCTCTTTCCCCCATTGCAGTCAACCCACCAGGGTGGGAAAGAGTTGCTAAGAGCCACCCACCTAGAGCAGCATGACTCACGTGGCCATCATCCCGCTTGAATGACACAGATACCATTATGGAAACCTGGCTCAACTTCATGGTTGATTTGATAGGTACAAACACTAATAATGATTAGTATATATCTCCACCCATCCAATGTCAATACTTCCAGGATCAAATGTATACATACTTCAACTCTCCTCTTTCCCCCTCCACTGACTTCCACTTTATCATACACTGAAGGTTGTTTGGGGACAGCACAGTTTGTTCCATTGCTCTTTGCATTTATTTTTGTTCTTGTAGTTCTGCAGAATGCTTTCCTATTTGGTAGAGCAAGTCACATCCAAGTTCTTTCAAGGATTCAAGAAGGTGGGGATTAAGGCCCCAGTGTTTCACCATAAACTAAGTCATCTCCAAGAGAGGCAGTCTTACAGCTGAGCACATATTTGCAAGGAGTCAGGAGAGAACTGTAGAGCTGTGGGTCTCTAACCCTCCTCCTGAGGGCCCGGAGCTAGAATGGTGCCCCAGGGCACAGATCAGAGGTGGACAGGGTGAAAACCAGGGCAAGGAGTAAGGCTCTGGATCCCCAACCCATGAGTCAATCCAAGTGGCACTCCTCTCTGTCTACTGTCAATATAGGGAGTTTCTGTTCAATTTCATTTAAAAAACAGGGAGTTGGTGCCTTTCCATAAGTATGGAAAAGGAAATGCTATCCATCTAGCAAGCACCAGCCTGTGATACAAAGAAGCAAAGTGAGTCAAGATGCAGACATAAGAGAAGGTGGATCCAGAGCACATCTGGATGAGGGGCCACATTAGGGCAGATGATTGTAGTAATATGGACAGTCACAGCAGATAATAGTAACAACAACAGTAAGGACCAGCATTTACTGGGCACTTAAAAAAAAAAGTTTTACACCACACCCTTAAGGTGTATTATCTCATTTAATTTGTTCTGCAATTATATGAGGTAAGTTCTTGCCACCTATTTTTACAGGCAAGGAGCCAGACGCAGAGGGCTTAAGGAGCTGTATTCATTCATTCCACACCAGATATTATCTGTCAAAACCGTGGGCCTGTCCCCACTAGATAAGACAAATGAAGAAGGTGGGCAACATCCTTGACTTCAAGAAGGCTGCAAGGGTAGCATGAAGGACAGGAGATGGCTAAGATATCACTAAGCAAAGGTCAACCAAGCAGATATGGGAGGTGGACATGATGCCCAAGAAGGGTTCTTCACTCCCTCCTGAACTGGGCATGGGCATGTTCTTGGTCTGCTTGTTCAGTTCCCAGGGAGGGGCCTCACAAACAGCCCCCCTCTCAGATCCAGACCTCCATCCAGAGCACGGCTTCTCAAAGACCTCCCCACAGGGTTCAGATGCCAACAGAGATCACACGTACCTCCTCGGAGCAAGAGCTCCATGAGCAACTCTGAGCCCTCCAGCCTCAAGAAAACCCAAAGGCAGGGGTCCCTTTCAGTGTCTTCTAAACACGTAAAGAGTTAGCCTTAGCATTCAGGTTGAGGGAATGTTCTGAGAAAGGAGACAAGGCAGCCAGGAGGTTTGCTGGAGCTGCAGTGTGACTCGAGATGGAAAAAACCAGGATGGAAGGGTTTCAGGATTCTCTGCTATCATCCCAACAGAGATCCTTGGGGCTGGAAGGCAGTGGGCCCGCTGCCCGGATCGCTAGAAAAACAAGCCAGAGCCTATTCTCGTGGAAAAGGCATCCGCACATTCTGGAACGCTGCATCAGGTGGCGAGACAGGCACACAGCCCGCCCCGGGCCCCGGAGTGGGGCAGCCGCGGTGGCGGGAAACATGTCCCTCTGTCCCCTGGTGCTCAGAACCTACCTGCCCCACCATAACACTTCAGCGAGGGCAGAAGAACGCATCCGGAGGTGGGGACAAACTACGGGCTGTGCTCACTGTTTAAAGAACAATTAATGAGGAAATAGCAGCACACTGGAATCATCAGCTCGAGGGCAATTTTGCAATTAAGAAAATTAAAGGCTGCAGCTTCAGGAGACAAAGTGTCAAGTCGAAAGCAGGAAGAGAAAAGGATACACAAACTGAGCCTGGCTGGGCTCTCCTGGCTTCCAAGTAAATACTGGGACACCATGTGGGTGGTCCTGCATGGGGGGAAAGGAAGGAGCGGCATTTACTGACGCTCACATGGTCTGCACCCCACCCGGCATCGCTCCATGACCCTTCCTCATCCCTGCGCAGTGAGTGCATAGGAAGCACCAGATTCTTCCAGACACGTCATCTCAACTCATCCCCACCTTCCTGGGACGGGATAGTTGTATCCCCAATTCACAGAGCCGCGCTGTGGGCTATGTAAGGCCAATGACTTTGCCTTAAGATCCCAAGGTGAGTAAGGGGCCGCGTTACAAGAGGTACTCAGGGCTGTCCACGTCCAGATGCCTTGTCCTCTTCACTCTGAAACCTTGTTCTTAAATTCTGTTGAGCTTCTTCTCTGGAATCCTTTTTCATGCTTGTGGGTTCATTCTCACCACCAGCAAATGCAATCTCCATTCTTAGGCCCATAAGGGTGCTGTCACTCAACCCTCTGTCTCCACCCAGCCCACTCTTCACTTCATGAAGCCACAGGCAGCCAGTGGAAGCTCGAGGAACTGCAAACAGCCGACACCTCTCTCCTGCCGGCGGACAGGGCCTGCCTGTCCACCGGGCCCTTAGCTCCTTGCTCAGCCCTCATGTTCACCTGGGTAGTAGAGAGGAAGGCCCCTACAAGTCATCGAGAAGACTGGCCCCTGCTCTTGATACCTCGTTTCTAGCAATGCAACTAATGGCAGGTCAAAGCAAGCAAGACAGCTGCACTGTGACCCAGTTAAAGAGAGTGGGTCAGAATCTCAGGTGGAGGAAGTAGGTCAGCGTCAGGCTGAGAGGGAAGGAAGCCCACACGTCAGACTGGAAAAGCTTTCTGAGTAGGTGAGAGCAGGACGCAGTGCCCAAGAAAGGGCAATGCCATCAGGTGGGCAGGGATATCCCGAGTTTGTGTAAGAATCAAGAAGCGGGGGGCACCAGAAAGCCCACTCACGTGGAGGAGCTGGTCTCTGGCACCGGAAGACATTCACTGACGTGTGCTTGAGGAATTAATGATGGAACAACTGAATTCAAAACACTGAAAAAAAAAAAAAAAAAAAAAGGATGCTGTCTCTTCCAGGATGAGAGGTAATGGGAGATAAAGACATCTACGCCAATGCAACTAGAGTGGGTTGTAAGAAGCCTCTCTACTTTCAAAGCTCCCAGTTAACTATACAGAGCGCTGGGATGTTCTGTTTCATTTACTTTGTCTAGTTCGGGAGAGGAGAGAATGTCATTTTTGCATCAATCTCTGCTGTGAAAGTGTTTTTCTTCCCTTAATAAGTATGGCGTGGCAAATTTATAGAAGCCTGGCTTTGATGATTCAGGATCAGGCAGTCGTGTCATCAGTGAAACCCTGCCTATTATCACATGGAAATGTGTATCAAGGAGGCATGACAAAGCAGGAAGAAGGGAAGCAGGTCCCAGAACTAAAAATGGTGAAAACGCATGCTTCCTGGTTGTCCTCTAGCAACTCACCCCTTCACTCAAAAGGCAAACTCCAAGTAAGTCCGTTGGTCATTAAAGTTCTATGGAATCATTGTCTTCCCCAAATATTGATCAGAAGATTGTGTCTGGCCTATGCTATAAATCTACAGGAGGAACCGAAAACCATAGTCTGTGATTCACCACATGCTACCTTATACTAGTGGTTGACCAGTCAGCCCTAGTGTTCACCTGGGGGTGAACAGAAATAAAACCTTTCTCCAGAAATGCAAAACAAATTAAAATCATCCTTGGGGCAATATTGCTGAAATATTGAACCTGAATATACTCCAGCCTCTAGATCTGTGCTATTCAATAGAGTAGCCACCAGACACATATGATTTCTTAAATTTACATTAATTAAGTAAAATAAAAAACCCATTCCCTTGGTTGTACGAGCCACATTTCAAGTGCTCAATCATCACATGTGGCAAATGGTTACCATATTGGATAATGTATCTAGAACATTTTCATCATCACAGAAAGTTCTATTGGACAGTATTGCCTTAGACCTAAGTTTTAGCCTTTCATAGATACAAGGGACAGAGACCAAGGTAAATGACATTATAAGGAAAAAATCACCTTTAAAAAGGGGTGGGGGGGCCTGGGTGGCTCAGTGGGTTAAGCAACCGTCTTCGGCTTAGGTCATGATCTCAGAGTCCTGGGATCAAGTCCCACATTGAGCTCCCTGTTGATCAGGGAGCCTGCTTCTCCCTCTCTCTCTGCCACTAACCCTGGCTTGTGCTCTCTCTCTCTGTCAAATGAATAAATAAAATCTTAAAAGAAAAAAAAAAAAAGAACACAATCAGACAACTCCAGCATGTGGGAATATTTGTAACCCAACTGGCCTATACCCTCCAATAGTCAATGTTATGAGCAGAGGGCTGGAAAGAGAAAGTTGAAGGACCGTGATAGACCATATCATGCAGCTGTGCAATATTCAGAACCAAATGGTGGGGTGTAGCTTGCCAATATCCAGTGAGCTGTGGTACTCCGTGAGCTCACACTAAATCCTTTCACTAGCTGGTATATATGCATGTGTGTATAGTTTTCCTTTTTTTAACAGCCAGGCTACTTAAGACTTTATTCTTTAACTGAAACAGCCAGGCAGGCTATTTCTAGCACACATCTGTCGTCTCATGGGACCTCAACTTTTACTCTGCTACACTTAAACCACTTTTCTTATTTCAAATTTAGACTTTTACGCAGCAAGTAAATATCAAGCATTACCATTCATTTCTGCCTACCAACTTGTTCACGTTCCATAAAACAACCATCTCTGTATTACTGTTTGAGATCCATTCGAGTGCTTTATTCCATTTTCCTGCATTGTTTAAAATAAAGGAAAAATGGAGAAAATAAATATGCTAGCTACTATTAGCCATAATACAATTAAGAAAAACTTGGAAACAGCATGAAGTAAACCAAACCTCTTCAGTGTGGTTTAGATGCATATTGGAAATAAGCTAGTTGATTATATGCATAATTCTGAGGGAAAAGAAAATAACTTAAAAATCTATGAAACACTGGTAATTTATTATTGAAGATTATATAACCAAAAGGTAAAGAGTTAAAATAGAGGAAATGGAGATATTTTACAAAGTTATAGATTCAGAGTCCATATCACTAAAATGTTCTATTGATCCTCTAGAGAATTCCATAAGCTTCTACATCATCTCATAGTTTTCTCCAGATTTTTAGTTAAGAAAATTTAAAAACCTGCGGGACGCCTGGGTTGCTCAGTTGGTTAAGCGTCTGCCTTTGGCTCAGGTTGTGATCCCAGGGTCCTGGGATGGAGACCCGTGTCAGGCTCCCTGCTCAGCAGGGAGTCTGCTAATTCCTCTGACTCTCCCTCTGTGCTCTCCCTCTCTCTCTCTCGCTCTCTCAAATAAACAAAATCTTAAAAAAAAAAAGAAAAGAAAATTAAAAAACCAGACCTAGTCCTTCTCCTGTCAACTTAAAAAACGAATTTGTATAGAGCAGAAATCAGTAAAATTGAAAACAAGAAATCAGTAAAGTAAATCAATGAAACCAAAAGTTGGTTCTTTGAAAAGATCAATAAAACCAATAAGCATCTAGCCAGGCTAAGGAAAAAGAAAATAAAGGACACAAATTACCAGTACAAGAAATGAAAGAGAGGACATCACTACAGATCCCATGGGTATTAAAAGGATAATATAGGAATCCTATGTTACATCTCCATGCCCACAAATTTGATAATCTAGATGAAACGGACCAATTCCTTGAAAGACACAATCAGCCAAAATTCACACAAAATGAAACAGATAATTTGAATAGGCCTGTATCTATTAAATAAATTGAATCAATAATTAATAACCTTCCAAAATAAGAAGCACCAGGCCTAGATGGGTTCACTGGTGAATTCTAACAAACATTTAAGGAAGAAATTATTTACCAATTTCCGACAATATTTTTCAGAAGATAGAAACAGAGGGAATATTTCCAAATTGATTCTATGAAGCCTGCATTACCCTAAAACCATAACCAGACAAAGACATTACAAGAAACTATAGACCAATGTCTTTGATAAATACAGATGTAAAAGTCCTCAACAAGACATTAGCAAAGTGAATCTAACAATGTATAAGAAGAATTATACACCACAGCCAACTGAGATTTATCCCATGTATGCAAGGTTGGTTCAACATTCAAAAATCAATTAATGTAATCCATCATATCATTAGGTTAAAGAAGAAAAAGCATGTGAATAATATATCTATAGATGCAGAAAAAGCATTTGACAAAATCTAACTCTATTCCTGATAAAATCTCAGGAAATGAAAATGATAAAAGTCCTAGAAAATAACACAGGAGAAAATATAGATGGCTATGGGTTTGGTGATGCCCTTTTAGATACAACCTCAAAGGCACAATCCATGAAAGAAAGAATGATAAGTTGGACTTCATTAAAATTAACATTTTTTGCTCTGCAAAAGACACTGTCAAGAGAATGTAAAGATAGCCAGAGAACGGGAGAAAATATGTGCAAAGGACATATCTGATAAAAGATTGCTATCCAAAATGTATAAAGATCTTGAGCCTAAAGCTCAACAGTAAGAAGACAAACAACCCAATTTAAAAAATGGGCCAAATACCGTAATAATTACCTCACCAAAGAAAATATACAGATGGCAAATTAGCATATGAAACCACATCATGACTATGTCATCAGGGAAATATCAAAACAACTATGCATTACCAATGCACACCTATTACACCAGAACACTGACAACACCAAATGCTGGTGAGGATGCAGAGCAACAGGAATTCTCACTCATGGCTGGGGGGAATACAGAAAGGCACAGCCATTGTGGAAGGCAATTTGGCAATTTCTCACAAAACTAAACATGCTCTTACCATATGATCCAGCAATCATACTCCTTGGCATTTACCCGTAAGAAGCTGAAAACTTATAGTCACATAAAAACCTGCACGTGGATGTTTATAGCAACTTTGTTCATAATTTCCAAAACTTGGAAGCAACCGAGGTGTCCCTCAGTTGGTAAGTGGATAAATAAAATGTGATACAGCCAAGGTAATATTACTCAGTGCCAAAGAGAAATGAGCTATTAAGCCATGAATGACATGGAACAACCTTAAATACATATTACTAAGTGAAGTAAGTCAATCATACTGTATGATTTCAACTATATGACATTCTGAAAGAGGAAAACTGTAGAAACAGTAAAAAGATCAGTGGTTGTCAGGGGTTAGGTGAAAGAAAGGAATGAACAGGAGGAGTACAGAGGATTTTCAGAACAGTAAGAATATTCTGTATGATACTATAATGGTGCATTTATTTTACTATAAATTATTATAAATTTGTGCAAACCCATAGTATGTCAACACCAAGAATGAACCTTATGGAAACTATGGGCTCTAGGTGATAATGATGTGTCAGTTTAGGTCCATCAATTATAACAAATGTACCAGTCTGGTGGGGGAATACTGATAATATGGGAGGCTGAGCATGTCGGGGGTAGGAGGTCTATGAGAAATCGCTGCATCTTCTCTTACTTTTGTTGTGAACCTAAAACTGCTCCAAAAAAACAGTCTATTAAAAACATTTTTTAAAAAAGAAATACATTATACTTTGATTGGATTCTGCATAAAAACGTAGCTATAAGCAAATTTCTGGAACAATTGGGGAAATATGAATGTGGAATATACACTGAGTGGTATTATGGAATTGTCAACTTTCTTCAGTATGATGATGTCACTGGAGTCAGACTGAAGAATATCTTTTCCTAGGTAAAGTATGCTCAAGTATTTGGGTTGTACTGTCGTGGAATCAGCAACTTATTTTCAAATGATCTAGGAAAATACACATATATTCATATGCAGATAAAGCAAATATTCCAAAATATTAACAACTCTTAAATCTAGGTATAGGAAATGTGGGTATTCACTGCTCGTTTCTTCAACTTTTCTGTCTGATTGAAGATTTTCATAATAAAATTTTTGCGAAACCGCCTCCCTAAGGAATTTACAGAACCTGACATGTGTCAAAACTCTAAGGCAGTTTGTATTTGAAAGTCCTTTTTGCTTTTCTTACCTAGTAATGGAACATTTCCATTCCTCTAACACTATTTTATTTACGTGTGTCAAAGAGATCAAACGAGAAGAATAACTTTATTGTGCCTTCTGACTCATCAGCTTTTCGCTTTTCATGACTCATTATCCATGGACAGAAGAAAGCCTGCACATTTTACTAACATGAAATTTTCATATACTTCTCCCAGTTCCAAGGGAATCAATTCTATTATGATCCCACTTCAACTGTTTCCTTTATTCTTCTTTCTCTATTCTTCCTTCTTCTTTTTGAACGGGTGCTGCTGAAATTTACATGCAATATGAGTGCACCCCTTAATTACCATAACAGGCACTTCCTTCCTCCTGCACCTATTACAACTCACTTTGGATTTCGGCCAGCTCAAATAAGAAAGCCTCCTCTTAAAACTCCAAACCTTGAAATTAAAAATTGTAAGAAAATATTTTAATTGAAATTTAGAACAGTTTCCCCATGTCAGGAAAAGCTCTTGGAATGAATGAATTCCACAATAAAGAGTTTAAAAGGTGCTGCCACGGTCCGACCTAGGAAAGGGAAGGCAGGACTTTGTATAGGGCAGCCAGTGACCAGGCACATCTCTGAAGAGACCCAAGTAGCTTAGGGGGCAGTTAATTTAACACAAAACCTGGGTGCCGATCGGGGAACCTGAGAAGGCAACATGCATCTGTACGGTACACAGATCCCTCATGTTTTAGGACTAGGGAAAACAAGTAGGGAGAGAAGGGTAAGGAAAACAAGAAAGCATTAAGCCCATCCATTACAGACAGACAATGGACTTATCTTGATACCAAGAGATGGACATAAAGCCCTTCACCCTAGAACTTTAAGTGTCAGAGATTCCTTGATTAGTCGTGTAACCTCATTCGCCTTGAAGCAGGGTGGCATGGCAGGACAGACACGGGATTAGAATGAGCAGATCTAATTTCTCTGAATCTACATGCTAACGCTACCTAATATCACTGAGGGAAGTAGCAGTAGGAATGTCATCCACAGGTTTTTTAACAGGCTTGGGTGACAGTTTCTAACATACAGCTTCAGGCATATTCTACAAGTAGCAGCATTAATCGGGAAAACATAGTAATAGCTGCAATGCAACCAGCACAAGACCTGACATGTATTCCTGGGTCCATGTATTCACTAGTTACGAAGTCAGCACCTGGATGTGTGGCCAGCACACATGGGCTGCTGTTCCAGAGGTCAGCAAAAGTAGACATGCTCTCTTGCACATGGAGCATGCAAACTAATGAAGAAGGTACTAAAGTAACTACAGAAATCATTGTAAATTTAAAGATAAGGATCATGCAAAGGCACCTGGGTGGCTCAGTTGGTTAAGAGTCTGCCTTCAGCTCAGGTCTTGATCCCAGCATCCTGGGATCGAGCCCGGCATCGGGCTCCCTGCTCAGCGGGGAGCCTGCTTCTCCCTCTGCTCCTCCCCCAGCTCATGCTCACTTGCACATGTGTGTTCTCTCTCTCTCAAATAAATAAATAAAATATTTAAAAAAAGATAAGGATCACTGCTATGAATAACATTAAGAGTTGAGCTGAATTCTGAAAAACAAATGGGAAGAAGCCTGCTGTCTCTCAGGCAGAGGCCCTAAGACAGGAGAAAACATGTAGCTTTAATACAGTGTTTTCTACATGTTCTGGAATATGCATCACAAGCACATCATAAAAACCATACACACACACACGCAGGCACATAAATATCGTATCCTGTGTTCGTGTTATATTTGCACATTAAATAATAGCTCAAGTCTCAGTATATTTAGACGCCAGAGCTCACTGTGGGTGTGGGTAAGTGTAAATCTCTACTTCAAATGGTCTTCTTGATAACATTTTTAATTTATTATATTACTTAATTAGATCAACTTTGTTTTGTAACTTGTAATGTGGCTGGAAAAGGCTTCTATTTGATTTCATTCATATTTTAATTATCAACATTGTCTTCAATCTGTGGTTTCCTTGCTGGAATGTTTTAAAGTTCATTTGGCGAAGCCTGTTTAATTAGGACAAAATGTGATAACCCACAAACGTACATAACTGGGCCCTGTAAATGATCTAGTGCCACAATAAAGTGAATCTGAACGGACAAGTAAGGACACCACTCTAACTGGCCTTCGTAAGAGCACCCCCCCCAGGACACTTGTCACACTGCACATGACAGGCAGACAGGCGAGGGCACCAATATTGTGCCAAATAGTAAACATTAAAAAGCCCAATTTCTTACTTTATAATTACAAAACCAATACACATAAAATTTCTAGCATTTTCTGTCTGGGCTCCAATGAACTCCCTTAAGCAATCCTGGAATGTGTGCCTCTCACTCCAGAAGCCACTGCTTTGGGAAACAAAGGAGTAGAAAGTAGGGAGAATGTGGGGCTGAGCGACAGAAAGATTGTCATAAACGCAATACTGAAGCACATGCTCTTAATGGCACCTGACCGTCTCCAGGGGCTTCCTAGTGAGAGGTGGGAGGTGTAGGATCATATCTACATGTTGAGAAATTCCAGTGGACCTTAGACTGGGGAGAGGGTGTGGCTGGCATGTGTGGGGGGATCAGTCAGGAGACTGTCCCTGTAATTGAGCTGAGCCTCACCAGGCTCATGATGAGGAGGATAGAGATAGAAGATTCAGAGGATAGAGATGGTCTGGTGATGGGGTAGTGAGAGGTGTGAAAATTAATCAAGGGAAACCTCCCTGAGGTGTAGCTGAAATAGCCAGCCAGCAAGGGTGCTCTCAGACTCCACCACTAGTCAACTGAAGACCCAACCAGAAGAGATGCACCTTGCAAGTCCTACCTAGCAAGTCAAGCCCAGACTACTTCACTACCCCAGAAGGAGGACAGATTCTCTCCTGCCTCAGCAACAGCCCAGCCAATGGGAGACTGTCACAGCTCAGCCAATGAGAAGCCACTACGCTTCATTCTCCCTGACACTCCAATGGACTCTGAGTTTACAACAGCCCTCCCAACTCCCCCTTCCCTCTATAAAGAGCATTCCTCTCCTTTGTTCTGGGGCTTGCATGTCCCAGTTGCAATTCTCTGCCACGTCTGAATAAACCCATTTGCTTATAGAATAACTGAGGGTTTTATTTTTAAGGCTAACAGAGGCATATATATGAGAAGAGTGACTTCTGCTCCTGGCTGAAGAAAATGAATGGATGATCCAGTAGGAGAATCTGAAACTAAGTGTTAAGAATAAAAAGTACTGACCCATATCCAGCCTGACCCAACCCATAGCCACACCCTCACAGCGACAGAACAATCCATTAAAAAAAAAAAAAAAAGTCTAAAATCTTATCATGTCATTCCCTTGCTTAAAGATCTTGTAAGATGCCATGGTGCCAACAGGAGAAGGCACAAGCATCCTTGGTACGCCAGACACAATTCTCTAGGAAAAAGTCCCTGCTGCTTCTCCAGGCTTTTGTCCTGCTCCTTCCCACCAGAGCCTATATTCTACTGGAAATATATACCTCAGGGAGCTCCAAACTCTTATAACCATTTCCTTTCTAACTGCTAAGAGAGGGTCACTCTTGAGATAGGAACAATAAGGAATCAAAGCCATTGCTCCAAGCGGATTCTGCCTAATGTCTTTTAAAGCAATTTCCTAAAGGCTCTCTGGATACTGAAGGCACCTATTTGCTGCCAAAGAGAATAATGCACTAGTAATTCAGTAGCATACAACCAAGAGATCAGCCGTCATCAGAGCGATTAAGAAACAACAGTGAAAACAAATAAGAACAGAATTGTCCTTGACCAACTGATAGTTATTTTTGGGTAACTTCTTTTTTTTTTTAACCTACCACTATGAGAGAGAGAGAGCAAGCGAGTGAGCACAAGAGCGCGATTGTCTACTCGTTTGTAATTTTATTGTTTTAACTCAGTGCAAGCATTATGTAAATTGTGCATAAACTATAAACACAAGCCACCCCTGGGGATCACCGTGCTACAAAGAGTGCCTTGGGATGGAGTTGTTATGCACATTACATAATGATCAGTATTTCATCTTTTATTTAACTTTATCAACTTGTCTTGGGGAAAAGTTTAAATAGATTCAGTGATTCTATCTGAGAGCTGCAAAACCATTGAATGGAGTCAGCCAGACAACAGGAAGTAAACACAGCCCTGGTTCCTTCTTTCCAGTGTGGAGAGCAGAAATGTGCTCAGTGTAATCCAGTGGGCGGTGCTGCTGGCACCATTTGTGGAGGATGATGGAGATGGCTGAGCAGAGTGAGCACTTTGAAGACAGACTCCAAATAACATGCCAGTTCTATTAGTCCTTAACTGCGTGACCTTGGGCAAATTATTTATTCTCTGAGTTTCAGTTCCTCTGCTGCAGAATGAAAATAATAAACCTACCTACCTCACGTAGCTATAGGGACAAAGGAGAAAAGGTCAAGTTGTAAGTACAGAGCCCAGCGTCTAAAGGGCACTCAGTCATAGTTCCCTCTTCTTGGGTGGGTTTTATTTCTGTCTTCCTGCTTCCTGCTTCTCTTATCTTTCTGTAAGAAAGAATTCAAATGCTCTAACTGGGGAGTCACATCAAATCTCATGCATTCAACTACAGTCTTCACGCCAATAACACCTGTATTTCTGTCCTCAACCCAGACCTCTCCCAACAGCTACGGACTCTGGGGGTGGCTCCTGAGGAGACACCATATTGCAGCTCTAAAAGCTTAGCCCTTTCTCCTTTGTTCCTCTATGTTTGTGCGTAGCATCATTACCTATCCATCTTGTCTCCCCCAAAGGAATCCCAGAGTCATCCAGATTCACCATGCTCCCTTAACACCCAAAGTGAATCCATCACCAGGATTTGTCAATCCGAAACCTGCAACAGTCCTAGAATTTGCTCACTCCATCTCCAGGCCCAATATATCTTAACCTGGAAAACAAAATACTGACAACACTAGATCTGGAGAGGATGTGGAGAATTCCCCCATTCATTGCTCATGGGAATGCAAAATGGCACAGTCACTGTGGAAGACAGATAGGCAGCTCCTTACAAAAGTAAACATATTCTTACCCTATGATCCAGCAACCATGCTCCTTGGTATTTACCTAATGAGCTGAAAAGAATAAGTATAAAAAGTGACCGCGTGAAAACCTGCACACCGATGTTTACAGCAACTCATCTCATAATTGCCAAAACTTGGGAACCCACCAAGATTCCTTCAGTAGGTGAACAGAAACACTGGTACATCTGGATAATAAAATACTATTCAGCACTAAAAAGAGGTGAGCTATCAAGTCATAAAACACATGGAGGAAACTTAAATGCACATCACCAAGTGAAAGAAGCCAATCTGAGAAGGCTACACGCTGTAGGATTCCAACTCTATGACATTCTGGAAAAGGCAAAACTATGAAAACAGTAAAAGGATTCATGACTGCCGGGGGTTGAAGGAGGAATAGATGAGAAGGCAGAGTGTGAAGAATTTGTAGGGCAGGGAAACTATTCTGTAGGATTCTAAGATCGTGGATACAGGTCATTATAAATTTGCCCAAACCCACAGTATATACACCACCAAGAGTAAACCCTGATGTAGACTATGGACTTTCAGTGCTAATGATGTTGCCAGGATGAGTTCATCAACTGTAAGAGATGTATCACTGGGGTAGAGGATGTGGATAGTGGGGGATGTTGTGCATGTGGGGGGTAGGGAATATATGGGAACTCTCTGTACTTTCTGCTCAGTGTTGCCGTGAACCTAAAACTGCTCTAAAAAGTAAAGTCTCTTAAAAATAAACAAGAAACAAAAGAGCCTCCCATCCAGCAATGTGGGCCCATCATAGCCCTTTCTAATAATCCACCACAGAGCTTAAGAATGATTCCTAAATAAAAAACCTGATGAGGGTACTCCGATACCAAAAACCCTCCCATGCTTTTCAGTAGCCTACAAATTACAGGGCTCTGGACAAAGGGTTTAGCAAGTGTCTTTCCCCTTCTGCCCGAAGAACGTGACCACTGGATAAACTTTCTAGTCTGTTTCCCTGGAAACAGAGAATGATGGTTTGTGTCCATTATATCACTAACAACACTGCTTCCTGTGAAATGACCCATTGGGCAGACTGCACCTGGACTGGGAGAACTATGGATATTTGATGGGGTGCCTTACATGGGATTCCCAAAGTGTGGCGAGACATCTGACTTCAGAGACCCTAGAAGTGATGCCTATGGAGTTTCTACAAGAGATACATGGCTCCTGAAAAGCATGAGGCGCTTTAAGCCAGAGTGGACCTTGCGTCATCCAACGCAGGCTGTTCCTCTTGGCACCTGAGCTGTCTGCAGTGTGGTTGCTGCAAAGGCTCCTGCTGAAGAAGAACACTTATGGATCCTAGAGGGCAGGAGCACCTACAGCTCCTAGAGGGCAGGAGCACCGACAGCTCCTAGAGGGCAGGGGCACCTACAGCTCCTAGAGGGCAGGGGCACCTACAGCTCCTAGAGGGCAGGGGCACCTACAGCTCCTAGAGGGCAGGTGCACCTATGGCTCCTGAGAGGGCAGGTGTCAGGTGTGTCTACAGTTGGCCTGTAAATCTGAATGTCTAGGCGAGACTAAAAAGATCCTCTGGTTGGCCCTTGCTTCTCTTTCAAGCCTCACATCTGCTCCCTTTCTACCCTACTCAGTAGGATGAATTACTGACATTTGCCAGTAAGTGTCACGTGATATCATTCCTCCAAACCTTCCTGCATGTCTTCACCTCTTCATTGTCACCTTCCCATGCTCTTCCTACACTCAACCCCATGGTTACCTCCTTGGGGAACTCCTAGCCAGACCATGTCCCACACTGGGTGAAGCACTCCTTCATTTGGCTCCCACTTCACCACTGATCTTCTTTGCCCTATATTATCATCATCTGTTTGTTTATTTACCTGCGTGTTCACTACGAACCATCCCCCCAACCCTTGATAGTTGCAAGATCTGCCCCTTGGTGATTGTCAAAGCCATTTTTGTAAAGGTGAGCTGATCAGGTCAGTCACAATGGTGGGCATTGCCAGTTTCTTACCTAATATCCATCCTCATTAAAGATAACTCTGGTTTTTTTCTGGCACAACCACATGCCCAAATAAGCACCTCTTGAGATCAGTGATGGCCATGAGACCTAGTTCAGACCAAGGAGATGTTAGTGAAAGTCTACTGGATGGTATTATGAGAAAACTACTGTTCTCTTGATCAAAAGAGATAAACTTGGCTGACACACATCAATTCCTCTCCCCCGCCTTCTTGCTCCCTATACATCTGGAATATGGACACCATGCCCGATGGTAGAGAAGAGATCTTGCAAGCATGAATTTGAAAAAGAAAGCTCCACACCAAAACACCAAAGATGACAGAGGAGGAAGCTTGGGGAGCCTGGATCCTTGATTTCCCATGAAAAACTATCCAAGCCAGACCCACAGTTGCATGAAAAAAACACCAACTCTATTTGAATATGCAACTGTTATTGGATTTCTATTGCTAGAGCTGAAGCCAGTTCTGACTGATGCACAACTACACATAGTTTCTTCTCCCACAACAAGCTACAATCTCAACCCATTCCCATGACACCTCTTTCCATCCCGATGACTGAAAACCTTATCACTCCCACCTCCTGCCACCTCCTCATCACCACATATTCTCAGAGACCCAGCCATTCCAGCTGGTCTAGTAACAAGTCCCCGGGAAACCCCATCTTTAAGCAGGTCCCTATCTTTGCATGGGTTCTTCTTCTGCCTCAGGATGGCCCTTCCCCCACCAGCCTCACCTTGGCCTATCAGAACCAAGGTAAACATCACCTCCTTCACAGAGCCTTCCTTGATTCTGTAGTTTCTCCCTTCCCTGAACTTCCAGAGAGCACCCCATGGCTGCTTTTGCTATAGCAATTAATGAATCACTTTTAGATTATCTGTCTTAATCATCTGCCTTCTCATCCAGAACTTGAAATATATAGAGCAGTGGTCTAGCCTTATCGGGCACTCAAAGTATGTTTAAAGATACTTCTAAATATACTAGCTCTACCCACTAAAGTTGTGATCTTTATCTTCTCTAAATTATTTATCCGTAAAATAGAGACAGCCCTAGGGCCACCAGATAACACAACTCCAAGGGACAGTGTGCTGCAGGTGACAAGTGCCCCACCCTCAGGTGTGTGTAGAATAAAATGAATTGTATCCCCGGAGTCGAGCACTTTACAGATGAAATACTTAAATGCATGCAAAGTGCTTAACATAATGCCTGCTAAAATAAGTTCAATAACATTAGCTATTGGGATGACGATGAAGATGATGGATGTATCTTTCTTTGTATCCTCAGCACTAGACTTGGCCCAAGGTAGGTGCTCAGTAACATTTCCTGGATGAATAAATGACATGAAATCCAAGTTTTGGTTCTAAATTATAATGCACTCTGAAGTCTCAGCCCAAAAGGGCACAGAATCAAATGGTATCCCTGGGTACCTAATTTTCCCACCCAAATAACTCCTGATGTTTATTCCCTGGAGCTTACCCTATTAGGCAGGCTCAATGTCTGCTTCTGAGCAAGTGAGATGCTGGGGCAGGAACTTTCCAGAGAGGTTCTCCTGGGGACCAACTATGCAGGCTGGACTGGGCTAATAATAAACCAAGCTAAACAATGTGGCCATGAGCTGGGTCTGGATGCCCAGACCCTGGGCCCTGGGGAGTGGAGCTCTGAATCTATCACTCCTGAAAATTTGATCTTCCCATGCAGCTTCCACAGGGACTCTCAGGGACACAAGAAGGCTGGAGCAAAGAAGCACCAATCCCAACCATTGTCTGCTCAGGGGGACCTGGAATGGGGAGCAGCTGCCGACGTGCCTCAGTTGCTCTGATCCACTGGTTCCAAAACATCTGCACTCTGACGTACTGGGATTGCCCTATTTCTGTGGGCCCGTGCATTCAGATTGTACAATAAAATCCGACCTGAGCAATTAAATGACATCACTGTTTAGTGTACATCTGTGGCAGGAAACCACTGCAAAGAAAAAGGACTGAAATGGGTTCTATCTTCAATTTCACCCGGTCTATTAGGGAAGAAGAACATAGGCAAATGCCTCTACTAAAAGAGAGGAAGCAAATGGGCATAGATGCGGGGAAGTGGGGATGAAACAGGTTCCAAGAGGGGACAAATTCCAAGGAAAGAGAAATGATTTGCAAGTGGAAGGAAGCCCAGCAGAAAGGACACTAGGGATGACCTCTTCAACCATTCTCACTTAAAAAATGGGGGAACGAGAAGTAGGACCCCTGGTCCCAGTGCACATTGATGCACAGAGAGCACTCTGTGCATCTCTATTGGATAACTTAGCCTCAAGAGGGAGCTTTGGAACCAAATGGCCCTGAGTTGGGATTTAGGCTTTGAGACTGACCTCTATGATTTCTGGCAAGTCACCTGATCTCTCCCCGAGCTTCAGAATCATTTGTGGAAAGAGACAGGTAGGATGCTTTTATCTCATAAAAACGCTGTGAAGATTTACATGAGAAAATCCATGTTAAGTGTCTGGCCCAGGGAAAGTGCTTGCACATTTGCTGAATGAATGCATGAATGAATGAATGAATGAGTGTTTAAGAGCACTGTCTGGCAGAGAAAGAAAAAAGAAACTACTGCATGCTATTTCTGGCTTCTCCCTACTCTACTCACTGGAAAAACGCAAGTTCCAGGAGAGAGGGACTGAGTCTGTCTTGCTCTCAACAACAACCCCAGCCTGCAGCATAATGCCTGGCACGTAACATGCACTTGATCAAACTTCCTTTATGAATAAGTTAGCCATTCATTCTCCAGTCTTTTGCACGGTGTCAGACATTTAGCTAAGTACCCTGCATGCAGTAGGCATAGTATCTAATCGTCCAGGCGACCTATGAGAAAAGTGGCCTTATTTTCCCCATCTTACAGATGAAGGAACAGGTTCAGAGAAGTTCAATAACTTTTCCAAATCAGAGCTAGTGAGTGGCAAAGCTGGAACATGGCCAGGACTTTCTGAACCCAAATGCTCTCCTTGCAACCTTCAGGTAAATGTGTTTGCACATGGCCACTAGGTGTGCCAGAGCCCGGAGTGGGGTGGAGCGAACGGGAACAGAGCTAGGCTTGGAGCAGAGCATGACCGGCATGCGCAACAGCCTCTCTTGGGCTGATGCTGGGGTCATGCTAACCCCAGTCACTGTGGGAGGCCAGAGGGAACGGGCAGATGCAGCCATCAGAGGAAAGGGGAAAGGCTTTTCCAAAGAGATGACAACTGAGGTGAATCTGAATCAGTGAAGAGCTTGCCCAGATGAAGGTGTGGTGTGTGTGTAGGCATGTGTGAGCGTGTGCGTACGTGTGTGTGAGGGCACATTGTGCGGAAACTGTAAATGGATCAACCATCCCCCTATTGGGGGACACCTCTCTCTCCATCTCCCTGGCAGCCATGATCAGAACCCCACGATTACCTGCCAAGGAAGCTTCCAGCCCAATGCACACTTCATTCCTGCCATGACTCTAGACAACCCTCACACTCCAGCCAACCCAGCCTGTTTTAACTTAAAATGAGATGCACATTAAAGTAATACATCGATTTTTAGTTTAGGTGTATACAATATATTACACCAATATCCCTGCAGTTTTGACACATACATTAGTCACCAAAGTTTGAACGAAAATATCCAGGGGACACTCAATTAAACCACACAAAGGAGAAAAGCCACATCTGCAATCCCAGTAAATGTATTTTCTTTCATTTTGGTCTGACACAGTCAATAAAGTATAACATGGAAAGGTAAACACCTAGAATTTTGACTACTTACCTGAACAACTAGGGAGAACACAGATTGCCCTGGATTACTACGACTACTACTTCATCTTCTTCTTCTTCCTATTCCTCCTCCTCCTCCTCCTTCTTCTTCTTCTTCTTCCCCTCCTTCCCCTTCTTCTTTTTGCTCTTCTGCTTCCTTTTCCTCATCCTCTTCTCCTTCTCCTCCTCCTTCTTCTACTTCTTTTTTTTTTTTAACCTAAGCAGGCTCCTAATTCTATAAAGCGTCCTTCTAAGTAAACATGCTTGCAGTTTTCATGCATATTCCAGAATCAAAAGATGTTAGAAGCACACCTGATATTAGGGATCACCAAACAAATCCCCTGCTCACCCCCTTCATATTCCAAGTCAAACAGAGGCTTACCCACTTTCCCAAATTCACACACAGCCGAGTGGTTAAAAGCCAGATATTTTGACTGGATCATTCTTCTTGAGTTTTGTTCTGGGTTTTTGGTTTTGTTTTGCTTTTATGACCTACAGCTGACTTTTAAATGCCCTTCACCAAGGGCCATCTGCAGGGTGGCTGAAAAGGGACAAGCTTCAGGATCAGACGGATTCGGGGGAACCTGTCTGGGCTTCATCTCCTGCTAGCTGTGGAACTGTGAGCAAATTACTTCCCCTCTCTGTGCTGGGTCTCCTCAGCTCTAAAGAGGGCTGGTACTAGCTCCTGCATGAAGATTAAATAAAAGAATCTCCAGGGAAAGGACTTACTATAGTCACCAACAGGTAGTAGGTGCTTAGAAAGAGCTTCCTAGCCCCTCCCAACTGCACCACCACCTCATTGGATTCTAGCCTGTCACTTAAAAATGATTTATGATCATTTTTGTCTCCAGCATCCCCATGCTCTCAGAAAAGAAGGGGAAAGAAAGAAAACCAAGGAAATCTCATTCTATTTTTCAGGAGCAATTATATTAATATTCATTTTATTCTCACAGAAGGCCAACACAAGTCAGCATGTTAAAAGACTGAGCTTGATAAATTCTACCTTGAGCACAAGATACCAAGGATAATCTTATCTTTAAACATTTCCTTTAAGCAAACTCAAAAAAAAAAAAAAACCCGCAATTTATTCTTCAACATATTTTATATTCTGACTTAAAATCAACAAGTTTTCACCAAAACCACTAGTTCAGTTTCCCGTCTGTTCTTACACTAATATCTCAGCTATGATGACATGTGCCCAGAAATTAATTTTCCAGAAAACTTATGCAAACCCCTTCAATACTAAATACTTTTATATTTAATTTTAGCAATTTCTGATGTAGCTCGTTTTAGAAAGTGTACTCCCCTGCCTTATTTCAGCAGACTATAATTTAGTTTTTCCTGATGACTCACTGTCACACTTCTGAACATAAGTGATGGCTTATCACTTAGTGCTTGATGCCCTCAAAGACCCATACCGCGTGAATGTCTCCAATGTTCCTGCACTGAGGATCCCAAGGTCCTTCCTAATGGATATCCCTTGGTTCACCCCATGGAGATGTTCCATTCGAGGAAGGTCTCATCTAGCCTCCTCAGTTTTCATAGGAGGTCAATCTCACCAACGACTTAGTTGACATTAAAGTATACACATTAGCCTCTAATCAGAATAAACACTGATTAAACACCTACTGTGTGCCAAGGATGACAACAGATTTAACTTGGTTTATTTATTTTTATTTTTCCACTTAATCTTCATTAAAAATCCCTTCCGGGTTCCCTATTCTCATTGTTTGAAAGAAACTAAGGTCAGTACAGATAAAGTAGCACACACTATTCTGGAGAGAAGCTGAAATTATTACCAGGGTTATCGGGAAAAGTATGGCGGAAACTGTATAATATAGGGCTAATGAATTAAAACAGGAGAGATCATCCACCAGAGATTGCCAGGAAATAAAAAATGGCACTAATGGAAGAATTTAGCAAGCAAGCTGAGAGAGAAAGCTGTGCTCAAGAGATGATCTGCTATATATATCAAGCATGATGTGTGAATGAAGGTATGTCTGAGTGGAGTGGAGGAAAAGCTCTCCAAGCTGAGAAGGTGAAGGCCAAGGTGCTACAGAAGTCATTGAGCTGGACTTGGAAGGCATCCAAGATACTAGTGGGACTCGGGGTGGTGAGGAAAACCAAGGTTCAGGCACCAGAATGATCAGGGCCTGGAGAACAGGGTGTGAGCAAAAGGCCAGTACGTGACTGGTCAGGCTGGTAGGTACCAGGGTAGCTGGCCCCTACTGCAACTTGCCCTGACCCATGATGCTTTCAAGAGTTGAGCAGGAGAAGGCATGGCTAAATCAGGAAGGGAATCCACAGCAGGGCTCTTTGGGTTTCAAGCACTACAAAGTTCAGGGAGATTTTTTTATAGTATGTTTTCGTGACTTCCTTAGGGCGCAGACACTCTATGAGGATCACAGGGTCTTGTGACTGAATGTCGTAAGCCCCAAAGCAGCAGCTTTGTCTTAAAAGAAGACTCAGGGGATTGTAGTGGAAATATCAGTTAGAATGTAGGCAACACAATGGATGCCCCACTGTGACGTCCTCTCCCAGGCTGGTGCACCCGTCCCCCAGCTGCTCTGTTAGCTGATAACAACCCATCGTTGCTCTGTTCTCCTGAGAATCTTCCTCAGCTGGTCCAAGTTGCTTTGCCCAGGAATACCTGGGTGCATATGTCTCCCAAAGTCAGATGAAAAGAAATGACCTTGCCTCAAGTTAGAAAATGTTGTGGGGCCACCTGTGTGGGCAGGGATAAGGCTCTATATTCACGATGTAGGTGGTACATCTACATCTCAGGACCTAAGAGAGGGGATAGGTAGGGCTATCCACTGAGGCCAAGTAACTGTCCAGGGTCACTTGGCTAACAAATGTCAGAACTAGGGAAACCAGCCAATACATTTCGTCTGGGACTGGGAGGAGTGGGGGGAGGGGTGTGCGTTCCCAGGAGGCAAGACGTTCCATTTTCAAACAAGAACAGTCAGACCCAGGAAAAAAAGAGACTAGACAGGTCAGTGTCCTCCCGAACTAGAAGCCTAACATCTGACCAGGAGTTCTAAATGGTACTCATACAAGGCTACGGTTATTTGTTTTTTAACTGAAAAATTGTTATTCCACTATTGAAGATTCCTGGCATTCTTTTCTTCCATACGTGCTTTGATAAATATTGGCCACATGCTCATGGAGTGCCCGGAAATGGTCTAAGTGTTTGGGACCGCTGTAAACACGGCCAAGTCCCTGCAACCATGGAGCTTACCATCCTCCAGAGGAGAGAGCCGATAAGAAAGGCAAACAAACACATCTGTAATAATACTACCAACGCTTACACAGGGATGAATGCTATGGAGAAAAACACAGCGAGTTCCGCGTCCAGAGCGTGGAGGCAGCTGTTTGGCTGGTGGTCCAGGAAGGTCTCTAACAGGAAAGTCTTAGACGAGGGAGAGAAGGAGCCCCGGAAACGTCAGGCAGATACTTGTCCTAGCCAGCAGTGTGGAATCACAGGAAGAAGCTCGGAAGGCAAGAGGAAGCTAGTGAGTGCGTGTTTGTCTTTTGTGTTTTATTTTTGAAAGGGCAGTGGTAGAGACCTGGTGAGTCCAAAAGAACATCTTTATCTCCTCATTCTATATACTTCCCTTGGGTGATCGGTTCTACCCCCATGCTCTCAATCAGTGTTTCCATGCTGATGATTCCCCAAGTCTATATTCAGCCAAGAACTCTATTCTGAGCTTGACTGAAATCTTTAATTTCCTAAACTGTACATAGATGTCCTCAGAGACCTAAAAATCTACTTACTCAAAACAGAACTCATCATTTTCCCCTTCAAACTCTGTTCTTCTGCCTGTGTCCCCAGGCCAGGGGACAGCAACAAGGCCAGTCCTTGAGACCAGGTCAGAAGACTAAGCATCATTCTTGATGCCTCTCCGCTTTTAGATACTGTATGCTGGGTCATCCAATACTTCCCAAGAGCTACTGCCTTAATATCTCTCGAGTTTGTTCTTTCTTTATCCCTATTACCTTAACCTTGGCTACAGATATCATTACCTCCATATACCCTGGATTTCCTGCAAGAGCCTCCCACCAAGTCTCTATGCTTCTCATCTTACACCCCTCCAATGCATTCTGTATCCTGCAGCCCAAATCCAAAATGCCGATGTGTCTCTGTCTTCCCAGTATAAAACACCTTCCCTGCTGAACAAAGCTAGAGGCATCATGTTTCCCAATTTCAAATTATATTACAAAGCTGTAGTAATCAAAACAGTATGGTACTGGATTAGAAACAGACACACATGCCAATGGAATAGAATATAGAGCCCAGAAATGAACCCATGCATATATGTTTAACTAATCCTTGACAAGGGTGTCAAGAATGCACAATGAGGAAAGAACAGTCTCTTCAATCAATAGTGCCAACAAAACTCCATATTCACATGTAAAAGAGTAAATCTGAACCTTTATCTTACACTATACACACTTATACATACACCTGGAACTGAAAATATCCTAAAGTAATAAAGAGGGGGAAAACTTAACAGTGGTCTTGGCAGTAAGTTTTTGGATATGACCTCAAAATCACAGGCAACAAAAGCAAAAAATAAGCAAGTGGGACTACATCAAACTAACAGGTGGCTGCATAGCAAAGAAAACAATCAACAGAGCCAAAAGGTAGCCTACAGAATGGGAGGATATCTTTGCAAACCATGTATCTGATAAGGGGTTACTATCCAAAATATACAAGGAATCCATATAACTCAATAACATAAAAACAAATAACCTAATCAAAAAAATAGGCAAAGGACTTGTTTCAACATATTTCCAAAGAAGTTCCATTTGTATGTCTTCTTACCTGTCTTCAGTGGATACATGAAAAAGTGTCCAACATCGCTAATCATCAGGGAAATGTAAATAAAAACTATAATGAGATATCACTTCACATGTGTTAAAATGACTATTATTTAAAAAAATTAAGGTAAGGCTCAGTGGGGAGGTACACTGTTGGTGGGAAAGTAAATTGGTACAGCCATTATGGAAAACAGCATGAAGGCTTCTTAAAAAAATTAAAAATAGAATTACCATGTGACTCAGCAATCCCACTTCTCAGTATATGCCCATAGAAATGTAAATCCGGATCTCTAAGAGATAAGTGCATTCCCATGTTCACTATAGCATTATTCATAGTAGCCAAGATAGGGAAACAAACTAAATGTCCATCAGTGGATAAATTAAGTTAAGTCAAGGAAATGTGATCTACACATACCATGGACTATTACTTGGTCTTAAAAAATAAGGAAATCCTGCGATTTGTGACAATATGAATAGACCTGGAGGATATCATGCCAGGCACAGAAAGACAAATACTAAATGATCTCACTTCAACGTGGAAGCTAAAACAGTCAAACTCATAGAAGCAGAGAGCAGAAAGATGGTTATCAGAGGCTGGGGCTGGTCAAGGGGTACAAAGCTTCAGTTAGGCAAGATGAATAAGTTCTGGAGAATCAAAGCGTAGCATGGTGACCACAGGTAACAGCACTGTATTGTATACTTGAAATCTGCTAAGTGTTCTCATCACATCTGATTTGAGCTGGACAAAGATCCCTCTAGCTGTCGTGTGCAGAGAAGACTGGGGGAGCAGAGGTGGAGGCAAGGATGTCAGTTCAGAGCCTGGTGTATTCATCCAGGTGAGAGATGAAGGGGCTTGAACCAGAATGATTATTGTAGGGATGGAAAGAAAGACCTGCACGTTGCCCTTGACCCTTCCCTCCCCTTGACCTGAACCAAAGGTCTCAAGTGTCCCATTGATATTTCTCAGATAAATGAGGTAGTGTGTTCATTGAACTGACGCTTCTCCCTCTCTCCCTCCTCACTATACCTTCTCTCACTAGTTCCTGTCCATCGTACAGACAGGACGAGTCATCCCAACTCTCACTGCCTAAATTCAACCTATTATCTGCCAAGTCTCCTATGAGGTGACCATATTTCTTGGTTGATCCATCTTCTCTAACCCAACCTCTACTATGCAGCTGGGGATAATGTTCCGCCTAACTCCAAATCTTTCCATGGCTCCCATGACCTTCCAGTTAGAACATAAGCTCCTTAGCATGGCTCCCGAAACTCTCAAAGATGTGGCCCCTATCGATCTCCCCAGCCTCAAGGGACACCATTCCATTCCTTGTGTTCTAGCCCTGCTCATCCATTTCACTTCTTGGCTACCTCTTGCTTCCACAGCGCTGCATGTCACTTCCTCTTCCGATGGCCCTTCCCTGTAGTCTCCATTTGGAAATTCCCTCAGACCTCAGCTTAGGATCTTTCTCTTCTGTGAAGCCTTCCTTGGCAGCCCCTGCCAGGAAATGTGTTAAAAACACCTTCTCTTTTTTCCCACAGAACCCTGCATTGGCTGGTTTTCTCTTGACTGTCTCCATGTCTGATCCCCCGGCCACGTGGGGCAGATCCCTGTCTTGTTCACAGTTGACTCTCAGGACCTGGAAGGATGAGTGGCACAGGGCAGACTACGGACTCCAATTTTCCGTGCTGGGCACACCACAGTGCCTCTCCATCCACACTAGAGGCAGAAGGGCACTGGTAGGAGTCCTGGCCCGTAGCACCAGTCTCCCTTATGGTGCTAAAATCCCCCTGAGGAATCACTCCTGAGATTGGTGTGCAGCCACCTAGAATTGATTCATTTTGAACAGAAACATTTGACACCATGGAGCACCCAGAGTCTGGGAAGCTCAACGAATATTAGAGATGTCTGCGAATCTCCTCCACCTCTCTCAGGTAAGATTAGGCTTCAATCATATAGTTTCTTTTATTTTGTTTTTGTTTTGTTTACAATTTTATTTACTCATTTTATTTGAGAGAGAGAGAGAGAGCAGGGGAGGGGCTGAGGGAGAGAGAGAGAGAATCCCAAGCAGTCTCCCTGCTGAGCTTGGGGCCCAATGCGGGGCTTGATCCCACGACCCTGAGATCATGACCTGAGCCGAAACCAAGAGTCAGACACTTAACCAACTGAGCCACCCAGGTGCCCCTAGTTTCTTCTATTTTGAATGAAGGAGATCTTCCAAAGGGACAGAGAAGCAGAGCATCTTACCTGGGGTCGGATAAGAATTGGGCTGGGATAAGGATGGATAGCATGCAGTATTCAACGCTTCCTAAGTCCTAGGATTGCCTTGGGGACACTGGCCTTCCAGATGGGGGAAAATTCTAAAAGAAGAGAAATATGGCAGTTACAGTGAATTAAGATGTAGAGTTCAGACAAGTGAGGAGTCTTGACCGAAAGGACAGCCAAGAGCCACAGGTGTAGCTTTGGTGAGGAGAAACATAGACTGATGTACAGAAACACTGAAAAAGCAGAGCTAGATGGGCCATGGGAATCATCCAGGCCATTTATAGATGAAGAAACCAAGGCCAAGAAAGGTGAGGTGAGGGCCCAGGTCAATAGTCTTGTAAGCACGTAGTGTCAGAGCTGGAGTGACGATTCAGACTGCAAATCTAAATCTTTAGTTTATTCTATCTACTCCCTCATGGTATCTCGCATGAGAAACTCAGCTCTGGGAATCTTAGTGTTCTCCCCCTCCCCACCCCCCTCTCCCTCTGTGAGAAAGGTAGGTAAAATACAAGGAGGAAATGCACTGGGGGCGTTTCAAAAAATTCCAAGACGTTCAATGATTGGTGATTACATCTATCATTTGGAAATTATAGATATCACATATTAAGTGCCAGGCATGGTCCTGGTTTTAGTGTACATCTCCCCAAGACATCCTGAAAGGTTGCTGTCATTATAATGCCATGCAGATAAGGCAGAGGGCTAACAGGGACAAAATGACTTACTGAAGGTCACACAGAGCTAACAAGCGGAGGAGCCAGAATTTCCAGCCCATCTTGTCTGCTACTGTGTTAACTTGACATAGAGATTTTGCTCATTTTCCATAACAAAAATAAATAAGGAAAATAAATGATGTATTGAGTAGAGTATTTTACAGTTTATGAACTGCTTTCAGTGCATGGCTGCGCATTCACTCCAAGCACTCAGCATCGCCGCTGGATGGGCAACATCATCCACGTTTTACGAATGAGGAAACTGAGGCATGAGGCGATCAAGTGTCCTAGTTCCGGGTCCCCTTAGAACCAGATTCACACCTAAGCTCTCTTGCTCCAATCTATGTCCTTTTCCATAATACTAGAGCTGAAATCAAGGAAAGAAATTGAAAGAGAAATGCGTTTTAAGTTTAAAATATTCCATCAGATGTTTTCAACAAATGTTATATGAAGGCCATTCAACACTAGATTACAGTTATTCTAAAGTACCCACTTGAAAAAAAATGAGCATTTTAAGGCAAAATATGTGTTTCTGTTCTCCTTCACTCTGCTTCAGTGGGCTGACCCTAAATAATGCACAACAACCCAGCAAGCACCCTTCAGGCTTGCTGCACTTACTGAGATGGGGGGAGGTGGCTGGGACAGCCTCTGTGCAAGCCTCTTCTGGTGCAGGTGGTCATGCTGCAGGTAAGTCTTTTCCACGGACTCAGCCACTCACCAGGGCAGTCGTCTGCCAGGTGTTGGGGCCACAACCATGGAGGAATAAGGCAAGGTTCCTACCCTCAGGAAGCATGAACTCTAGCGAAGGCAGGCATATGTTCGAGCAATGACAACATGACCCAGCACAGGTTGACACAGAGCAGGTCCAAAGTGCTGTGGGAGCACAGGGGACAGAGCTCAGAAAGGCTTCCCACCAGAAGGGGGATTTGAATTGGGTCATGAAGGGAAGAGGGAAGTGAGAAATGATCATTTTAGGCAGAGAGGCCAGAGTACGTAAAAGTCGGGGTATAAAAGAGCAGAGAATAGTAGAAGACAGTCCTGGCTCCTTCCAGAAATTACGGTTTCCTCGGCAATTACATCAAGCTGAAAGCCTTCAGTCAAATTGGGCAAACATGTGGTAAGCATCTACCATCACAGTGCAGAGTTGTATGAAGGTAAATCCTTCCCACAAGGAACTCACAACATATCTATGTATCCACCTAACCAACATTTAAATGAGTCCCTACTATGTGCAAATCCCTATTTACACTATAGACCACTTAGACTAACTCTGTGGTGAGCAGACCTCAGTGTTCCCAAACTAAAGTACTGCATTTGATGCCAAAGCTCTTGACCTTCAACATTTATAAACAAGGATGACATGCTGTGTTTCCCCTGATAAAGGCCTCTTTAGATTTCCCTGAGTGTATCTTGGGCCAGACTACAGCGTTTCAACTGTGAGTCACTGACCAGTATTTCTACCCTTGTTTCACAGCTGATGTCTGTTTAATGATTTGCTGATCTGAGGAAGGGAGTTTCTTCAGAAAATGATAATCCTTTTCATGTGCATGGCAAGTTGGGTTTTGAAAAGCCTTTCTCCACCCATCCTCTCCTTCATCCCACTCAATTGTCACAAGAGCCTGGCAGGGTGCAAAGATTGTTAGCATCCCCATTCTACAGATGAGAGAACAGAGTCTCAGCAAGGTGGAGCAATTCAAGGTCACACAGCAAGTGTATAGTGAAATGAGAGCTCAAAACCATGTTTTCTGACTCCCTGATCCTGTCCTCTTTTCTCTACACCTTACCATCTGCCTGGAATACAATAATATCATCCTCATTTATGACATGAATCCCAGATGAAATGCTGGTCAAATCACATCCCCTCAGGCAACATAACTACAGCATAAATTAAAAGCCCAATTAAAGAACATGGCCTTTTAACTGGGACTTACCACTGTCCCCTGGGGCTAGGATATAAAGAGAAAGCCCTATAAAAGTCAGTGGCTTCCCATCCTGGAAATTATCCAGAGACCCACTTACCCATATGCAAGAGCCTCTAGACCCGCATTATTCACCTAACTTTTATCACCCTTCTCTATGTTCTTCTGGGGCCCCGGCCCCCACGGAGCTGTGTCTGGAATCATTGCCCAAACCTCTGCCCCTCTCTCTGGCCTGAAGACGCAGGTAACAGCAGTCCATCCCTCCATGTAGATAGGTGCCTCTCAGTTCTGACACATACATCTCTCAGTATCAGGAGCCTCAGAACCTGATGAAAAACCAATGCTTCTCTAGTTCAAAGAGAGCACTGAAGCGAGATTCTCTAGCTGTCTCAAAGTGGGATAGTCTGCCATTGGCTAGAGCCCTGGGTGGCCAAGGGGACAAAGAGTGTTATTATACTCAATGGAGTCTTGTTTTGCTGACAATAGTGGGGGGGGGGGAGCAGGGCTAGAAATGAGGTGAGGAGAAAAGGAAGGGGCATTTTGATTGCTCGCTTATAATTTTCTATTTATTCTCACTCTACCCCCAACAGTCAAAGGCAGTAATGTGATAAACTTCAGGGATACCCCTGGGTCCCAAAATGGTAATAGTTACTACTTCCTCTGTCCAAATTTCCCCCTCCGGCTGCTGGGTTTGAAGCCGACTTTACAGATCAAGAGCTCGTGTGCACTCTGGTCCCTTTCCATGTCATAGCTGAGCTGCAGTGCTCCCCCACCCCTGTCCCCAGCCAAACCACAGGGAGAACAGGTCTCTGGGTCAGCCTCGATCACAGAGAACCCTTACCGCTGCCCCCTTCACCCCAACACCGGCTTCTCCCGATCCTGCCTGGGGTTCACGGGCTCAGAGGACCTGCTTGCACAAGGGTCTGGATGTGCTCCCTCAGCCTCCATCTGGGACTTCTGCGGGGACCACCTCCTTCACCAGCGTGTCCCCCCACCTATTACCCCAGATTTCCCCTCTTGCCCTCTCAGACCTGCCCAGATGTGCCTGGAGACTAGAGGACAGAGAGACTGGGGGGAGACCGAAGGAGAAATACCACATTTCGCGGCGGAATCCCTGTTAAGTAACAGAAAGCCATCCAACTAGCAGCCACGCTTCCAGAAACGTCACTGCCACAGAGGAGAGAGTTTGCAGCTGCCGACCCCCAGCGCTCTCACCTACCTGTCTCCGACTGCAGGGCTCCCCTCGGCTCCGGGCCGCGCCGGCTCCCTCCCTCCCCGCTCTCCGCAGCGGCGGTGGGCGCTCCGCGGGGTCTGGGCACCCGCGAGCTGGGTCTCCGGTGCCCGCGGCGAGGCTGCCTGGAGGAGGAGCGAGAGCTGCTGCCCGCGCCGCCGCCGCCGCCGCCGCGGTGCTGATGCGGTTGCTATGGTTATGGAACTCCGCAGCTGCCCCCTCTCGGCGCAACAGCTGCCCGGCCGCGGCCTCCGGGCAGCCCCGCGAGCCGGGCCGGGCGGCGAGGCTGGGCAAGGGGCCGGCGCCGGCCGCCACCACTGCGGAGGAGGACGCGGGGCTGCTGCGCTCACGCCTGCCCGCTCGGCTCTCGGCGGCGCCCGCTCTCCGCTCCCGCCCCCGCCGGGACGCGGCCGCCCGCCCGCCCGCCCCCGACCCCGCGCCCCGCCCCGGCCCTCTCCGCGCCAGCCGGCGCCGGGCACGCCGCCCGCCGGCCTGTGGGGGGCGCCCGCCGCCGCGCCGCCGCCCGCCCGCCCCCGCCGCCCGCCGCCCGCCGCCCGCCGCCCGCCGCCCGCCGCCCGCCGGCCCGAGCATGCTCAGTCGGCGGCCCGGGAGGCGCCCTCCCGCGTGGCAGGGCTGGGCGGGCGGCGGCGCGCGAGGCCCTTCCCGGCGCCTCGGGGGGTCGCGGGTCGGCTTCTGAGGAGCGGCCTGGGGCGGCCCCGCAGGTGCCCCCGAGCGAGCTCTGAGCCCAGGACCACGGCCAGCGGGGCGGGCGACCCCCCCCCCACACACACAGGCGAACCCATTGGTGCTGCCCACCCACTTCCTGCTGGACGTCGGCGGCTCAGCCACCTGCGGGATGTGGCCCACTGGGAGAGGCGAAGGTTGAGGAGGGATGGGACAGCTGCCATCCTCTGAGCGCCCCTCGCCAGGCACGGCACACGACACGCGCGGAGGGGCCTCCAGTTCTGGGCATCACTGTGTTCGGAAGGCCTGGCGGCACATGGTGTTACAGACGAGGAAACAGCCTCAGCGGGGGAGACAGGGTGGGATCCCGGAGACCCGTGCACAGCCCCGCAGACAGACCGGGCTGCACCAACTCACATCCCAACCAGAACCGCGGTGTAACCAAGCAATTGCAGCCACTGTGACTCACGGCTAATCTAGTGGGGGAGGGGGGGTAATCAAGGCAAGACACCTGAAAGAAGGCACAAGAAGAAGAAGGGGGGAGGTGAAGTCTAAGGAAGGAAGTTCCATCCAGAAGGAGAGGACCTAAGCATGCAAAGGCCTGGAGGCACGACAGCCAGCGCTGTTTTTTACCCACACTTGGGATCCAGTATAATGGAGCAGAGCCCACCAGGAGAGGTTCAGGGGGGGCGGGCTGCACATCAAGGGCCTTGAGAGCCAAGTGAGAAAGTTGGAATTCGACCCTAAAGACAACAGGAAGCCACTGAAGAAGCTTACGCAGGAGAAAGGCTGGGTCACCAGTTTGGCAGTCACCCTGGTGGAAGTGTGTGTGGTGGGGGTAAGGTGGGTATTAAAGCTACAAGAAGGGGTATCAGGAGGGCATTGCTGCCATCTGGGCCACGGCAGTGGAAGGCCACCTTCTGTCTGCCTTGCTCTCCTTCCCACAGCACCCAGCCTCGCCTCGCACAGCACATGTGCTCCCTAAATGTGTGGTGCATGGCAAATAAATGAATATTTATTTCTCCATAGAGAAAATGGATTCCTTTCTTTCACAATTTTTTTTGTCTTTAAAATGTGATCAAAATCATGTAACATTTATTTTGCCATAAACATTGCATTTTTATGCAGCCTGATTTTTGAAAGTCAGTACAAGTCCCCAGCATTCTCCTCTGCATTTGTTAGTTACCGGGAGGTAGGGGGTTTGCTTGTATCCTGGTAGGTTTCAAGTGCTGGCTAAGAGATCTCTAGGAGATATTGTTACATGAAGGAGCAAAGTGCACAACGGTGTTTATAATAAGATAACTCTTGGGAGAGAAAGGGGGAGACACAAATGTATATTTGAATTTGCTTGTATTGGCATAAAAATACACTGGAAGGCTGTGTAAGAAACTTGTAGAGGTTAGCTATGGGGCTCGGGTGGGTGGAGGACCGGGTGGACAAGGTCTGGGTGAGAGAGAGACTTTCCATTATACTTTTTTGAACCAAAAATAAATTACACACATGCATAGTGTGTTACCATCTGTGTCTAGAATCTTAATGAGCCTTGAGATAACTTTACATGCAACATGTTCCCAATGGACACATCCCAAGACCTACTCCTCCCACTGCCCCAATTCCTATGCAGCACAATAGTACTATGACTTATTACCGTTAAGTCTTCCTCTTCAGTCCTGCTATGCTCATGGACTGGAGGTGAGGAGAGAGGAGGACACCGATTCAGAAACTGAGGACTCCAGGAGGCCAGGTCACCAGTGCCAGCATGGACGTAATCCCTGTGTCCGCACCCAGGGGTCTTCCCCACGATAACAATCATGGTGGCTACGGTCTGAGGAGCGGCCTGGGGCATGACACCCATCAATGGTCTGGCTGGAGTGATGCCGTCTGGGCCCAGAGATTCCCTCACCCAGTGCCCTCCTCATGGATGGGCTCCATGCCATCCCGCTCCAAACTGGTACATTTTCAGACCCACAAGGTGAGGCTCTAAGCAGCTAGGGGCCCATAGGAGGTCTGGAAGGGTGAGCCCAGGTGGAACTGACTCAAAGCAAAATAGTGCACCACTGTCATCCCCCCTCTCGGGGAATGACCCACCATCCATCCCAGCACACGAGCCAGAAACCCAACGTCAGCCTAGGCTTCCTGGTCCCTGCCTCATTCTCTCTACCCACCTCATCTCCCACGCATGTAATTAAATACCAACTTCTGTCAATTCCACCACGTAAATAGCTCTCAGAGTCATCTATAACAGGGGCCCTACGACAGTGCTGTTTTTTTAAATCTTCTTCAACAGGAGTCTGTGAGTGATGGTGTCTAGAGGAAGGGGTAGAATCTTAGCCTGACGCTCTGAGGTGAGCAGCTGCAGATAGGACAGGAGGACACGGATTCTGGGACAGATGCAGAGCCTGAGGCAGGCTTCCGGTGCTGTTGGAAAGTGACACCCCATTGGAAAGAGCTGAGCCCTGAGACAGCCAGCTCAGCAGAAGCTACTCCTGGCCAAGTTCGGTTCTGGGGGATTGAGGTTGCTTTCCCTCACAGGGCCACAGGGTCTGGAGCCCGTTCAGGATGAAGACAGAATCAGAGCAGAGTGGACCAGCATGTTCTCTCTCTGTCACAGAAGGCAGGTTTTCAATGGTGACATCCTGTGGCAACAAAAAGCAACTGTCATGAAATGCTTATCAGAGGCAACAGGCTCCACAGGATGGGGACGAAGTTGGAATAGCCTCCCCCTGGGGCTGGGTAGGCCCCCACTGTCTTACAACAATTTGGGAGAAGAGAGATCCCCAAGAGAGAGAAACTTCACTTCCTGCCAATAGAACTGAAGGACTGGAGGCAGCTTGCCTGGCCTTCCAACCTGGCTTTGCTCTTCCCTTACTGTGTGTCCTTTAAGATGCAGCGTGACCTAATTGTAGCTCAAGGTCCCCTTCTGTAAAACAAGGATGATAACAAAGTATATGTCACAGGTTTACTGCCAAGATTAAATGGATTAAAACTTAGAGCGGTACCTCATGCAGAGTAGGGGCTATGTATGTACATGAGCTATTTTTTTTACTTTTTTTTTTTAAAGATTTTACTTATTTAGTTGTCAGAGAGAGAGAGATTGAGAGAGAGCACAAGCAGGGGGAGCGGCAGACAGAGGGAGAAGCAGGCTCCCCACTGAGCAAGGAGCCCGATGCGGGACTCAATCCCAGGACCCTGGGATCATGACCCGAGCCGAAGGCAGATGCTTAACCAACTGAGCCACCCAGGAGCCCCGAGCTATTATTTTTTAAATGTTAGAATGAGTTGAGGAGATAGAAGAGGGGCTTGGGATTCTGGGTTATCAGTCACACTTTCTGCCCACTCCCTGTGCCACCACCTTGGCCAAGGACCACCCGATTTCTTATCTGAAATACCAGAGTAATTTCTTAACTGATCTCCCTAATTCTGATGTTATCCCCAGTTACCATTCTGCCATCCACATTCTATTGGTCTTTTTAAAATGTAACCCTGGGGGCACCTGGCTGGCTCAGTCGGTAGAACATGCAACTCTTGATCTTGGAGTCATGGGTTCAAGCCCCACATTGGGTGTAGAGATTACTTAAATACATAAATAAACTTAAAAAAAAAATGTAAACCTGATACAATCACCCTGCCTCTTAAGATTCTTCCGGAGTGATTCCAGACTTTCAGAATAAGCTCCAAGCTTCCTGGCTTAACATTCTTTGCCAGCTAACATCTGATTCCCGCTCACCAAGCACCCTTGCTCTGTTTGGTCCAGCAATACTAAACCTCCTGTACTTTCCAGAAAGCCCCAGGCTATCTAGCACATCCACGAATTCTTGCTCGTGCTTCAGAGCTGTGTCTATAGATTCCTTCCTTCATGGAACCTGCTCAGATCTACCTTTGCATTCATACCTCCTCCACTGAGCCTCTGATACACACTTGGATAATGTTCTCAGAGCTCCGTAGTGTAATTACTTATATAAAAATGTATTTCCGGGGTGCCTGGGTGGCTCAGTCGTTAAGCGTCTGCCTTCAGCTCAGGTCATGATCCCGGAGTCCTGGGATCGAGCCCCGCATCGGGCTCCCTGTTCGGCGGGAAGCCTGCTTCTCCCTCTCTCACTCCCCCTGCTTGTGTTCCCGCTCTCACTGTGTCTCTCTCTATCAAATAAATAAAATCTTTAAATAAATAAATAAATAAAAAATAAAAATGTATTTCCTGCACTAGACTGAGGACTCTTCGAAGGAAATTCTTAAAGAAGAGCCTGAGTCTTTTTATCTTTCTTTACCCAACCCATAACACAGGATCTGGAACGTACAGACGATGCTCAAAAACGTTTTAAAACTTTACTTGAATAGATTTTGATTTGATTTTCCTCTCGTGTATTTATCTTGCCCTGCCAACCAAAAATCAAAGTCAGCTTTAGCCATCTCTGTGCTTATGACAGGTGCTTGGTTACCATGTTCAATTTGACTGATGGAGGCAGCGATACTCGCTTGAGAGTTTGATTGGCACGGGGTGGGGAGGGGCGTCAGGAGGAGGCCGAGTCTGTTATGCCTTGGGATGGGTCTTGAAGGGAACTACTTGGCAGCACATGAGCACCTGAGCCCAGGCCTTCACGTTTTGGTTTGATCATGTTCTGCTCTCATTGCTTTATTTGTGAGAGACACAGACACAAGGCTGGGTTTTTGTAGCTCTGACGCAGTCCATACAGTAGCACTTCATCTGCACATCAGCCTGACCAGAGCCCTCTTAGAAGGAAACAAGACCAGACAGCAGCCCTTGACTAAAGGACACAGCTCTAAGGGGCCAAGCCTGGATGTGAACAGCCAGTCCCTGCTCCTCGCCATGATGACATGCTGCCTCTATGCTCTTCATGAGCATTGCTTCCGTTATCTGTGTGGCTTCTGTTTATAAATTCTATAGGGATCTCACTACCATCGTCTAAGACCATGTTTCTCAACCTCGGCATTATTGATGTTTGGGACTGATGATTCTTTGTCACGAGTGCGTCCCTGTGCGTTGTAGACTGTTCCACAGCATCCCTGACCCCTACCCCCTAGAGACCACTTGCACCACCCCACTCTCCACTGTGACAACCAAAATGATCTCCAGGCATTGACAACTATCCCTGGGGCACGAAATGGCCCTGTATTGAGAACCACAGGTCCAAAAATAGAAATAGGGCAAATTTTGTAACAAATGATAATGACTGTAAATCCAATTCAAATAAAATTATTGATACTTTTTTCGTAGGCCAGTATTTATTCCATGGGATCAGATCAACTGATTCTACTTAGAGACTGGCCTGGAGAAAACTTCCTTCTGGCAAAGGTGCTCGTTCAACCTTTCTTCCTTATTTCTTGTGTTTCCATCATATGTACATCTACCTTTAATTCCTGCCTATGTGTGTGTGTGGGTGTGCGTGCGTGTGTTTCACAGGGGTCTTTCTAAGCCATCTGACCAATTTGTAAGGATCACTTTAGTTAAAATACTTACATAATCATAATTCCATTAACCAAGCACAGAGAGTCTGTGGCATTTCCCATTACATTAACTGGGGGGAACTAATGTCACATTTTGCTCATCATGTGATCCTCGAAACCATCCCTCAGGATCAGGCAAGGCAGGTGCCCGTCATAATGTGGACTGAGTTAGGGTGTCATCGTCAATCCTCATATGAAACATTAGTGCAGCTTTGTCATTTTTTGAGGACAGAGCTCAGTCTAAATGGATATTTTAATACGTCCTGGCTGCACATCCTAAAGCATGGATAATCCTGCATCTGCCCCGTCCCAATCTGGAGGTCAGGAGTATTCTTGTGAAAGGCACACAGGCATTAGAATCAAAGGGACCCAGTTGGACCCCCACTTCAGCTGTGTGCCCCCTGTGTGACTTGCAGCCTGGCACACAATCTGCCTGAATATCTGTTTCCTCATCTGTAGGTTTACATGAGAATTAAGTCCGTACAGGAAAAGGCACAGAGAGAAGCATACATGGAACAAAACCCATAGCGGAGCCCCGGCCAGGACTCATAATGGCAGCCATACTGACCCCTTCTGATTCGCTGAGACCACCAAACTGCCTTTGTCAGCCGTCCTTGTAGGATGGGGACCTCAGGCCCGAGTCCTGACCCACAGTCCCTGAGCAGAAGAATATGTCACTTCCTGTGTGAGGAGATCAGAGCATGTGGGTAGGAGATACACAGGTGCATATAAGCTCTCTTGCATCTGTACAAAGGAAAACAAAAACCAAACTGGGTGGGGGAAAGGCCAGTTTCAAAATCGAGATAGATCAGAACCGTGAAGACAGCTCTGAAGCTCCTAATGGTGATTGTTTTGGGTGTGTAAGATAGATGGGGAGAAAAAGTAACTCCTATTTATGTGGCTGAGATTTCAGAGTTTATCTGTTGACATAGCCCTGAGTAGCCAGTGTTGCCTACCATAAATAAAGGGACACAGATTTCCAAACCACTAGACAATCATCTCAAAACCACAGCCACAGTTCACGGGGCCACATCCGGAGATAGGCGCTATTATTAATTGCCTTTTTTTCGCAGCTGAGGGAACTGAAGCCCAGCTAGCAGAACTTCTCCAAAATGCCAGAGCCCAGGCTTGACCCTGAGCAACTGGCCCCAGGATCTGCCCATGGGACTGCTACTCTGTTGGCTGGAAACCTCGGGAGCTTCCCACAACATCTGGACTGGCCTCCATGCAGAGGACAGGGAGCTACGGAAGGAAGGGGCAGGCCACTCCAGATGGACAACAGGGGCTGGATAACAGGAGGGCCAAGGCTGGTCTTGGCCAAAGGACCAGGAGATCTCTGTCTCTGGCCACCAGGATCTTCAGAGTTCATAGAGAAGCCTTCAGAAGGCTCAGTCACTACATCGTCCAAGGGTGGCAACACCACATTGTTTCCCAAGGCCTTGAAAATGGCTCCACTGTGGGAGCGGGGGTGGGGGGGCACACTCTAGGCACAGAGGAGGGGACAAGCCTCTGATTGCCTGGGGCCAGCCAGGTCTCAGGTCAACCTGCGGCCATGGCCTTCCCATGACCTCCTTCAACCTATTCTGAGGACTTGAAGGAAGGTTTCTGTAATGAATGACTGATGGAACTCTGGGCACAGGATTTATGTTTACTTATCACACTTAATGATGCTCATTACTTTACTGCTGAGAAAAGCTAGAATCACTACCAAGAAAAGAAGTTAGTTGGTAACAAATAAATCATTTGTGTTTTAGAATGCCAGCAACTCTGAAAAAAAAAAGTGGGGACCACTGAGTGGAGAGCGAGTGTAATGACATTAACAAATAAACACCCTTCCTAAGCTGTACAATAATGATACTACTCTTCAAAACAATAAGGGATTTATCTACATATATAAAATTAATATCCATCATTTTAAGTGGGCAAATCATTAAATTAAATGTACAGTAGTACTTTGGGGACAAATCCTTCCTTTTATAAAGGACACGGCCTTGGGAGTTGGCCAGGGCATTCTCACTTCTCTTAATCGAAGTGTTTGGGACTTCGATATCGCTCCTGTCTGCAGAAGCTCCAGGCCCTGTTCCAAGGCCTTCCCTTGGTGAATTATAATGGGGAAGAATTTATCTTGAGCATGTTCCATCCCCTTTGCTCTGAGACTCATTTCTTCCTCTGTGTAATAGGATGTGAACGCTGCCCCTTGTGGGATCTTCTGAGGGATTCAATGACCGGCGTGCGCAGGTGCCCAGCATGGGCCTGGCTCCTACGGGGCACCTCATACATCTTAGGCCCATTTTCTGCCCGACTCCTGCAGTCTCATGCTGGCTCACCTTCCTTCTCAGATTCCTGGTAGGGGATGTAAGAGGTTCAGTGACCAGGTGATAGCATATTTAGACTAATAGAGTCAGGGAGCCACAAGCCTTGTACCTATACTGAATCTATAAGTAAAGAGTTCTGCGACCTTGGGAAAAAATCACTCTGACTCGCTGAGCCTCAGTGTCCTCAACCCTGTAATGGGCAAGATTTCCAAGAAAACCACTAAGATCCCCTCTGATTTTGGCACTTCCTAGGTCACCAGACCCTCATTCCATCTCCTCTGTGCTTTTATTGGCTTGCATAAAAACAGACAAGTTGAACAGGAAACTCAGCTCAATATTTTACTCTTATTTGATTCCAGTGTTTTCTCCCTTAATTGAATGTTCCTTTTGTTTTAAAGGGGTTTTTTTTCATCTTAAGCAGATAAAAAATATACACACATACATTGTATACACACATAGAGAAAGTTTAAGCACACGTGTTCATTAAATTTTTTAATTTTTAATTTTAATTAATTTTTAATTAATTTTTTAAAAGTGGATGTAACCAATCCAGTTAAGGAAAAGAACATTGCTCATACCCCTTTTGTCCTTTCCTGATCCCTGTCCTGATCCCATGCTTCTGCTTTCACCCACCAGATGACCTTATTCTGAATTCTGTGTATTAACGCCCATGCTTTCTGTACATGTTAACACATATATTATCTCTTAACGGGCATTGTGTAGTTATTTTAGTAAAAGGAATGAAGTTACAGGTATTCCTTCAAGAATACAGCAGGTTTCAGGGCACCTGGATGGCTCCTTTGGTTAAGCATCCAACTCTTGGTTTCGGTTCAGGTCGTGATCTCTGGGTCGTGAGATCGAGCCCCACATGCGGCTCCGCTCTGAGCGCAGAGTGTGTTTAACATTCTCTCTCTCCTTCTCCCTCTGCCCCTCCGTTTGTGCTATCTCTTTAAAAAAGAATAAAAAAAAAAAGAAGAAGACAGCAGGTTTCCACTAAGGGATTAAGACATTCTACTACTGAGGGATATTTGAGTCATTCCTTCTGTGTGTGTGTGTACGCACTATTTCCAATGAGGATGTTATGAATATTCAGATGCTCAGGAATATTCATGAACATTCCAGGTATGCATCTCCTGGTATACCTGTGCCCGTTTTTCTCTATATTTAGGACAATTGCTGAGTTATAGTACCACATCATTTTCCAAAATGAGTGCATCATATTCCACTTGCTTCAGCAGGGTATGGGAGTTTCCCCGGCGGCACGTCTTTCCAACACCTGGTAAGGTCAGGCTGTGATTTTGCCAATTCTATGGATTTGGAAATGGCATCTCATTCAGAACTGGTTTTAATTTGCACATGTCTGATGATTAATGATGTTCAGATCTTTATAGATGCTTACTGGCCATTTATCTAAAATGCTTGTTATTTTGCCGATTTTTATTATTGATCACTTATCTTTCTCTTAGGGGTTTGCAAGAATTCCTCCTTTGTCTCTAGCAGTTCTTTTGACTTGTGGTTCTTGTTTATCCACATCTCCACAGTGTCACTCAGGCCAAGTTTACCCTTCCTTCTTTATCTTTGCTCTTTCTGACACTGTCTAGAGACTCTCTTCTATCTTGAAGCCATTAAGACCCTATGCTATATTATTATTTCTTTTTCTTAAAGATGTATTTATTTATTTTAAAGAGAGAGCAGGAGTGCAGCAGAGGGAGAGAGAAAGAATCCTCAAGCAGCCTCCCTGCTGAGCGGGTAGCCCAATGTGGGGCTCGATCTCACGACCCTGAGATCATGACCTGAGCTGAAATCAAGGGTCGGCCGCTCAACTGACTGAGCCACCAGGCGCCCTTATATTATTATCTCTTAAGTTGTGTGTCTTTGCTTTTGACCTTTAAGTTTTCCATCCACTTACCCAGCACTGTTCATCATCCAGGCCCCGTTCCCCCAGTAATCGGCCATACTAGCTCTGTGGTGGACAAGGTTGGTGTCCATGGAGGGGACTGGCTCTGGGCAATCCACGGTGCTCCATTGATACAGTTTTCTTTTCCTTCTTAACAAGACTATGCCACCTTTTATAATACTATAGCTTCGCACTGAACTTTTTTATCTAGTAGGATAATGCCATGCACCTGATTCTTCTTCAGGAACATATCACCTATTCTTGACAGCACAGACTGTAGGCATCTGAAAGGAATAGAACCAAAATTTCTCTCTTTGTTTAAATTCTGGATTTTGTTAAGCTTAATGACAAGACCATTTAGGTTTTTTATTGGAGTTACATCAAACCCATAGAGCAATCTGAAGTAACTGATATATTTATGAAAACGACCATGCTGGGGCGCCTGGGTGGCTCAGTTGTTAAGCGTCTGCCTTCGGCTCAGGTCATGATCCCAGGGTCCTGGGATCGAGTCCCAGATCGGACTCCTTGCTCCGCGGGAGGCCTGCTTCTCCCTCACCCACTCCACCTGCTTGTGTTCCTGCTCTCACTATGTCTCTCTCTGTCAAATAAATAAATAAAATCAAAAAAAAAAAAGAAAACAACTATGCATTTATTTCAGTCTTCCATTGCAATAAAACCTTATAATTATTTATTAAATCATTTGCAAATATTGTGTTAGATTTAGACCTAGGTACCATTTATATCTCTGTTACTAATTTAAATGTATCCCTTTGAAATTCCCATGTTCTAACTATCAGCCAATAGAAATGCAATTGACCATAGCATTGTTTTTTACTGGCCAGATATCTATAATCTCTTTACTAATTCTAATAATTTATCTATAGATTCTTTGGGTTTCTTATGTAGAAAGTTGTGCAATCTGTGAATAATAGTTGTAATTCTTCCTTTTCCTGTTTTATACAAATTATTCCTCTTTCATGTCATCGTTCCCTGGCTGAGCTGTCCTGCAGAACCTAGTATAGAGGCATGATAGTGAGTGGTCTTGCCTTAATCTTTATTTTAAAGAGAATGCTTTTGAACAGTTAATATTGTATACATCATTCCATTATTTTATCTGTAGATACACATTAATTACTCGCTTACTGGAGTTTTCTTCGACTCTTGTATTATTAAACTTTTAAAATAATAAATGGTTATTGAAACATTATGAAATATTCATTTCTATGTCTGTTATGATAGGGAAGTGATTTTTCTCTTCACTTCTGTTAACAGAGTAAGTTACCTTAATGTGTTCCATAATATTGATGGCAATTTGCATTCCTGGAATAAACCCCAATAGGTCACAATGTACCATCTTTTTGTATATACTGTCCTCTCCAGACTGCCAATGTTTTACTTAAATTATTTCACTATGCTCATTAATAAGATTTGAATAAAATTTTCCTTGATTCTACCAGCCTTGTTCAGTTGTAGAATCAATGTTATACCACCTTTTTAAAGTAAGTTGTGCCCTGGAATATTATTCCACCATAAAAAAAGAATGAAATCTTGCCATTTGCATGATGGAGCATGGTTGGAGCTCAAGAATATAATGTTAAGTGAATAAACCAGTCAGAGAAGGACAAATACCACATGATCTCACTCAGATGTCGAATTTAAGAAACAAAACAAAAGAGCAAAGGAAAAAGAGAAAGAAAAAGAAAGAGAAGCCAAGAAACGGACTCTTAACTATAGAGAACTCACTGGTGGTCACCAGAGGAGAGGTGGGTGGGGAAATGGGAGAAATAGGTGTTGGGGATTAAAGACTACACTTATCACAATGAAATAAAAATAAAATGAAAAATAAATAAGGAACTTCATAAAACATAAAGTAAGTTGTGTCATCTCCCCTCTCTTCTTTGAAAGACTTTATATAATATTAACAGTAATCTGTTTCTTGAACATTTAACTCGACTGTAAAATCATTGGTGTGGGGAGTCTAGCATTTTCTCTGTGGGGAGAGTTTTAATTATTGATTCAGTTGGTAGATGGAAGACTAGAATCACTGGTGGAGCCCCAAGGATGGAGGAGGGATTGTTTTTCAGGATTGAGCCTGTTTATAGACTCATAGACTTTATAGACTCATAGAGCCAGTTTATAGACTCATATTCCTCATATAGAGGAAACAACCATAAAGGGGAGACTGCAGATGAAGGAGAGAAGGGGAGGGAAGGAGAGGAGGTCCCTGCCGGGGAAAGAGGAGGCGATTTTAGTGTCTGGTGGGGAGCTAGATGTACTGGTGGGATCACCTCTGTTCTTCAGAGACAGGATGGAAATACAATACAATGGGGTATATTGAAAGAGGATAGAGAGTTGAAGCAGAAGGAACTCTTGCCTGATGGGCTTTCTCTTCTTTGGGAAAAAGAAAATAGGCTCGCCCACCTGGAGAGGGAGGTTTGGAATTAGGCTGGAGGAAAACAAGAAATGTGGAAAGGTGGAGGAGAAGGAGAATAGGATTGGCTTGATGTGATGGATAAAGGCAGGTCACTGGGCTGGGCTTGGCTTCCAGGGGGCTGTGGCAGGAACGGAGGGGCTCTGGGGCTAGGAAGTAAGGGTAATTATCTGACAGTGGTTGAAGAGATGGATCATGACAGACTGGAAGGGAGCGAGAGAGCTCAGAACTGGATAGGGCTGTGAAGCTGAAATAAAAATACTTAAAGTAAATGGAGGGAGGGAGAGAGGGAGCTGAAGACAGATTGGTGATCAGAAAGAACAGGTGTGAATGGAAGCCTGGGTGAGGGGGTGTCTGGGGCTGAGTCAGGTTTAGACTCAGTCCTCGTGACATCATGGGCAGAGACAGGAGGTGAGCCGGGGGGGACGGGCAGTGGAACCAGGGCTGCACAGAACCGACTACAGTGGAGGTGTTCCTCTATTTGCTCTGACCTCCACCCCTATTTGCTCTGTTCAAGAATTCACATACCTTGCGCAATTCACATACCTTGTGCAATTTAGTCCTCACCTCAGGACAACGTCCTGGGTCCCCATAGCATCTCCATTTTACAGATGAAAAGTTGATGCTTGGACAGGTGGAGCACCATGCTCAGCGAGGACATTTCTCAGATGGGATTTGAACCCAGGTCTTTCTTTTTTTTTTAAGATTTTATTTATTTATTTGAGAGAGAGAGCGTGAGAGAGAGCATGAGAGGGGAGAGGGTCAGAGGGAGAAGCAGACTCCCCGCTGAGCAGGGAGCCCAATGCGGGACTCAATCCCGGGGCTCCGGGATCATGACCTGAGCCGAAGGCAGTTGGCTTAACCAACTGAGCCACTCAGGTGCCCCATGAACCCAGGTCTTTCTGATCCCAAAGTCTTGACATGTCACCAGTACCCAACACTGCTCGAGAGGCCCAGAAGTGGATGAGTCCTTCCCGGGACATGGAATTCTCCCAGAGTAACAGCAGGACTTTGGGTGGAGAATGAGCCTTGGCGCCACCACAGGCCGGGATAAGAAGTGGGGCTGTGTCTTCTCCTGGGTCCACGTAAGGTAGATTCTTTGAAAATGGGTGTTCCTGTGGGTTTGTATGGACACTGTGCAGGCATAGCGATGCTTGTGGTCATGGAGGTTGTCTTGTCTGGCACATCTGTGCGTTCACAATGTGAGTCCCCCTTCCTTGTCCCTATTCTCCCTCCCGCCAACAAGCAGCCTCCTGATTCTTGAAGCATCTAGTTCCCGTACTGGCAAAACCTGAGTAAAACTTTTCACAGTTAGCATCTTTTCTGATCCCCATTGCCACCTTGAGTTAGATACCATCATCCCCATTTTACACCAAACAAAACTAAAACATGGAGGTGAAGAGATCTAGCTAGGTACAAACATCCCTTGCCATTGCAGAGCTTTTTGAAAAAGGAAATCACTTACTGCATGAGTTTGTATCCATGATCTTCTCTTGATTTTGTTCTCCCCAAAGCCTCCTGGAAGAGACAAGTCCTGTTACCCTGTGGGCAGAGAAGTAGAGCGCCTTGATTCAAGCCTCATAACCAGTAAACCCTGGAGCTGGGACTAAGCCCTGACCCCAGATTTGCTCTCCCGTGATCTTTGCATGAGGACCAGGGTGCTTCCCCCAGAACCAGTGACAAAAGGCCAATCTCCAGGCTGGAATGTCAGGCTAACCTTGCTGAATTGCATCCATTCTGCTCAGGGCTCCCTCAAGTCCTTGCTAAGCTCAGCATCCCCTGGGGCTCCCCATGTCCTGAACCACCTCATCTGTAATGAATAATGGAGGGAACACCACAGGGTCCTGCAGAAGTGAGAGCCCAGGGCAGGGGCATGAGCACCAGGGCCCCTCACCAGATACTGTTGAACTAGCCCAGCCCCTTGCCCTAGACACTGCTGAGCTAGCCCAGCCCCTGCCTGGGACTGCTCGGTGAATTCCAGTTCGGCCATTCACCTGCTGTGTGCTCTTTTTTGTTTTGTTTTGTTTTTACAACTTATTAGATTTATTTTAACCCAAAAAGCTATTTCCCAGGGGGTGTATGTGAAAGTAAATCACTGTTTATCTATATGTTATATTTTATATAGTAGTCAACTCAC
>NC_138372.1:166760095-166801777 GCF_054177405.1 Leptonychotes weddellii
AAGGAAGGGAGGGAGGTAGGGAGGAAGGGAGGAAGGAAGGGAGGGAGGAAGGAAGGAAGGGAGGAAGGAAGGAAGGAAGGGAGGGAGGAAGGAATGGAGGAAGGGAGGGAGGAAGGAGGGAGGAGGGAGGAAGGGAGGGAGGAAGGAAGGGAGGAAGGAAGGGAGGAAGGAAGGGAGGAAGGGAGGAAGGAAGGGGAGGGAGGGGCCCCTGTGCTATTCAGCAGAGCCCTGCCCTCCCACTCATGGAAGGCAGACACGCATAGCCTGTGTCACATCCCTCGCGGTTTACACTTCCCCGAGCACTTGCCCTCAAGTATGTCATACAGTTCCCCCACCTGTCAACACGCTAAGCATCCCACCCTTTAAAACAGGGGCAAATGCATCAGTTATACAGGAAAGAATGACTGATGAATAAATGAATGAAAGACGGAAAAGTGAACGAAATAAGACAAAAGTTTGAATTCCAAATCGTGGTTCTGCAACTTCCAGTTCGCTTAGTGACTTTGTCCCTTAACTTGTGTGGGCACCGGTGAGATTCTCGATGCACACGCAGTTCTGACAGGCATCTAGCGAAGCCCTTGTAAACGGTGCTTGGCACGGGGTCTGGGACATGAGACTGGGACTCAAAATAGGGTAGTTACTATGGTATTAAAACAAGGCTAGGAAAAAAAGAAGAAGAAGAAGAGGTAGCAGGAGGGGAAGAATGAAGCGGGGGAAATCGGAGGGGTAGACGAACCATGAGAGATGATGGACTCTGAAAAACAAACTGAGGGTTCTAGAGGGGAGGGGGGTGGGAGGATGGGTTAGCCTGGTGGTGGGTATTGAGGAGGGCACATTCTGCATGGAGCACTGGGTATTATGCACAAACAATGAATCATGGAACACTTCATCTAAAACTAATGATGTAATGTATGGGGATTAACATAAGAATAAAAAAAAAAAAAACAAGGCTAGGCCCCAGGGATACTGTGACTCGAATGAGATCATCTGCAGAGCATTTATTGCATGGTGACAAATGGCAGTGATTAGAAGTCTAGTTCTGAGCAGCAATGAGTCTGTGACACAAAGCAGATTTGTTTTCCTGGTAAAGGAGGTACAGCCTTCAGCGAGTGAGCATAAGAACACCAAGGGAGTGACCATGAAGAAAATATTCACTGTACGCCTCCTAATAAGAAACATTGCGGGGATTTTAATGGGTTTATTATTTGTTTCATTCCAAAAGCCATATATACTCATTTAAAATGATTTGGAAATTATATTGAAGCAGGAAGAAGAAAATAAAATTATTCACCTACCAGCCATAGACATACTCTGTTAACGATGTAATATGTTTCCCTTACGCCTTGATTTTCCTCTTTACGGATTTTAACAAGAAACTTTGTAGAATTTATTTTTGGACCCAGCAGTGAAAATATAATACATAAGAGTTAGCATTTTATATGTCCTTCACTTTTCTTTACAAGATAAACATTTTCTCCCTCTTTGCTTCGGTTTGTGAACACAGTCATTATTGCCTGCCAATTATCCCAAGTACATGTGCCTGGTTTACTCATCACCATTAGCTTGCTTCCACTTTTTATTGCTCTTGGTAACGACGAAGTGAACATTTTTGTATGTAAAGTTTTCTTTCCAACTTTAGGAAATCTTTTGTATTTCATCAGCATTTTGTTGCTTGCAACACTCGTTCATTTTACCCCGTCATCTGAGAAAGATGGATTGAGCGTCTACCACAGAGCAGGCACGGCTCTCCGCACTAGGGATCCAGCACAGAAGGAGATCCTGCGGATTCTGGAGATTGGAGACAACATCTCATCAGCCATTGTATTTGCTTGGTGTTTGCAGGCACTTGCTACTCTTACCATTTTAGGTATGAGGAGCTTGGAGGTTCAGATGGCTAACTTCCTGGGGCAGAATGATACTAACAAGGATTGTCCTGGATATAGGTCCAGTGTGCTTTTCCACCTTCCTGCCCCTGCACCCCTGACCTATGCAAGAACAGATGGCTGGTGCCCTCCCTTCACTGCAGGGTCAGCAGCACCTTCCATGTGTGTATCTGTCGGCCCCGCTGGGCTCGGAGCTCATTAAGGGCCAACACATGGTCCTCACATCTCCACGTCCCCGGTGCTCAGCTCCCAAAATGGCATTCAAGAAATGTTTACTGGAAAACTTAATGACTTTGTCTTCTTTTCTTCTCCTCAGTGCCCCATTTATCCTCCTGTCTGCAGAACCCAGTTCCTACAGTGCCGCTGGGAGCGCCTCCCCAACTCTGCAAACATTTCCAGGAATCTGCCGTCACCACTGGGTGGTGCACTGGCAGATGGACACTCAGCCCCACTGTGAGCCCCAGGGTCCCTCCCGAATTCAAACTGCAATGCCTTCACTGGACTGAGCCATGAATGCCCCAAGAGGTAGGGGTTGGGGGAATGAATCCAAGTAAGGGGAGCAGGGTTTGATGAGAACAGCAGGATGCTTTCTATCCGGGTGTGAAATGGGGTTTTCTCTGGTTAATGAGAATGGCCTGTTTCCAATTTGACTAATGCCTTCCATTAGAGCTTTGGCACAGTCCAGCAGAGAGGCACGATTCGGGGCTTTGCCGTCCTTTCTTAAAAACCAGAAACTGCTTTGTCATTCCAAATTTTCCTTTGATCCCACCCAAGAATCTAAGGCAAGATTTATTGAGGTGGATCTAACAAAGAGCCCACCTCTCCATTTGCTGGCTAGCTTGTGACTTTGGGCAAGATTCCTCACTTTCTCTGAACTTCAATTTATTCTTCTATAAAGTACGGAGCTTATCCAGAAGGGCCCAACGTCATCACAAGAGCTCTTAAAAATGGAAGAGTCAGAGAGGGGTGCCTAGGTGGCTCAACTGGTTAAGCATCCAACTCTTGGTTTCGGCACAGGTCATGATCTGAGGGTCATGAGATCGAGCCCCACGTCAGGCTCTGGGCTCAGTGGGATGTCTGCTTCTGATTCTCTCTCTCCCTCTGCTTTTCCCCCTGCTCATGCTCTTTCTCTCTCTCCCCAAAAATAAATAAATAAAATCCTTTTTAAAAACGGAAGAGTCCGAGAAAGATGGCACCATGGAAGCAAGATCAGGGTGACACGATGTAAATCAGGCTCTATCCGCAGCTGCTGGCTTTGAAGATGTTGGAAGGGTCAGGAGCCAAGGGAAGTGGGCAGCCTCTAGAATCTGGAAAAGGCTAGGAAACGGGTTTCCCTCTAGAGCTTCCAGAAGCAACACAGCCTGCTCACACCTTGACTTTGGCCACTGGAAACCTGTGTATGACTTCAAACCTACAGCAGTGTAAGATAATAAGTGTGTGTTCTTTTAAATTTGACGTAATGTGCTATAGAAGCCATAGAAAACAGTGCACTCTTATGTTTCCTCTTCTATTTATAATAGATGAGCAAACTAAGAATCAAGAAAATTAAATGCCTTTTCCATGGCCTATCAAATATAGCTAAATAAAATCCCCGTTCCAAGATCAGTCTCTGCCTTGCAGGCAATGATTATTGGTCACCAAAGTGCCTGGGGGCATGTTCCTCTATATTGTTATAAAAGGATCCCAGCTTCTCCCTGGAGCAAAACCCACTGGAATGAAGCCCCAGGCAGCCCACCTTGTCCGGGCTGGGTTCTAACATACTGAGTGCAGACAGACTTGCATCCCTTGAGAGAAAAGCTGTGGCTCCTGAGCTGGTTAGAGCCCTGGGGAATGTTTATAGACCTGCTAACTTGTTTCAGAGCCAAATTAATCAGAGACATAACAGGGGAGGGAGATATTTTTTCATTTCTCAAGTTATTGAACAAATGGATTTCCCATTCATTATTCATTGACTTGAAGTTTAATGAATAGCTCAGGGACAATCGCTAAATTTTGGTTTTTATAGAAAATCAGCAGCAACCAGATTCACTCTGCATCAAGTATGCAACCATCAGTTTACTATATATAATGAATTTCACATTACTTTATCTGGTATTTATCAAGTTTACATTTTTAATGAATGAAAAGGGATGAATTTATGAACAATGCCCTCACTGTTCACTCCCCTTTGGTTTTATTCCTTTTTGAGAACCAGATGGAAGTTTCCGAGAGCCTGCATTGCCTTCTATCTGTGTCTGTGTTCCAAATGGGTTTTTTTGTTTGTTTGTTTCCAGGAGAACTAATCTTGTCCTGGACATTCATCTACTTTTCCCGTCCATTTCTTCTTCTACTGGAAAATTAATATCGTTCCTTCTCTTCTCTCCAGAAAGAAAATCATGGCTCTTGTGCTTAATGACAGAATAAATAGTCAGAAGAAAAGATGTTTTAAGACTAATACTTTGTGATAACTTAAAATCAGCAGTAAAAATATAAGAAAAAGAATAAAGGTCCACTTCAAAAGCCCTCACTCATTCCCCTCAGTTTACAACTACAGACATTTAGAGAGAATAAACTTAGAGATACTTTCAAAAGAAAAAAAATAAGAGATGATATCACCCAACAGAGCCTTCTGATACACCATTATTATAATAATCGATATTATAACCCTCGTTTTAAGGAGAAGTGTAAATATGCTGGAGGCAGAAACATGAAATTGTTTTACTTTTCCAATAATGATTACCAGCTGGGTAATTAAATTAGGCAAAAAGAGGTAAAATTAAAATTTAAAATTTCCCTTCCTACGGGACAGTGGTCTTCTTTACCATCTAAGTCAGATCCAGTGATATTTGAAGTCATTTTCAGCTACTGAAGCCATCTTGCTTAAGTTCCTAAGGCTCACCCGATCATTTTAATATTTTGATTCTGTATCTGACTCAAGGCTCCCTACATCCTGACTCTACCACCCCGCTCCCTGTGCAAACTAATTGGTGCTTAATTAGGACCTGGAAATCTGACGGGAAGAGCAGAGAATGCGGTATTCTCTGCTCACCACCTTCGTCCCAGTTTTAGCCTCTGATTTGGGGGAAAAGAGCAGAGAGAAGGGAGCTCCGTAGGTGACCACCTGTGGTAAATTTGATGATGGTGGATGTTTGCTTCATTGTGCCCCCTCTGCTAGGAAGGCGCTCCCTCCCAACCAGATCATGTCTTCTTGCCGACGTGCTAAGGCTGACCCTCATGATGCATTCCATTCTTCTGCTGCAAGAATTTCTTAGTCCATGTGTAAGTGTCCTCAGCCAGCCCAATCTCACACCACCATGGACCCAAGCTCTGTGGCCTGTGCATCGGCTGTATCCATTTCTATAATTCTTGGGAATGGAAATATGAAGAAAGTGGTCAATTCTCTATTTCCTGCCTTAACTTGTTACCAGGCCAACCTTCCACAAAGCTCTGTTGCCTGCTCCAAGAAGATCGGCCAGGTCAGCCAGCCCTGTGGATAGGGACATCCAGCTGGGGGATAGTATAGTCTCTCCCTCTTACAGAACCTCCCAACTTGTTCAGTTTTATGAGTCACTCTGGGGACCTCTACCCTTTGCTCAGGTGATGAAGAAACTACCCTAGGACCTCCATCCTATGGTAATACCCTTTGAAATAAGACATGGCAGCCAGCACCTCCTATCAAGTGGTGGTGTCTACTTTTCCACCTCTTGAATAGGGGCTAAACTTGCAACTTGCTTTGGCCAACAGAAGAAGGTGAGAATGGTGTGTTACTTCTGAGCCTAGGCTTTAAGAGACTGTGTACATTCTTGCTCAATCTTGGAATTCTCCCTCAGCACTTCCACTTTGAGGGGTGATGCTCAAGGATAATATTTTAGGATGGAAATATGTACTGTGAGTGTTTTAATGATAAACTGAACAACACGAACCCATCTGGTCTTCACTACTCACCTACCAACTCTTCAATAAGAGTCAATTCCTCTGACAAAGCTTATTATCTACTGGAACTTTGTGCATTTTTGTTTCCCTGAAGAGACAGGTGAAGGGATTGGAGTCACATCTGAATCAATATGGTGGAGAGCCAGAACTTCAAGGCAGGAGACTCAAGGCGAATATGAGCTAAAAGAAATGAACACCTTTCATAAATTTTATGAATTTGGAGATTTGTGGACTACCACAGGCTGTAGGATTCAGAACACCAAGTCAATTTCACCTAGAAGGCTGTGGATATGCTTCACCCAATATCTGGGTTACATAAAGATGAAAAGAAACATGGTTCCTGACCTTGAAGAATTGATACTGTGGTCCTATATGACCCTTCTGGGCACACTGGCTTTTCACAGTCAAATATCTCCAAGATGGAGCTCCTCCAAATGCTATGCCCATTGCAAGGGCAGCACAGGTCATAGGGACATCACTGATGTGGAAGAAAAGTCTTGAATGTTGACCTCAATTCTGGCACTGGATCCCGGGGTGTGCCCTAAGCTATCCATGGCTCAGTTTGGGTGTATTAAACAGATATACTAGGAATGTCCACAGTCTAAGAGATGATTTAAGTAAGGTAGAGACATTATAGAGTGGGGGGATTCCTCTACATTCCCACCTGATGTATTACTCATTCTTCCCACAGGGCCATTCAGCAATGACCCTAGGGAATAGAATAAATAATCAAAGCAGGAAGAGCACATGAAGCAGACTCATTCAGAGACTTCCTGATCAATAACAGTTGCTGGGGGTAGGATAGTCTTCCCCAGGAAGGTGGAAGGAGGAGTGCTGAGATCAGGGTCATGAACCACTGAACACTCTTCTTTTCTCAAGCAGGACGGAGCATGTGGTTTTGTGACTGGGTAACATTTGAGCAAGACAGAAAAGGCTAGACATTTCAATGGTTGCTAGGCAGCCTGAAGACTTTTCAAAATAAATATGTTGAGGTCTGGTGTTCAATCTTTCTTAATATTATATTTTTCACCCTGGCAAGGCTGTGGTTCTGGGGGATGCCAGGGCAGCGTTATTAGCAATTACGAACTATGGCCATTTGGAAAAGGTCGACAGTGAACAGATTTTTAAATCCTGTTTCGAGATGGTCCCCTCATTAAACCACATAAAAGTTCTTGGACTAGCACCTAATGTAATCATTCAATTTGAGAGTCAATTAATGTATATTGAGTGCTATATGCCAAGCACAAGGCTGGACACTTTAACTTGACTTGTGTTTCTTTCCTGCTCACCCAAATCCTTTGAGATAGGAAGTAGCTGGCCACTTACAGAAAATGCAACTGAGGCCCAGAGAAACAGACTGGCTTGTTCAAGGGCAGAACTAGGGCTGGGATCCCATTATCCTGACTGCCGAATGCTGCACATTTGTCAGGTAGATCTCTCTCCCTGTTTTTGACAGTCAAGTTTTGTTTCTCAATGTATAATCCAAACAAAATGTAGATTTTTTTTTTTTTTAGTTTTAATCATCATAATGTATTTCTTTGGTTTGGTTTTTATTACATATGGGGCATCATGCAGGGATTTTTATTTTTTTTCTCACCAACATACTTCCTTCCCCAATGCCTGGAACAGTATCTGGCACATAGTAGGTGCTCAGTAATTTTTTTTCCCGTAAAAGTTTATTTGTAATAACATTTCTTTATGATTTTTATCATAGCCATCACAACTGATGCAGATGTCTGTTCATCCCGTGTACCCTCTGGGGGTTTATTTAAAGAAAATAATGAAAGGTGCCTGCAGAAGAATATGATAGTGAACCAAGCACAGAGTTGCTCTTGTCCACACAGCAGTGAGACTCCAGTCCTCTCTCATCTCACTTCTTCTTAAAGACTAATGAAGGGAACCTTATGAGCTAGAAAATGCTTTCCTTTCTAATTAATGTGTTTCCTGTGTAATTCTATAAGCAGGAAATTATATTTCCTTTATGCTAATATATGATCACATTCTATTAATATGCATTAGTAGCACTGAATTTTATTTGGGATTGCAACTAAAGATTCTTTTTTTAAGATTTATCTATTTGAGAGAGAGAGAGAGAGAGAAAGAGGGGGGGAGGGGCAGAGGGAGAGGGAGAGAATCTCAAGCAGACTCCTCGCTGACCACAGAGCCCAACGCAGGGCTCAATCTCACAACAGTGAGATTATGACCTGAGCCAAAATCAAGAGTTGGATGCTTAACCGACTGAGCCACCCAGGTGCCCCTAAAAATAAGATTCTTAAAGAAATGAAAGATAGTGCTTTCATTTTAGGGGTGTGTGTGTGTGTGTGTGTGTGTGTGTGTGTTCCAATAAAACTTTATTTATAGATACTGAAATTTGAATTTCTTATATTTTCACATGTCATATTATTCCCCTTTTGATTTTTTTTAAAATTCCAGTATAATTAAGATACAGTGTTATATTAATTTCAGGTGTTATATTAATTTCAGGTGTGATTCAACAATTCTGTAATTACTCAGTGCTCATCATGGTAAGTGTACTCTTCATCCCCTTCACCTATTTCACCCATCCTCCCCCACACACCTGCCATCTGGCAACCACCAGTTTGTCCTCCATAGTTAAGATTCTGTGGCTTTTTTGTTTGTCTCTTTTTTTCTTTGTTCAGTTGTTTCATTTCTTAAATTCCACAAGGGGTGAAATCATATGGTATTTATCTTTCTTTGACTGACTTATCTCACTTAGCATAATACTCTCTAAATCCATCCATGTTGTTGCAAATAGCAGATCTCATTATTTTTTACAGCTGAGTAATATTCTATTATATATATATATGTATATGTATATATGTATGTACGTATATACACACTTCTTTATCCATTCATCTATTGATGTACACTTGGGCTGCTCCCATAATTTGGCTATTGTAAATAATGCTGCTATAAACATAAGGGAGCATTTATCTTTTCAAATTAGTGTTTTCATATTCTTTGGGTAAATACCCAGTAGTGGAATTACAGGATCATACAGTGATTCTATTTTTTAATTTTTTGAGGAACTTCCATACTGTTCTCTGCAGTAGCTGTACCAGTTTGCATTTAAATTTTTTGAATGGATGCAAAATCCTTAGATTCCTTTCCCTTTTACTCAGAGTTACTCTAGAGAATCTTTCCTCTCTTTTCTGGATTATAAGCTTTTCAAGAGCAAGAATCCTAATCTTTGTGTCCCCAGATCCTATAAGTATTAGCGAAAATTTATTGAAATAAGTGGAACATGAGCAAGACTCACCTAAATAATTTACATGGACAATAGCGAGCCACCCAAAACAACAAAACTAAGGCGTTATGCCTCTAGGAGCACAAGAAACCATTCAATCAACCACCTTAAAACTAAGGAATCAAAATACTTCCAATAGAAATGGCTCACACTAAAGGAATTATTTCCTTTTGTGTCTTTGTGGGGTTCTTTCTTTTTTATTTGTTTATATTATATGAGTGGGGTTTCTGGAGTGAACAGAAATAAACTTGTATCTTCAATCCCTATGGGGAACAAGAGGTCTCTTGCGTTCTGCCCAATGTCCTCTGAAGCATCATTCCCATGGTTAGTGTTCCCAGCTCCCCAATCCCTCTGATCCTTACCAAATGCTCCCTAACTTTTCAAGTACGAGGACCCGCTTTTCCAAAACCAAGTACTATTGTAATAGCTCAGGGATCCACTGATTGAGAAAGTACATACAAGTCGACATGTCTTATGGGTTTAACCTGTGCCTGGCAGTTAGTCAATAGATAGTAAACATGGATATGTTGAATTAGCTAATTAAATCAGTATTTGTTGAACTAGTCAACTCTGTAATCATCTATAACCCAACTATATATATATATATATATTTTTTTTTTTTAAGATTTTATTTATTTATTTGAGAGAGAGAATGAGACAGAGAGAGAGAGCATGAGAGGGGGGAGGATCAGAGGGAGAAGCAGACTCCCCACCGAGCAGGGAGCCCGATGCGGGACTCGATCCCGGGACTCCAGGATCATGACCTGAGCCGAAGGCAGTCGCTTAACCAACTGAGCCACCCAGGCGCCCCAACCCAACTATATATATTAACCACAACAGCCTCGATGTATGCTTGAGATGACTGAGTAAGGACCAGTCTATACGTAATATGAATTTTGGATTTGCTCGTGTATAATTTTGTCTGTGAGACACACTCGGTGAACACAGAAAACAACCAAATCAGGCCACATACAAATACCAAAACACACACCCCCGAAACCTCTGTGTGCTGCCTCTTGTCTTTACGTGTCAGGAGCCACGCCCACCCCAGGGGTATGCCAACTCTCCGTCTCACATCAGGTAACCCTCCTTGTACCACTTCCAACACCTCACAAGCTGTAAGCCTTTCCAGGCCCAGAGTCACCAGCAAACCCCAGGTCTTTTTCAAGGTAAAGCACCATATTTATCTCTTTTATTTTTGTCTTTTCAAAGCACCATTTTTTTTAATCGAAGTATAGTGGACACACAGGGTTACATTAGCTTTGGGTGTACAATGCAGTGATCCGACGAGTCTCTAGGTCACGCTGTCCTCACGAGAAGTGTAGATGCCATCTGTCATGTACAACACGGCTAGAATACCAGGGACTCTGTTCCCTGTGCCGCACCTCTTATCCCTGTGGCTTATTCATTCCGTCCCTGGAAGCCTGGACCGCCCACTCCCCCACATTTGTCCTAATAGTTATGTATTTCTTAACCATTTCTCGGGTATAAAACAATGCTGCTGTTTTAAGATCCTTGTTTGAAATTGTGTAACTCCTGAGGTTTTTGAGCACTGTGTCTTCAACCCCGTTTTCCTCTAAGCCCTGTGGGTTGTGTTCTGTGTGAGCAGCACAGTGATTTCTAGGAACGTATATACTCCATGATAGCAGAACTAGCTGTGCACGTATGTATAAAGCATATTAATTATCCAGTCAACTTTACTTTTCTATAAGCTCATGGATTTAGGCATGGTGTCAATTACAGTTCTTAAAGCAATAAAGTGGTAATTTGTTGTTTTGTTTTTCAACATTTCTGAGTCAGGGATCTTGTATCATTCGAGATTTGACCGAAGAACAGAACACCAGTAAGTAACAGATCATAAGGCTTTGTTACGGAGATTAGACCTTGTTGTACCATTGCAGGAGCTGGTGGGGAAGCCCTTGCAAGTTGTTGTCTCAACAACTGTCACTCTAGGTCCTTCAGGCCAGTAGCTCGATGTGAAGCCAAACTGGCAGTAGAACAGGATAGGGACAGGCCGAATCTCGAGGACAGACTGAGTCCATGGGGACAGCTGGTCCATGTTTGATGATTCAGTGACCAGCAAGAGTGCCTTGCCAAGGAAGTGCACTCATGCCTACCCAAGACTCAGAGAAGCTGAAGGACGTGGTCTGCTGGATTCTGAGAGAGCTGTGGGCCTGGGTTGTGCCTCCAGAAGATCTGTGAGGATGTGAGCAAGCTGCCACAGGGCCTGCTGCTCCATGCCAACCTTCGGAGCATCAACATGGCTGCCATTCCAGTACCTCCTTCCAAGGGGAAAAGAGGTTCAGCTTTTAAAACAGTAGAAGTTAGCACAGTATTTCCCAAATTGGATCTCTCAGAGTGTCCAAAACACCCCTGTTAATGTCCAGAGATCCCCAGAACTCAATGGGAAAATACTGCCTTAAAAGCTAAATGCTGGGGCGCCTGGGTGGCTCAGTCAGTTAAGTGTCTGCTTTCAGCTTAGGTCATGATCTCAGGGTCCTGAGATCGAGTCCTCAAGTTCGGCTCCCTGCTCAGTGGGGAGTCTGCCTCTCCCTCTCCCTCTGCCCCTCCCCTACCTCATGCTCTCTCGTGCTCTCTATCAAATAAATAAATATAATCTTAAATAAAAAAATAAAAATAAAAGCTATATGCTATGATTTAGGCCCCAGGGTAAACGCGAACACAAACACAAATGCAGCCCTGGGAAGTTGCCTATAAGGTAGTTATCCAGGTGGCCCAGAATATGTTCATGTTAATTTTAGATTAAATTAGAAATAAAACATTTTAGACATCCTGTAGAGAACCTATGGAACCCTGAATTTACAATCCCAGTTTGAGTAACTCCACATGTAATGGTTAAAAATTGGCTTGGAAGCAGAATTGCTTCTACCAAGTAGCTCTTTGACCTTGGGCAAGTACCGTTAAGTTCTCGGAGACTCAGTTTCATTCTATATGAAGTGGGGGCAAACAGCAGTAATAATATCATTGCATTATGGGGATTCAGCGAGACGTTGGAAGGGATGTAGTGGGGTGCTCAGTACCTCGATAGCACAGGGGAATGTGAGCTCTTGTTTCGTGGTTATCATAACTGTTATCATCATTACCACCATCATTAAGTGATTATTTCCATTATTTAGCTGGTTCCCTCTGACTGGGATAAGTAGCAAGATCCAAATATGTGACAACTGCCATCTGAGAAGTTGAAGACAAATCTGAGCTTGATGCCCCTGAGGTTCAGAATAAATGGAGACAGGACCAGTTCTATGAGCAGAGGTTTCTGGTCCGGACAGGGCAGTGAGCACAGTTTCCATCTCCCTGGGAACTGCTGGCTTGTGTAGAGAAACAGTGTGATATAATAGGGGAGCTCTGGGCAGACTGTTGGGGACTCTCGATTAGTTACTGCTCTGCCACTCACCGCCATGAGACCTGAGCCAAGCACCTCTCTCCTTGGCCTCCATCTGCAGGAAGAAAGGCAGAACAAGGGTTAAAATCTGAGGTCAGACACTGGCACTCATAAACCATATCTTTTCTTTGACCTACAGACATGTCAAAAAACTTTTGATCAGCAACAGAAACATGTACATGAAAGTCTTGTCCTAAAAAAAATTAAATAAATAAAGTGTGCAGTCTGGCATTTCTACCTGCCACCCATCTTCTTCTGGTAGATGATGAGCTTCACATGTCCCCACCATCCCCTCCCCACAATTGTATCGCTGATGAGGAGACTGTCCCTTGGCATTTATCATTGTCCTTGAAAGGATGTCTTTCTTATAATACAGATACGCTTTTCTGCATCTGACTCAAGCCAAACCAAGGTGGGGGAATGAAAGATGGATCGCCAGATACTTGGATTTCAACAAAAATGAGCTGGAGTATATTTCTTTATGAAAGAGAAGTATATTCCTACCAGTTTGTACGCAGAGCCAATGTGTGTCAAAAGCTACAACTTAAGAGGTCGTTGTAAAACAAATCATTGAGGTCAAGGTGGCTAAATCACCTCCGGTGTGTGTTCATTTCTCTGTTAGTATGGAAATGCTGGAGCCTTGGCTCAGGACACAGTGAACCTATAGATGGAAATGCAGCTCCTGTTGGGTTGGCTCAGTCACTAATCCAGCCATGTTTCAGTGAGGTCTGTCCCTCTTACGAGGTATGGGAGCAATGTTTTAGGCTTTAAAACGGCATGCCCAGTTTTGATGGAGCAGTGTCTGAGACTTTGTCCCCCAGTAAGATCACACTTTGGTAACATTTGTTGGACTTATAACTTGGGGTAGACAGTGGGAAGGCAGGTCTGGGACACCTGCCCCATTCCCCTGGGCATTAGCCATGTGGTGAGGGTTTGTCTAAAGTTAAACTTTGGAAATCCAGGAAAAGACTTTGGCTCTTGGGAAATAAGATCCTAAGTAGGTCACCAAGTCTTGTCCTTGCTGTCTCCTTGGGAGGGAGAGACAGAGGGAATAGAGTTAACTTCTCTAATCATTCATTTCTCCATCTTTAAAACGCTCCACCCTTCACAAAATACTTAGGGGAAATGCATAGATATGCTTCATCCATCCAAAGTTACTATTTTTTTAATGATTTTATTTATTTATTTTAGAGAGAGAGTGCACGCGCAAGCAGGGGGAGGGGCAGAGGGAGAAAGAGAGGTTCTCAAGGAGACGCCGTACTGAGTGTGGAGCCCGAAGTGGGGCTCGATCTCAGGACCCTGAGATCATGACGTGAGCCGAGATCAAGAGTCAGATGCTCAACTGACTGAGCCAAGCAGGTGTCCCCATCCAAAGTTACTATTTAAATAGAAGCAATGCTGGAAGATTTTTCTGTCGTGAGAAAGACAAGGACTTCAAAATCTCTCAGCCCGTGGTCAAAGCTCTCTGGGCCACACGTACCTCTCCAGCCTTGGGAAAATCCGCTTGCTTCCCACTCCTTCATTTCCCCAAGTGTAAACCAGGATCCAGTACAGCGTCCTGAAACAATGCGCGCACGGACCCTGGCACATGATGGGAGCTGGAGAGATACAAAGTATTGTTTCTTTAAACCTCCAGTCCCCAGTACAGCCTTGAAACACATGACTGGGTCCAATTTTTGAGTCTGGAGTCTTGAACAGATACAGAGAAGCAGCAACCCTACCGCTAAAGAAAATATATTTGTGTCCTGGCAGCCAGAATGATTTGAGCTTCACATCATAGACAATTGTCAGACCAAAATAATCCTTATCAGGATATCAGCTTTAAGATATGGGATTCTTTTTTTTGTTTTGTTTTGTTTTTAATCTTGGCCCAAAACGATTTGCCAAGCTCTAGTTATATATTTTTATTGAGAGAAAAAAAGAGAAAGAACCCTGTGATTTCACACTTTCCTGTTACTGTTTGCTACCTTCTGACAGCTTTCACTACTTGGATTGGAATTCTGAGTTTTTCATGGACGGATGAGGTGAGACATTTTAAAGCTGCTGATGTTCTCAGGGAGCGCAGACGGATCTGCTCAGGCTCATGCTTTAATTTTCCACCTCGCCAATCCCACGTCCTGCAGCCTCCGAGCAGCCCTAGCAAAGGCTCCCAGGGGCCGTCTGCGCGGCATCACCTGTGCCTAGAACCCCTCCCCGCCTTGTGCGCCTGCTCTCATGCCCTCACCCTCACGAATAACCCCCCTGTTTCCCTGGTCCAGGCCGAGTCGGTTTCTCCTTCCACGGGGCCACCGTGGGGCGTGATGTTCTCATCTCCTTCCTATGTTCCTTCCACCAACATTCCCTGAGTGTCCACCACGTGCCAGAGTCAGAGATCAAAGCTGAGGGCTCTAAAGCTCTCCCTCAAGTCACAGAGCCCAGAAGCTGGTTAGGGAAATGAACGGTTCATTAACGGCTAATGACAAATGTGTGAGGTACCCCAAGGAGGCAGGAGTGCCTCATGGTTTCACCAGTCAAAGGTGTAGATGATGCTGCAGGACCATCACTGCTAAAATAACCTTACTGCAGCCTAACACGACTAATACAACTACCTCAGTTTCCCATTGTTGTGTGACAAATAGGCAGGAACTAGCAGCTTAAAGCCATACACGTTTACAGGGCACCTGGGTGGCTCAGATGGTTAAGCGTCTGCCTTCGGCTCAGGGCATGATCTCAGGGTCCTGGGATCGAGTCCTGCATCAGGCTCCCTGCTTGGCAGGGAGTCTGCTTCTCTCTCTCCCTCTACTGCTCCCCCTGCTTGTGCTCTCTCATTCTCTCTGTCAAATAAATAAATAAAATCTTTAAAAAAAAAAAAAGCCATACACGTTTGTCACCCCGTGTTTCTTGGGTCAGGTGTCCAGCAGGTTTTGGCTGAGTCCTCCGCTCAGGGTGCCACAGGCTGAATGATGTGTCAGGGAGGCTGTGCCTTCATCTGGAGTCCTGACTAGGGAAGCTCCCTCAGGGTGTCAGCAGAATTGATCCCCTTATGGTTTTAGGACTAAGGTCCACATTTTCTTATTAACTGTCAGCCAGGACCACTCAGAGCATCTAGAGGACATCCAAGAGTCCTTGCCATGGGGCCTCCTCCACACACCCTCTCATGCTTCAAGTCTTCTCTTGAAGGACTCACCTGGTTAGGTCAGGATAATCTCCCTTTCTATTAACTCAAACTGATTAGGGACTTTAATCGCATCTTCAAAATTCCTTACAGCAACACTTCTACTACTGCTTGATTGAATCACTGGGAGAAGGCGTGGATACCAGGGAGCAGGACATCGGGGGGCCCTGCTGGAACCACCAGTATATTTCTGCCTCTCGAAGCCCCTGGTTGTCCGTCCACTCTGTCCCAGGTGCAGCCCCCATATGTCCCCGCATGGTGTGCACTGTCCTCACCATGGGGTGAGCACCTGGCCATTACCCACTGAACAGACACAGTTCTGCCCTCACGGAGTTTCCATTTTAGAGGAGGGAGACAGAAGATAATAAACACTTGCATCAGAGGCGGATAACTGGTATGGAGGCAAAAAACCAAGTCAACGGGAAACTGAGATCAGGAAAAAGGAGTAATTTGCATACGATTCTCCAGGGAGAGTCACAGACAGGAGACACGTATGTGGAGAGCAAAGGAAGTGATAGAGCCATCTGGCTATCCCTGGGCAGAGCTACAGGCAAGGGGCGGGGGGGGTGGGCTGCAGCAAAGGGACAAAGGCCCTGGATGTTTGAGGCCCATCAAGGACCCAGAGTGGAGACAGAGCGGGCGGTTTGGAGAAGTGACCGAGTACGTCAGGGTAGGGGCCGGGAGCAGGGAGTGAGGGTGGATGGGAGGCCAGCATAGCTGACGTCAGGCTCTGCAACTCGTTGTCAGGAATCCTGCTTTTAACCCGGATGAGAGGGGACCCAGGGGAACGGCTGGAATGGAGTTGTGACATGATCCACATATTTTCAAAGGATTTGGTGTTTGTTCTGAGTCCAGACTGCAAGGCTCTGAACTCCAGACTGATCTACGGCTCGTGTCTCTGGGGCTGGCGTATCTCTGACGGCCGCCCTAAAGGCTCTGGCATCCTTCCTGTCTCCCCCCCCTCAGATTTCTCCCCCACCCTGGCCCTGGGTCAGATGCCCCCCTCTTGTCTCTGAACCCACGGCTCTGGATGGATGGGATGCTCGGGAATTTTCCCTGGCTATGCGCTCCTTGCTCACCTGCACTGGAGAAGATCTCCCAGGCTGGACAAGGACGACTCTGGGTCAGGTTTCCCGACAGGGACTATAAAAAGACACTTAACCCCTCCACCCACATGGATGTGAAATATGGCTTCGTCCTTCCAACGGGGGCTGGCGTAGCAGTCGACTGCGTTTTGGAAGCCTACAACACAGGTTGGTAATAAGCACTTGGGCGGGGGGTTGGGGGGGGGCAGAAATATTAACCATGATTCATGCCGCAAAGTGGAGGCAGGACCGGTAGTTCTTGAACATCCTGATTCGATTTTCATCTTGTGTTAGCTGCCGCAGGTCAAGTTACTGTTCGCCCCATGCGGTGGCATCATCCAGACTGACACGCAGGTAATTACGCTATTTGTCTTCGTACAAAACTCTCTCAACTGGGAACCGATTATTCGGGGCTGGAGAAGGCCGGGGACAGAAGTGCCTCCAGCAGGAGAGGAGAACATTCGTCCTTGACTGGTGGGTTGGTGCAAAGCCAGGGAGATGCACTCTTCCAAGCGGAAAGGTGGCTCCTTTCTCTGGGGTTTTGGCCACGTAGGTCCCATCATCGTTCACACAGCCTGGTTCTGGGACCTGCTCCTGGGGCTCCTTTGTCCTCCCCGCAGAGCCTCTAGTTGGTTCCCCAGCCTCCCCACTGCTGTTCCCGCCTGCGGGGTGCTCTCGGAATGACCCATCCATCTGCGCGTGCTCGCCTTTCATTCCTCTTAAGTATGTCCTTCCACAGTCTCTCTCCATCTCTCCCTCTCATTTTCTCGGTAGTTCACGCACCCTACGTAACAGCGAGCGACCGCTTTTCTGAAGCACGAGCCAGATGACATTACTTGCTTGCTTCAAAGCTTTTACTGGCTTCTTATTACCTACAGAATAAAATCCTCAGATTAGTCTCATATTCAGATGTTGCCTGATTGGCTTCCATTTACTTTTGAAAAGCCTCTTGCGGCCTCACTTCGCAAGAGACCCAGTCGCTGCACCTTCCACTTACCCCTCCTTCACTTTGCCGTGGCGCGTGGACAGAGGCCCGAGTGAGTGACAGGTGCCACAGAGACAGGAAGCCCTCATTCGTGAGAGCCATGTGGAAGGACAGGAGCCACACCTTGGGGAAGAGACCAAAAGTAGGGCTGGAGACATTGAAGGACATGAGCTTGAGCTCCCAGTCCTAGATTTCAATATGTACATTGCATATTATATGTATTTTGATGTAGGTGTAGATGGAATGTGGATGTGGACACGGGTATGGACGTAGAGACACAGATATGGATGGATGCGGATCCAGGTAGGTGTGGACGTGGACACGGATCCAGATCAACAGTTACACGTCCATCCCCACATCCCTCCCTGATCTTCTCCCAGCAAAATCCCTCACAAAGTTCTCCACATTGGGTTCTCCAAACTCTCACTTCCGATGTGTCCCCAACCAGCCCGCAGGGCACTCACACTCCTCACAACCAGGAAACGGGCCCCAGCCACCTCGTGAGTCGCTTCTACCTGCTCAGTCCACAGTGCTCAGCCCCCGCCACGCCTGGCCCTTCAGCGCCTGGCCCTTCAGCAGCGATCACACAGCGACCCCTCTTCTGCATGAAGACTTTGACACCAACCAGGCTGGTTTCTGCCTACTTTGCTGCCTCTGTCCCAAGCTTCCCCTGGACGCCTCCTGGTCTAGGAACTCAGGAGCTGCCCTGTGCAGGGCTGGGCTCTCCCCTCCCAGAGTGGAGTGCAAGTGGAGCAGAGGCGGGCCCCACTGCCGTTCTGTAGATACCATCTCTGCTGAAAGCTCTCAAATGTTCACCCTCACCTGGGTCTCCTCTCTGCACTCCAGGGACACATGTCCAGCCCCACTGGGTGTCTCTTTCAGGAGTCTTCAGGCATCCCAGTTAATCCGTCCAAAGCAGAACTGTTGATTGCCCCACTCAATCACTTGCCAACTTCCCCCACACTCAGGCCAAAATATGAGTCCTCTTCTCCCTCCTGCATACTTCATGGTAGTACCGTCCTTTGGCGGGACCTCCAAAACATCCCAAACAGCCCATTCCACCCCCCGCCCCCCGCTGCCAGTCTAGTCCCAGGCCATCCTCCTTACCTGCACTATTGCAACACCTCCTGCCTGGTCCCCTCACTTCCCATCCTGCTCCCCCAGATCTGCTTGAGGGTCATTCCTGAAGACCTTTCATAGGTCTTCATCCCTCTTAGCATAAAACCCAAGCCCCCTACTCAGTCTCTGGAGGCCTGATGAGGCTTTCTTTCTCTCTGATCTCGGCTCTCTTCCTTTTCCCCCCAAGGACTCTCCATTCGGAGTCTCTCAAGATGACATGCTGCTTCCTGCCACAGGACATTTGCAGTGCAGCTGGGGATTCCCTTTCTTCCCTGCCAGAACTTTGCTTGGCTGTCTCCTTCCCAATGTCTGAGTTTCAGCTCATGTGTGATCTCAGAGATTTTTCCCTCTAATCTCCCTGAGGCAAGTATTCTACCATATTACCCCATTCTATCTTATTTATAGTCCTTTTCAATATCTTTGGATTTTGTGTATGTGTGTCTGTGTCTTTAAGAGTTACATGGTCTCTCTCTATCTCCACTGGAATAAAACTTTCTTAGAACAGGAATAATTATCCTTTACCTATCGAATCTCTTATGCCTTAAATGGTGTCTTGTTAACAACTGCTCCCTGGTAAGTTACAGAGCATATCACGTGTGCATGTAGCAGCATCCCAAGGATGTCAAGCCTGGGTGCAGCCCTCAGGGAGGGGAGGGAACTCAAAGGGACCCTGAGGGGAGGGCAGGGCTCTGGGGACACAGAGCGGAAGCAGATCTTCACCCACCATCCCAGAGTTGGTCTCCGCTGCCATCTGGGTGGTCAGGCAGCCTGGTGTGCAGAACCGAGTCCACTATCTGACTCCGCTCCTGGGTGGTGCTTGGTATTAGGTCTGATTCTTGAGTAAGCATTCCGCTGGTCTTGGAAACAGATGAGCACAGATGCCAAGCAGAGTAAAGGGGCACGACCAGTGTGGGAGCCAGAGCCCAGCAGGGCTGAGGAGGGAATCCACAGAGGGGGTGAGGGAGAGGAGAGCTGGCCCAGGTGCCAAAGCCACGCGGTGAGGAAGACCTCCATGGGGTGGAGGGGGCTGGAGGGGTGGAGTGTCGGCATCTGGGCACCAGCCGACTGGCAGCAGCAGGATTAAGGTCCTGGGGTGTCCACGTGGGAAAGGGCCTGAAGGCTGTAATGCTTGGGGTTGCGGCTGAGGAGGTAACTGCCACATCACACAGCGGAGACCAGAAGGCCATGCACGTGCAAGTGTCTGGGAGGAGGAGTGGGGAGCGCCAGTCATCCTTCTGCAGCTGCCAAATCTGGGAGAGGGCATGCTCTGAAACCTGGGGACACGGAGCCTGGGAGTTGCTGCCAGACAGAACTCAGAGGGACTTGCCTTCTCCACCCCTCCACTCCACCGGGCATCGGGGAGAATGGAGGCTGCTGGGACCTACCAGAAGTGGGGAGGAAACCCATCTCCATCCCACAGCCCCAAAATGTGCATGTATGAGAACATGGTCAACTCCATTAAAATTCCAGACACAGAGAATGTGGCTGTTAATGACCGTGCTTTATGAGCCTTCCTAAGCAGAGGCTCTAACAAATGGATTCTAAACGGAGAAAAGCCCTTGATGAGCATGTATTCAATCAAAGCAAAGAGCCCTGCTTTTTACTGGAGGGCAGAGAAACCCCTAAGTCTGCAACAGAACAGGCTTAGTCTGAGAGAGAGCCCATAGTGCAGCCCCGGGGCCAGTGAGGGATGGGCTCCAGACCTCCCCTGTGTTCAGTGAATGAACGCCCTGTCGGGGCAGGCCACACCGGGGCTGGGACACTCGGAGCTTCTCTCCAGAGAGGACCTCTGTTCTCAGCAGGGAGATTCCTTCCACCTGCTGAATCAGTCCCTGGGCCTCTGTTACCTTGGCCCGGAGAATGGAGAAGGGAGGCTGGCTCTCTTTGAGCTCCAAGCCTGCAAACCAGAAAGCAGGGCTGGGCAGCCCAGAGGGGCTTTTCAGAGAGGGGCAGTCCTGGAGGTGGCTTGGAGTGAGAGCAGGGATGAGGGAGGGGCAGGTGCGGGAGGTGGAGGGGAGAGAGTCAGAGGCGGGAGAGCCAGGAGGAGGTGGGGGAGGAAGCCAAGGGGAGGGCCAAGTAGTCCAGTGGACAATGCAAGGATGACCATGTATAAAGGAAAAGAGAAAAGGAGAGAGAGAGAGAGAGAGAGAGAGAGAGAGAGAGACAGCTGAGTGAGGGAGAGAGGTGGATCTGTCAGAGATGGGGAACTGGACAGAGAGAAACAAAGAAGAGAGACAGTAGGGGGAGAGAAACAGGGGGTTGGGGGAAAAAAAAAGGGAGAGAGACACACAGGGAGAGACACAGAGGGAGAGAGATATATGGGGAGAGATGGGGGAGAATAAACCAGAGTGGAAGCAAGAGGGAGAGGAGGCTGCGGGGGCAGGTGGAGAGCAGTCAGTCCACTTTGGGGAGGGAGGGGAGGGAAAGGAAGGGGAGAGGCAAACCCCAGGAGCTCTGTCCTGGAGAGAAATGAGGTAGCAGAGCCAGAGAGGAGGGGGATGGGAAGGGAGGGAGGGAGAGAACCAGCCGGGAACAGAGGCCAGGAGGGAGAGGAGGACAAAGGCGATCTGAGGAGCAGCCTGCAGGAGAGGAGGCGCCAGGCAGGCCATGCTGAGCGATGGGAGGGGGGGGGCGGGGGGGGCGCGCATCTTCCCGCCGCACCTGCCATCTCTCCCCGCACCTCCCAGTTCCCTGATGAGAGGACACCTCTCTCCGTTCAGGTCTGGAGACGGTGAAGGAAAGGAAGGCTCCCACGCAGAGAGCCTGAGAGCTGGGTATCCCTTTTTTCCCTGAACAGAGGGGAAGGCGGAGGTGGGGTGGTCGTCCCATCTCCACAGCTTAGCCTCCCTCCCTCAGAGAGCAGGCCGCCAGCTCACCCCAGGCCTCCTGGCTGGCTGACCCCTGAAGAGAGGAGGTGGGAGAGCCCAGGGATGGGGGCCTGGGCCGCAGACACACTTGGGGAAGGCGCTTCCATTGTCCTGGGCAGCACTCAAAACCCAGTCTAGAATCTCCAGGGCCCTGCAGGCCTCAGGCTGGTTCATCAGGGCACAGAGCTCCCGGCCTGGTCTCTAGGGTGATGGTGACTGTGGGAGGGTCCCCACTCCTGCAGCTTCCCGAGGGTCCCAGGAGTCAGCAATTTGGTGGTCGTGGGAGCAGGAGGGAGGGCCCACGGCCGGCACAGGGAGCCGGGCAAGCCAGGGAAGCCCTTGTTGGCCAAGGGCTGACCCTGCAGGTGCAGCGTCTTCTGGCCCCCAGCTCAGGGCTGCTCCCGCAGGGGGTGGAGTCCAGGTAGAGGGGCAGTGAGCCCCTCAGTGCGGGGCCCACTGTGTGCGGCTCTGCTGAAGGGCTCTCGTGGCTGTCCTGGTGACAGCCCCCGGCTCCTGGTCTCCAGGTGACATATCCCGGGTTCTTCGTGTGTCACGGTGTAGGTCCAGATCAGTTGTGGGCTGTGCCACATTGGGCCCACGTGCCTCCTGAGCAGTGACCCCCGCTGCCCAGAGGAATCCCGCCGAGGAGGGGCTGTTCCTGAGCCTCCTGAGATGGTTCATCCCCCCGTGCGCCCCTCAGAATGAGACGTCCCTTGTTTCTGGAAAACTTGATGGAAAAACAGAATGGCAGGCTCTCCAGCGTGGCCTCTTGTAGGAAAGACGCGGTCGAGTTGCTGAGTGAGGGAACATGCAGCCCGGCCTGGAGCCCATCCAGTCCCTCCCGTCTGGTCGCTGGCGGGGAAGGAGACACTGGCCACTGCAGAGCCCCCGTCTGCATCAGGCCTTGCCTGCCCCCTGCCCTACGACCTGGAGAGCATCGCATCAGCTCTAGAGGTGAGGCTGATGCTGCCTGCCCCCAGGGGGACAAAGCGGGTGAGGAGGCCTCAGGCGCCCAGTGGGCACAAACACCCGCGGATGATTTTTAAAAATGTTTACTGTAGAGTCTTCCATAACATCTCTAGATTTTGTCTTTCATAGCACTCAGGCAACTAAATTGTAAGGCTCTGTTCTCCTTGCGTGTTGCCCAGAAGTTGTGTTCTGGAATGAACTTTATCCAGGTCTCTCCCCACGGTGGCCTCCTTGAGAATGGGCTTTGTCCTGTTCACCTTGCTGTCCCTGCGTCTGGCGCTTTGCTGAGCTTACAAAAGCGAGCGTCCATCTGGGGATGGGCACTTCCAGCCCCGTCTCTGCAGTGTCCTTTGTCCGTGGGACCCCCACCCACTCCGATCGCTGGAGAGTAAGACCTGCTCTGAGAGCAGCCGGCTCGGTAATTCCTGCCAAGTTCTCTATTCTTGTCTGACTACGGGGAACCTTCCGGAAGGGAACGAAGGTGAGACTGGGCCAGACAACCTCACATACGTCTCCATAGCAACAGCTTGTCCTGTCCTGTCACACACAAAGGAGGGTGGTTAATTACGCAGTCAGAGGTCAAGTTGTCGGCGTGAGGCCTCCTTGAAAGGGCACGTCTCAGAACAGGGCTGGCCTCCTGGTCCTCACTCCCTGTTCCCTGAACCCCGGGGTTGAAAGAGGTAGAGACAATTGGCCTCCACTCTTCAGCAGAAACGGCTGCAGCAACGGGAAGATGGTCTGGAAACGAGCTGTGTCTGGTAGTGCTTTGTTTAATGCATCTTTTCAGGCCTCACATGCCTCGAGGACAGAATTGTCCCTTGTCCCCATGTTCTCTCCCGTCTTAAGTGAGCCTCCTAGCCAGTTCCATGGTTTTAAATGGTTTTACTACCTTAGCATCTGCAGCCACACGCTACACTCGTCACCCTAACCGCACCAAACAGCATATAAAAAGGACCTGAAGATACGAAAGTTAAGGAAGGGAGGAGAAGCAAAATGATGGCCCTGAAATAGCACCTTCCTGACCATGTCAAACCGAGCCAGGAATGCAACCCCCTTCCTTTTAGTAACTTAACAAATGGCACATTCTTTCCCAAGGAGAATGTGTGTGAAAACACCCATTTAGGGTCGGCTCTCGGCAGACAGCCTGCAGAAGGCACTCACTCCTAAGAAATAGCTGGTAGGAAGCAGGCCACCCAGGTCAAGGCTGCAGTTGGGGGGCTCCCTGTGCGCCCCAGCCTGACCCGCCCTGAAGCTGGAGAGGTGAGCCGTGTGTGTGTGTGTGTGTGTGTGTGTGTGTGTGTGTGTGTGTGTGTGACTCAGGTTCCTAATCGCTAAGGGTCAAAGAGCCACTTGCGGCCCCTCACAGGTGTGTTTTGGGGACCACAGGATAAAACCAAAGGGAACATGTTTTGAAAAACATGTAAAGCAACTATTTGGTTTGAAAAGAAGGGCTTCTCTAATGGGATTTAAGTAAACAAATGAGCAAAGTTGACTCTGTTGTTCTTAAAGAATGACAATGGGGCGAGGTTGCAGGTAGATCAGTCCGCCTTGTTTTTATGGGTCTGCCAGCCTTACCGGCAGTCAGCTCCTGAAGGACCACAGCGAGGCAAAGTCACAGCCGCTGAACTCAGACAGGGAGTTCTTGCAAATCCAGGCTGGCAGAAGCCAGAGCCTGAGGGCTGCAGATCAGAGAGTCCCAGCCTCAACAAGAACGCAGACTGCAGGACAAAGTGATCCCTGAGCCAAAACGGACATTTCAGGCTTCCACCCCTGGAAGAGGAGCGAGCTTTTCTTACCAGTCCCACACAGAAGAAGCCCCAGGATCCCAAACACACGCAGTGGTCTTTGGGAAGCCCCCGGTCTCCGTCACTATTCACTGAGCATCCAACGTGTGTCCGCTGAGCGTCTATGTCAGAGAGCTGGCCTTCTCCTCCCGGGGCACAGAGTCAACTCTCTCTGCTCCTTCCCCAGGGTGCGCCAAGGAACGGACAGAAAGTTGCAGGGATAGGTCCTCTGGCTGTAGCCGTTGGCAGGTGGAGAGTGAGGGTTCGCTGGAAAATACACAGCAGGTTTGGACCCAATACACTGGGCCATCCGTGTGGGTTGTGTGTACCTTCCCAAAACGCAACAGTGTTCTCAGATGGTAAGGATGAAGCCCTCACCTTTGCAGCTCTGGAAATCTTTGGGGTGCTGGAGTCTGGCCAAGCTCTGGGTTTTCCTAAAGCCGGAGGCCCTGAGCTTGGGCTGAAACAAGTGTCACTCTAAAGAGTGGGCAGCATAAGGCACCCAGGGTACTCCTCCAAAGAGGGAAGCACCAAGGAAGGTTTGTGGGTAGGTAGACCCTACAGGGCTAAGCATCTCCTGCGGAGACCTTTCAAAACACATTACTGAATACCATACCCCAGAGATCCAGATTCAGTGATTCTGGAGCAGATCTGAGAATTTATAGTGTCAATAGCAAAGTCTCCCTGTAACATTGGATCACCCGGCATATTGGGGTTGTACTGAAGAAGTAGATTGAGTCTTCGTACCCAAACACTGGGAAAAATCACTCTATCTTTCGGAGCCTCATTTTTTCCACTTGTTAAAAAAAAAAAATCAGGATTTGGACTACACCAGGGGTTCCCAGATGTGGGAATTATGAACTGGGAGCTTAAAAAATAATCTTGGGAACTGACGTGAAGATCTGAGACCCCAAACTTTATTTTGGCAAGTAAAGATCTAAAAAACAAACACAGAATTTTACTCCCTCACCCCCCACACTCTTTCTCTCACAGAATAAGACATTCAAACCCTAAAAGTTAGCCAGATGGCAGTCTCAGACGGAGCAAAGGATCATCCTTTAAATGTGATGTCCTGGGTGTGGCTTTCTGCCCGCCGGGCGTGGACCAACAAACACTTGCTCCGGACCAGCAGGGGGGAAGCCCTGGGCCCCTGACCACCAGGCTGCCTGCCTCTGATTGGCAGCGACTCTCCACCACCATTCCTGGTCCTTGATTGCAATGTCCGTCGTGGTGGGAATCATTCCCCTCTGCATTTCAAAATGCCCTGGAGAAGTTTAATAATCCACCTCCTCGGGGAACAGTGCCCTCCGCACACCCCACGGCCCTTGCAGGCCCCACCGTGGAGACCAGATTCCCCAGCTGGCTGCCTGTTACACAGCTTGTCCTGTGTCCACCCCCATCACTAGATGATAGCTCCCCGATGGCAGCTACCACCCCAGGGTGCATAGCAGGTGTTGGAACAAAGGTCTATTGGAAGTGCCCCAGAATCTGCTGGTGCTTGTATGATCTGGAAATTTCCACCCCGCTCTCCTACTACCCGAGGATTTCTATTGACCATCTCAGTTTAGGGCTCTAACTCAGGTGGCTCTGGCCCTATCCTTCACTCACATGCTGGGACTTCGTCCACAGGGTGGATGAAAGGAACAGCAATGACCTCTCCGGGCCACTACCGGGAGAATCCCCGGTCATGGGCATGGCCCTTTACAGCATCCTGCTCTGTCTCACTAAATACACCATGCTCTTCTGGGGCTCACAGGATGCCTTTAGCATCCAAGGATCACAGAAGTGGATGTGACACGTACAGTTAATCTGGAGAGCCTTCGCCCCTCCTATGGGAGGCAGGGGACACTGGCGCCCCACTGGTCACCCTGGTGAGGGGGGCTTCCTCCCTACTGTGGCTTCCAGACGTCACCACTCCTGAAGAGGTGGGGGAAGGATAGGCTAGAACCGCTTGCTGCCATGTGCTGAAAAATTTCCAGTAAGCCATGGAGAAGAGAAAAAAAACAAACATACGGAATTGAAAGCAAATTGGGATCCCAGAAGCAAGGAAAATAGCCAGTTCCCGGGGAGGGGGGCAGTCACTTCTCTATGCAGACCAGATCCGCGTGTTTCATCTGAGCCCCCAGGACGACAATGCCCTGGGTGGGGCCCGCAGAGGAGCCTGGTTTAGAAACACCACTGCGGCATTCCTATATACATGTATTTTATTCTTTATACACATACTAAATATATATATTCTTTATATATATTAAATATATTCATATATCTTGTAGTTCTTTTATTCTTTAAGTAGCCTCCACACCCAACATGGAGCCCAGCACTGGGCTTAAAATCACAACCCTGAGATCAAGACCTGAGCCAAAATCAAGAGTCAGACACTTAACTGACTGAGCCATCCAGGCGCTCTTTTTTATATATAGGTATATGTATGTATGTATATATATATATATATACACATTTATTTTTTATTTATTTTCTTGCATTTCTTTACTCATAACTCCAACTTTCTGTAGTTCTTGGTCTAGGCACCATGAGCACCATCAGCACAAGCATCATCCATCAACATCCCTTCCAGAGACCATTCACAGGGGGCCGTGTTCCTGGATGCGTGTCTCTGGAGGAGTGGTCCTGGAAAGGCTGATCAAGTTCTCTGAGGAAACTAAAGAGCCCTGTCTTCTAAGCCCACCCTCCAACCCTACCTCCCAACACACACACTCTCATCGTCTACCATATTAATGTGTTCTAAATTGGAAACTATGGAAATACCCAATCATGCTGAGGCTTTCATGTGTTTCCAGAAAAGTATCAAGTCCTATGCCTGGAAAAGGATCAGTACAGACGATGCATTCCTCCTGCCCTCTGCAGACACACCGCTCCCGAGCCACACTGGGGAGCTGAACATCTCCAAGGTCCCCAGAAGAGGAATGCCCAGACCCTTCTCGCTGTCCCACTCCAGTGTTGGAGAACCTCAATGATCAAAACAGCCTTTGGCCTTACCAGGTCATTCTTTCTGTGCTATAAGCCCTGCTTCTTGTTCCATTCATAGCGCACGTGGTGAAAGGCTTAAAATTCAGTAGCAAAATGCAATGTGAAGAGAAAAAGTGTTCAAGGCATCAGAGAACTGGATTCCATGCAAGGCTCTGAGGCCTGGGACATGTTTTCTCTATGCCTAAGTCTTCCTCTAGACAAGAGTACTATCTTTCAAAACCACTGGTGGCTCATGACATCTAGTTAGTGGACTGAGAAATGAAACAGAACAGGAAATGTTATGGGGCATCGAGTGCGGTCAGGATAAATGTCCTATCCCCAAACGTTTCCCCTTCTGTATTTACGTATGCATACACTGAATCACAAAGAAATGTACTTCTTGCTGTGGATCACGGTCAAAAATGTTTAAGTCACTGGATTAGAGGATTTCTAAGGTTGCTGACACTGTTTCCTCAAGTCCTTGTGTCTCACATGGTTGTGAGGGTAAACTGAGCAGGTGAACATGAAAACGGCTCAGGGAAGAGGTTGTCTGTCTGCACGGACAGGCCCCGCAGAACGGCTGTTCTTGGACCCTGACACACATCCACCCCCATAACCAGCACCAAACAACTGAATGAGAGCAGTTTCAGACCCTATTTTAAAATCATTGCAATATACTTATCTGCACATGGAACCTTCTAGCACTTTTGGTCCCCAAATCAGAGGTGATAAAAAGGAAGTGCTTGATAAGCATATGCTGTGTTAGTCTGTGCCTGGATGAATGACAGACGAATGGATGGATCCACCAATTAACCAACAATTAGTTAAGACATGACCCCGTGTTTAACGAGTGATTCTCTCAAGCCATGGTGAATCAGCTGGTCTCTGGACACACGTTAGCAGGATGAGGCCCCGAGTCCCACTGAAGCCAACCTTCCCCCTTACTGCACTCCCTCCCCACTGTGACCCTATGTGGATGTGTACATCGAAATGGCTGCCTCCAAAATGTAGAAGACAGAGCTGCCCCAGTGGAGGGGATGATAATGTTCACCCACCCTCATGTGCATCAGCATGGGGCCCGAACCTGTGGCTCTAGGCTCCCCAGAGGAAAATGACTCATCCAGACCTTAAGGGGTTCACATGCAGATGGATGCTGGAGATAAGAAAGGAATTGTCAGGGGCGCCTGGGTGGCTCAGTCGGTGAAGCGTCTGCCTTTGGCTCAGGTCATGATCCCAGGATCCTGGGATCGAGCCCCGCATCGGGCTCCCTGCTCAGCGGGAAGCCTGCTTCTCCCTCTCCCTCTGCCCCTCCCTGCTCGTGCTCTCTCTCTCTCAAATAAATAAATAAAGTCTTTAAAAAAATAAAAAGAGGGCGCCTGGGTGGCTCAGTTGGTTAAGCAACTGCCTTCGGCTCAGGTCATGATCCTGGAGTCCCAGGATCGAGTCCCGCATCGGGCTCCCTGCTCGGCAGGGAGTCTGCTTCTCCCTCTGACCCTCCCCCCTCTCATGCTCTCTCTCTCTCATTCTCTCTCTCAAATAAATAAATAAAATCTTTAATAAATAAATAAATAAATAAAATAAAAAAATAAAAAGAGATAAAAAGAAAGGAATCATCCATGCGAACTGAGGAGGAAACTCGGATTTATTGAGCACCTGTTTGTGCGAGCGTATCAGGTACACACATACACTCAACGCACTTTATTTCCAAGGCAGAGCCCTGGAAGCACAGATGTCCCAGCTCCGGCCAGTACCCTGACCAACTGCCCAGCATCAGGAAGACACGGCAGTGGTCACCGGACCTCTTTATTTCACAATTAAAGGGAGACCAACTGTGAGGAGCTTGAAGGAGTCCCATCCATGGCTCAGAAGCCGGATTAACATGCTTCCTCCATACCAGCTTCTGTCTTTGGCTGGACACAGGATGCCATGAAGCCTCACTGGCTCGAGTGCCATGATTTTGCATCCGAGAGCCTGAAGCAGTGAGGTGGCTGAGTCTGCTCCCCGAGGACCGATTCTGGGTTCCCCGTGTGCACTTTCCATCAGGCAGCGAGGACATTCTTCATGTCTGCACATTCCTTCGCTTCCTGCTTCACGTGTCTCTCCTGGGAAGTGGCAACCCGGGCATGACCGAGAATAGAAACCCATTGCCTCATGTTTTCAGTTTCCTTTTGAGGAAAGAGGTAAATTTGGCAAGTGTCTTCTGGTCAGGATTTCATAGCACCAAGAGTTTCCTTAAAATGGGCAGCTCCACGTCACATGGGCGCCGTGAGAAAAACCGAGAAACAACCCACTGCCCCACGGTCATGTTCTCCCAGCCTCAGAGGAGAGGGGAAAACTCGTGGAGCATTATCATATGAAATAATAATAATAATAATAATAAACAATAATAATAATATTAATAATAATCTGACCGACCGGCAGCATCTGTTGGTTTTAATAATGTTGAGGTCTCTCAAGAAAATAAGACAAAAACAAATGATAAAAGAAAAAAAAAAACATGTGGCTGTAATGTTTCAAGACCTCTGGCTTCTTATCAGGCTCTGAGTTCAAGTTTCAGAAATCCACTGCCGCCTCTTGGTATTCCGGAATCTTCTAGGGGCCCTTCACGTTAGCGGGCTGGACAGCGAGGCTGGCGAAGTAGGCACACTGGGAGGGGTCACACTGGCCAGGGGGCCCGGGCGGGCCTGGGGGTCCAGGGTGTCCTGATGGTCCTGTCTCCCCTTGAGGGCCGGGAGCCCCGGGGAGCCCGTCTTTCGCATAGCCAGGTTCCCCGGGTTGACCTGGCCCAAGGAGAAGAAAAAAAACAAACAAACCAGAAAGTGTTCAGGATCCTTCTGGGGCAAACGAGCCCTGCTCTCATTGCTTCCATTCAGTACCAGCTGAGGACCAGAAACGTCCTCAGGGCTGGGAACTCTGCCTGGGGCGATCACGATGGTCCACAGGGGCACGGGGATGCCTTCACTGTTTGGAGTGGGGCAGCAATCAGGGTGCCCCTGGAGAGAAACCAACAAGGGCAGATGGAGGGCAGGGGTATGGGGCGGACAAGAAACACGGCCTTCTATGTTCTCACATGGTTCTAGGAGATACAGTTGAATTGAGAGGCGGACACCAAGTCCTCATCATTAACCGTCAGCCCCAATCCACGTATCCTTAGAGATACCTGATGACGTTCTATTACCCAATATCCAACTTGTCCTAAATCTTCTGTAGTTTCCAGGCTGGTATCTGTATGTTAAATGTGAACTACATACTTGGACCACATTCACCTATTCTGTAAATCATGGTCAAGGACAATATAAATAGGATCTAAGTCACTGACAAATAACCCAAAATTTAGACTCAGAAATATTACCTATAGACAAATGTTTATTCCTCCATTTATTAAACATCATAATTTCATATGTAATCAATCTATATCCCTTTTTGCTTTGGCCACTGGGAAGCTCATTGCTAAGTATATGCCTAACCCTATTACCTCTTAAGTCACCATGTTAGGAAATCTGAGTCTCCTTATAAAAGAAACAAAAAGGACATTTTCCCCTTAAAAAGATCTTTAGACATTTCATGAACTCTAAAATTCATGAACACTTTGGTAGTCGTTATTTAATCTCTATGGTCCTGTCTCGACCAAGCCGGAGGCCAGCAGTGTCACTGACTCCTGCAGAGAATCATTGAAGAACAGTCATTATCTCAAACTTGCACTCATACAAATATTTCCTCTTTCTAAACGGTTCTGTTCTGCCTTTTAATCTTTATTTAGAATTGCTTTATTTTAAAAATATCCTTGGGGCACCTGGCTGGCTCAGTCAGGGGAGCACATGAGTCTTGATCTTGGGGTTGTGGGTTCAAGCCCCACATTAGATGTAGAGATTACTTAAAAATAAAATCTTAAAAAAAATAAAAATGAAAAATATTCTTAATATTAGAAACTATTGGAAAGTAGGCAAGTTGTCAAAAATAAACACTGAACATGTATTTTTAGTTGTCTTCTCTAGTGAGAGTAGCAACATGCATCCAGTGCAGGAAATTTGGGAAATCAAGATATAAATACTAAATTAGAATGACCTATAGGTCTCATATTCAGAAATAATCTCAGGTGATCATATAAACTAGAACTAAATAACAAGAGGAACTTCAGTGCGGTGGAATTTGGTAATAATAACTCAGTCTAATTTCTTCCACCTTCTACTCGCACCCCTCATCTTGGGCCACCCCACTGCTGTGCCCCAGAGATCTTTCCACACAGCCAACTTGTCCAGGTTGTCAAACGGCGAGCCCCACATCCCAGGGAGCCCTCACGCCCACCCTGCCACCTGGCCAGCACATCCCAATGTACATTCGGAGAAATACTAATGGGGTATCAACACGTGCACAGATTGGACTTTCAAGCGAGTTGAGAAAATGCCGCCATAAACAAAATAAACATCATTTGTTCCTGTGAGGCAGGGTGTAGGAGAATTCATGAGTGTCGGGAAGGAGTCAAGGGGTGCACGGTTCCCCACGCCGCCCAGTCTTATTTAACCCCAAGTCTGTTTTCCTCAGGACTATTTCACAGGATAAACCGCAACAACTCATGGGATACATACACTACAGGTTTTTTGGTAAGTCAAGAAGCTGGCGCTTTAGAAAGATTCGATAAAAACACACGAGTGATCCTCTCTCCTCTCAGATAAACCCAGCCTTTCTTCCCAGACACCCCTGCGGCGCTGCAGTGTGTCACTCCATGGCGGAGGGCCACCCGCCCCGAGACTCCGGACACTCTCCCTACCTGGGATGCCGGGCAGGCCCATCTCGCCTCGGAGGCCAACGCCAGGTGCACCTGGGTCTCCTTTGGCTCCTCGCTCACCTGTGAGAGAGACACGCACCTTTGGTGGGAGAGACCCACGGTGAGGGCAGAGGCAGGGAGTGGCCCCGGGAGCAGGTGCAGGATCAGCACGGGGCCACGACAGCCTTCCGTCCGAACCGGCCTCACTCACACGTTCTCCACACTGGGACTCCGCCAGTTCTGTTCACACTCATTTGACGTACACTCACGCTCAAGCATGCACTCAATCCAGATACACGCCTGTGAGCACCAAAGTAAACGGACACCCCTCTTAAATGCACGCTCAACTACACATCAACGTTGGTTCAAGCACATAACTGGTTGATTACAGGCACACATATGCACATTTATTTTTTTAAGATTTTATTTATTTATGTGACAGACAGAGACACAGCGAGAGAGGAGCACAAGCAGGGGGAGTGGGAGAGGTAGAAGCAGGCTTCCGGCTGAGCAGGGGATCCCAGGACCCCGGGATCATAACCTGAGCTGAAGGCAGACGCTTAATGACTGAGCCACCCGGGCGCCCCATGCACATTTACACGTATGTTAGCAAACATATATGCACACTCATATACACACACAGGCTCACTTAAACATGGGCACACGGATACGCACAGCCGCACGCTCTCTCCCGTGCACACACACACATCCACACAGCCACACGCTCTCTCCCCGGTAATAAACACGTCCATCTTCATCCACTCATGCTTGCCTACACTTCCCCCGTTCTCATAGCCTTTCATCTGAACCTGTAGGAACTGGGTGATGACAATAAACAGACTCAACACTCTAGATCCTACAGGCATTTACTACAACAGGTCTACCCTCAAAACACTTTAAATCCAGTAAGAGATGAAACAGGGCACCAAGAACATTCTTATTTGAAGCAGACTGTGGGTGAGTTAAAATCACACAGAAATTCCAGAGAGGGTCCCTTCCCTCTGGGAGGAAATTCAAGATCATATTTGAGTTAATACCATACAGATTAGATTAAACTGTCTCAATTTCTTTCATCATTCTTTTCTTTTTTTTTTTGCCATGTTGTTTGCAGAAGTCTCCTTTATGCAACATATTTTCTTTTGTGATCTAAATGGAAATTTTGCTAGTTCGTGGAGACTTTAGACCATTCTTACTTATTGTTGTAACTGCCACACTGGGTCAGTTCTATCCGAGTCTGATGTTTCCTACACTTTATGCTTTCTTGTTGACATCTAGCTCATGTATTTTGTTTTATGAACCAAAAGAGATGGGACTTGAGCACAAATTTAACAAAAAAAAATTTTCAGCAGGAGAAACATTACAGGGAATGAATGAATGAATGGAGTGAAGAATTAGTAAGGAAGCAGTAGGTGGAAAGAGGAGGATGTTAGGGGCATCCATGTCAACACTCCCCAGTGGTGACCAAAATCTGGTGCTTTCTGTACCCCAGGCTCACCCCTCTCCTACCCCACACTCATCCCCCCACCTTGCACTCACTCCTCCCCACAGAGCAGCTAATAATCAGGTTGATGAGTCTGGCTTCTGTCCTCCCTCCTGCTTTCCCACCTGCCTGCCTGCAGAGAGGGTGCGCTTGCCTCGGTCACTACGGGGGTCAGACGCTGCCCCTTGGAGGAGAGTCCGGCTGTGGCCCAGATCGCCCACGTCCAGGTGAGAAGTCTACCTGAGAGCTGGAGAGGTAGCAGCCCTTTTAGCTGCCACTTTGTTCAATTCTAAAGCGGGCGTCCAACGCCTCATGGGCCTGGAGACTGCACGTCTCACTCCTCAGCGAGCTCTAATCTCGGAAGGGGAAAGAGGGCACTTTGTGTCGCCCCTGCTCTAGTGGAAAACCAGGAAGTGGGAGGGAGCTGATTCGCTCTTCCTGGCGGAAGCACATTTTACAAGAATGTCAAGTATGAAATCCTTCTGTACGTATGAAAACATTACATGATGCCCAAACGCTGAGTGTTACCAAGCTGGAGGAGAGGAGAGCGAGATCAATTATGCACATTCAGCTGGAGCGTGGTCCCTTCCCAGCCCTCCTCCATGCCCAGCATGGCTCCTCTGGGTCCTCACTCACCTTTGGGACCCACTGGTCCAGAGGGTCCTTCCAGACCCCCCTGCCCGGGCTGTCCTGGCTCCCCGATGGGGCCCGCCCGGCCCGGAAGCCCATCTTTTCCAGGGGGCCCCGGGGGCCCGGGTCGGCCTTGAGATGACTTCACATGCACTGGGGGCCTCTGGGCCAGGAGGTAGGCGAGTCTGGCTGCAGAGGAGGGAAAACAGAGATGGTCACGAAGGAGGGCGATGGACAGGAGACGGGCCAGGACTCACTGTGCAGCTCAGAACTCGGGAGACTGTAAGCAGCACAGAACACCAGCGAGATCAACCTCACACAGCCCAGCCAGGGCGCCCGTCCCAGGGCAGCCTCCGCCGGCTGTGGGCCTCGGGCCAGCTACTCGACCTCTTTGAGCCTTCACGTCCTTGTCTGGAGAATGGAGACAATGCAATCACGGCCACCCCACCCGGTGGGCGTGAGGACAGGCACGTGAGATGAGGCATTAGGACTGTGCTCAGCAGATGCCGGTGGTGCCCATCACGGCACGACTGGCAGCTGGGACAGTACCCACAGCAGAAGGGGTTGCAGTAATTGCCAGCTGGGGAAGCTGAGACTGGGGGTGAGACTTAGGGGCTTACAGAGCAATGTAGAGTCACATTTCTCCTCTATACACCGAAGGGCTGGGTATGATGTCACTGAGGAACCTTACATGTCTAAAACGCAAAGACTATAGAACTGGTCAAAAACCCAGAGGTCCATGGCTTTCCACCACACTGGGGATACCGTGCCCATCTGATGGCCACCGAGAGACTGTCACACGTAGTCAGACCCAGCTCTTCTACCTGCAGGTGGGTGACTGAGCCCAGAGAGGCTGGAGGGTCTCCCAAGGCCCTGGTGTTTTGGTGATAAAACCAAGGCAGAGTCAGGGTCTTCTGAGCACCCTGGGGATTGGCTTCCCACGAGCACCATCCTCCCATCTTCCTGCACGAGGCGGCGGGTGGGGTACAATCTGTGTCTGAGGCCTGAGCGAATGGCTGAACTTCTCTGAGCTCTGATTTCCTCATCCTTAAAGTAGAATTGATGCTTGCTCTTCAGAAGGCTGTTTGAAAGAAAGGACCCTGCCCAACAGATGCTCCATCTGAACTTTGTTCAAAACAGGTCTTGTTTCTGCTCTTGGGCTGGAAACTCCCCAAGGGCAGAAGCCATTTCTGTCACTAGTAAATCTAAGACTCAGAAAGCAGAGCTCAGAGATGCCCACGGGGGAGACCTCGGAACACAACCTGCCCAGTGGCAAGTGCCATTCCAGCCTCTGGTTTCCTTCCTTTTTTCAACCCACGCCCCTGCCATGTTTCCCAGGTAATGGTCTTGGGCTCTCCTGTGTGTGGAGAGGGACCATGCTGGCCTGGCCATTCGAAGAGGGCTGGGATGGGGGGCACCTTGTCCAACGCTCTGTCCCCAGACCCAACCCACAGTCAGCCATATGGTTGGTGCAAATAACTCTGAGACGTGAGCATGTGAATAAACGCGCCCTCCCATTTTGTCCATCTGGGTCCTGGAAGAGTTATGGATGTCTGATCTTCCCTATCATAGGCTGCCCATGACTTTCCTCCCCTAACAGCTTCCAGCCCAGAGGGAGGTGGGGACAGCTGCCTGCACACAAATCCTGCTAGACGCTTACCAAATCTCCCATGTCCAGTAAGTTACTCGGCATCTCTGCTCCTAACACTCAACATGCCTCCTGCTCTTCCATGAGTCGCCTTGTGAGCACGTAGGAAACCACCTGACCTACAGCAAGCCCCACACGCTGGTGTTACTGTTACCTCCCGACCTGGCTCCCTCCCTGAGCACCTGCTGTATGCCAGGCTCATGCAAGACTGTGGGATTTAACAATAAGTCCAATACACTTGGACTGAAAGGGACCTAGTTCCATGAAAGCACTATGTATCCCCGCTGCCCTCGGGACTGAATGCACAGAATAAATGAGGGATGGAGGCAGAGCTGGTTCTGTGGATGGGAGCTCCCCTAACCGGGGGTATTCGAGCAGAGGTAAAGACAAGCTCTGGACAGGGCTCCGTGTGTCTAGAGCCTGCACAGTGTTCCTCACGGTTCTGCACGATTGCTACACGGGAGCTGCTCTCCACGAGCCTTCTCCAAACCGGGTTGGGGAAATACTGAAGGGTGCAGAAGGGATGGCTTCCCAGGCTCCTCAAGAGGCCCTTGTGTGCCCGGCTGTGGTCAAGTCCAGCTACTCACTTCCCAGCTGTTTCTCTAGCTCTTCTTGGATGAGCCGTCGCAGGGTGTCCATGGAGGGGGACTCCCCCTGCAAGGAGAGAAGGTGAAGGGGAAATTACTTATCTCCCCGGTAAGTCCTGCCACCCAAGACCCCTGATGGCTCCGGGAACCAGGAGGGGCAAGGCAACACATAGCACATCGTCCTGGTCCAATCCTTCTCACGCCCAGAAGCACCTCCCTTTGCCTTGGCCACGCAGGCAGCATCCTCCTATTTGATACGGTGACCTGAGGCCTCTGGTGCCACTCTTTCCACGCCCTTCCCGCTCCTTAGCTGCAGCTTCTTCCTGCAGAAGCCACTTCCCCAGAGCCAACCTGAGAGCTCCAGCCCTGCACCTCTCCCTGCCAAAGCCCCGTCCACTTCCGGCGCCGCTCCCAGGCTGCCTCCTCCACGGAATTGTCTTTGATTTCCCTGACCAGCCGCTTGGCCACGCCGGCTCCCAGGGTCTGGTTTTCCTTGCTCTGTTCACCTTGGCCCTCCCCAGGTGCCTGACCCTCCTGGTGCCTGATTCATAGACGCCGGTGGCTCACACAGTGACATGTGATTCCTAGAGGAATCTGTGAGAGCAGCCCTCACGCCGCATTGGCCAGACCCCTCCCTCTTGCCCGACTCCTTCAGGGCTGCGTCCCCACCCTCAAGGGCGAAGCTCTCCTCCCTGCTCCTGTCTGCAGCCCCAGCACCCGGGACAGTGCCCAGCATGAGCAGGACAAGAATTCCAGGTCCTTATTCTGTTGATTCTTTTCTGGTCCCTCTTTCATGCTCGTCCCAGAACTTCATCGCTACCCACAGCAGCAGGACTAGGAGAACTCAGCGAGGACCCCGGGGGCTGTGGAAGCCCCCCGCCTCCCACGGCCCCCCTTCCTGGACTTGGCTGAGAGCCAGGCTCTGGGAAGCAACAGAGCGTCAGAGCTGCCAGGGACACTGGAGATCACCTAGACCTGCGCTCTGAGGACGGGAGGGTCCCCAGGGGACCACAGGGCTGCTAAGAGGGGAAGGCGAGGTCACGTGGACCTAGAACCCACCCCACCCCCAACCACTTCTACCTGGGCGGCTCTGCTTTTTTCTCCAATGTGTGCTCGTGTTACAGGTTTGTGTAAAATAAGAGTTCTGTCACTAGAATAAACTATTTCGAGAAAAAAACACTAAATAAGCTTGTCCTTTCATGTCCCCCTCAAGTTGAGGCAACACTGGAATCCTTACCCTCAGTCCTGGAAATCCTGGCTGGCCCGGAGGCCCCGGGGGCCCAGCCAGTCCATTCTCCCCGGGAGGTCCTTGGGGGCCCATCAGGCCCGTGTAGCCTTTGTGACCAGGGATTCCAGGGTCCCCAGGCTGGCCCTTTCCACCAGGAGGTCCTTTGTCACCTTTGTTCCCGGGATCTCCCTGGAGGAGGGGAAGAAACATGTCAGTGAGCAGAGGGCTAGCAAGTGCACCCAGTGTAGACAGGCCCGCTGCAGCTGTGTGCAGCTCCCTGGTCCCCAGGTCCTCTCTCCTGGAGCCCTGGACAGGAGACCTCAGTCCTGGCAGACCTGTGTCTCAGAGCCAAGACACAGGAGGACACGGGCCTCCAGACACAAAGCCACCTGTCACCATCACACAGGTAATGTGCAGAGGACAAGATGAGAACTCTGACTTCCAATCCCAGTCCGTGTGGCTTCATGCGCGTGCCTCGGGAAGGCCAGCCGCTGAGCCTGACCGCCGAGCGGCCACTCCTCCAGTTTGCTCTGTCAGCTGGACGGACAGAGTTACTCTTTCGACAGAGGCGCCGCCTCTTGTAGGTGGCCTCCCGCACCCTACTCTTGGCTTTCGTGGGCCCACATGGGATGACACTGACCAGACTCTTCTCCCCATCTCTGACCCAGCCCCTGAAGACCCGGATCAATGATTTGGGAACCACGGCGACCACCAGACCATCCGGTCCTCTGCCCGACGCACTACTGTGGGTGTGACCAGCAAGTCCTGGTTTTTGGTGGGTCTGAAAATAGATGGCCACGTTGGCGAGCTCAGGGTGTTAACAGGACTCCCCTGCGGGCAGATGGCAGGCGGGGCGAACGAGAGGGGAAGCAAGATCATAGCTGGAAATGGAGCATGGCCATGGACGTGACCCAGAGCCAAGGACAGGGAAGACTGCAGGCATGAAACTATGTCCAACCTATATGCTTGAAGAGAAAAAAATAACGGACAAAATTTGATATGTCCCAGGGCTTTAACAAAAGGCAGATACAGATTTATAACACACACGGTTCACACGCACAGACTCTAGAGGACGAAAGGAAAATGTCCCGCGACGGACCCTGGGAAGGGGACGGGGGCCGTAACGGGCACCAAGGTGGAGGAGCACCTACTTTTCATTGCATCCACTTTTTGCAATGGTTAACTGTATGTCTGTATTGCCTTTTCAACAATAATAAAGGACAGTGGATTTAAAATGAAGTTATCCAGATTGGAGGGACAGTCTTGACTTAAATTTCTCAGATATGATGCATTTCATGGGACCTTTGTCATCTGTCAGTGATCAGGGGTCGGTGATGGTCCTGGCGCTCCGAGCTCCTGAATGCCGAGACCCTATCACAGCTGTGGTACAGCACTTCCTATTCATTAAATGTCTCAATATCACTTTGCGGGGGGAGGACTCGTCCCAAACTTCAAATGTCCCCAGGAGTGCAAAGGAATGAGGAGCCTGACGGCTCCCTGGCAATGTTCCATGAAACCACTTAACAGGGAGAAGGCAATTCTCCACTTATTGATTAGGTATTAGAGAGGAGATTCCTATTTGTGGTCTGAACTCCCTGGCTGCCAGCCAGAGCTCCCAGGAGCACCTGTGTGGCACTGGGGTGGGGGCCCCTCAAAATGCCTTCTCAGCCACACCCCCCGCCCCGGCTCCATCCTCAGGAACCAACGACCAGAACGCAGAGGAATCAAGTCACTCAGAAGTAAGGAGGGAAAGAGATCTGGAGGGGTTGACAATCTCTGACACTCTCTGCTTCCACGGCTCTGTGTCCTTGGACCTGCAGGAGGTGCAGCTCCTCACCCACCCAACTTGCAAAGAAAGCAGAGATAAATTCTCGGCAGGACCATGGCAAACAAGCCGGGGGTGGGGTGTGGGGTGGTGGTGACATTCACATGGTGCAACAGTGTGAAGGGGGACGGCTGACCAAAGGGAGGGTTGTGGGCAAACGAGAGGCTTAATTCCTCTAAAGGGAGTGGCCGTTGTCACAAGGGTGAGAACACCCCCTCCCCTCACTGGCATTTCTGGGGGGGGGGAAAAAAAGCCACTAAACCAAAAAAAAACCTCCCCCTGTTGTTTTTTGGAGGAATGAAATGTAAAGAAAGGCTTCCTGAGTGTGGCGCCAAGGCGATTCATTATGGAAAAAATCTGTTCCCTTGTCACCTTCAGCGACAAATCTGGCTCCTGGCAAATTGGCATTTTGGGAGCTGAGCACGTCATGCCCAGGCGCTCGTACAGGGAGAGGGAAATCTGTCAAAGTCTCAGAACGCTCGCCTTTGAATTTGTAATTGCAATGATTTTACTCCTTAAAATAACATCCAAAAAGAAAAAAAAAAAAAAGGGAAAGTAACAACATTCACTACAACAATCCCTTCGTGGGCTAATGATTTTCCAGGGAGCGGCAGACCCACAAGCTCCCCGGGCTTGGCTGTTGTTCACTGACCGCCAGGGACAGGGTCCCCATGCTGCCTAGCAAAGGTCACATTCGGTAACTACCTCCCCCACTTACCCTGTCTCCTTTGGCTCCTGGCTCTCCGGGCTTCCCGGGGGCTCCCTGCAAAGAGTCCAAAGGAGGATGATCACTGAACAGGGCCACCCATCTGCGACCCTGTGTGCCGAGCACAAGTGGTATCTGGGAAATCAGACACCCCAGGAGCCCCTGTCTGTCTGTCTAGATGTTGCAGGCACCCCATCCTTCCTCCTCTGTGCACCCTGGACTGATGGCACCAGCCCTTTTAGGATTCCTCCTCTGCCTTTTCCAGGATAGATCCCTCTCGCCGAACACACTCAGGAGACCCTGCAGGACGTGGACTTTGAAAGGCGCTCGCTGCCCGTGGCCTGGGCTACCTCGCCTCCCACCGACCCGAAGGACCTCCACGTCCGTGACTGCCCACCACAGGGAGCACACGGTTCTCCCTCCTCCTGGCCTCTGAGGCTCACCTTCCTGCTGCCTGCAGCGCACTCCCCTCTGCCCTGCACAGAATGTCTGTGCCCCCCAAGTGTATATGTTGAAGCCAGAATCCCCAGGGTGACTATTAGCAGGTGGGGTCTTCAGGAAGTACTCAGGTGTAGATAAGGTTGCGAGGGTGGCCCCATGATGGACATAGAGAGACAGGCATCGAGACCAGGGGGCCGGCTAGTGTAATTAGGGAAGGATGGCATACCATCTGCTGACACCTCGATCTTGGACTTGCCAGCCCCCAGAACTGTGAGAAATGTCTGTTTCTCAGCCACCTAGTCCAGGCTAATTGTGTGGCAGCCAAGCTGACTAATCACGATCCCTCTGTCTGTGATCAATCCCACCAGGCCTTCAGGCCTCCCTGCCAGGAAGCCTCCCCTGACCACCCAGCACCTAGGTACTAGGGACCCCACACCCCTCCTGGAGGGCGGTCACACAGCCTTGTAGTCCCCACTGCTAGGATACTCCCTCCTTGCTTCTGTGACCCTCCCCAGCTGGAACCTCTCTCTACCCCACTTTGCCCCCAGCCCCTCTGCCACCTCCCTTGCAAAGGAACACTGGCCAGTGTCTGCCCTCATGCATGGGTTCCCGGGCCACCAGCTGCCCTGTAACTCCTGTTGTCCCCAGACAAGGTGACAGCAGTGTTGCCCTTGGACAACAAGCACCTGGAAGGCAGGTCCTGTGCTTACCCACCCCTGGGCTCCACTGTATCGACCCAAACTCCACTGTGCACTTAGTTCAAGAATACAAACTGCAGGGGCGCCTGGGTGGCTCAGTCGTTAAGCGTCTGCCTTCGGCTCAGGTCATGATCCCAGGGTCCTGGGATCGAGCCCCGCATCGGGCTCCCTGCTCGGCGGGAAGCCTGCTTCTCCCTCTCCCACTCCCCCTGCTTGTGTTCCCTCTCTCACTGTGTCTCTCTCTGTCAAATAAATAAATAAAATCTTTAAAAAAAAAA
>NC_138372.1:166802277-166828066 GCF_054177405.1 Leptonychotes weddellii
AAAAAAAAAAAAAAAAGAATACAAACTGCAGAGCAGTCAGCCCAGGGCTCACATCCCATCTCCGGCTCCCGGGACAGAAGGTGTCTCCGGAGAAGGAAGTAAGGAGAGCAAACACTCTGTCATTTCAGCCCTGGCCCCATTTGCTGCACCCCTTCACGCAGGGACCACCCACAGCCCCTGACTTGTGCAGAGGGAGGAGCAGAACACGGCCCTGTTCTCACGGGGCTCACAGCCCAGCTGAGAGCTAGAGGTGGGCCCAGCTGATTCTTACAGACAGGCCACAGACCCCTTTATTTCTCTAATAGAAGTATAACAAGGTGTTTCGGGAGCCCTGGGAGAAAATGCATGACTGTGTGTCGGGAGGCAGGGAGACAGGAACTGGGGCATGGTGTGCAGGGGGCGGGAGGAGGCAGGAGCTCACCCGGGGGAGAGCATGGGGTCAGCTCGGGGCAGAACTCAGGGCCTGCTCTCAGACAAATGAGGAGCTGGTGGTATTTCCCCTCTAGTCAATCCAGGGAGCGGGAGGAAGGAGGCATTGGTGAGTGAGCGAGCAATCTGCCCGTGAGTGGGAAGCATGGCTGGGACGGGGGGCAAATGCTCTTCAGACCAGAGCCCTTGGATCCGGCTCTCAGGGAGTCACCCACCTCCCTCCCTGAGCTGAGAAAGTAACCCCAAGATGCAGAGTGAGAGGGGGTCTTCCTCATGCAGGGGGCGTGCAGGCTTGGAAATGGACAAGGTGGTGACGGTAGCTTTCTTTCTCTGTGTTTGTTCAGTCTCGTTTCTCATCAAATATTTCTGCTACTTCCTCTGTGCTGGGCTCTTGAGCTCTGGCAAACAGCGGGGTGCGAGGACACTGCATAGTGGGGCATCGCTTTGTTTCGTGGGTTGTGAAGAAAAGTCAAAAGAGGCAACACCTTGACACAGACCTCAGGACGAGCAGGGTCAGGAGCGCAAAGGGGTGTGGGGTGGGGAGGGCTTTTGGAAAAGGGCCCCGATGTGTATGAGAGCTCTTGGCATGTTGGGGAACTGAAGGTCCAGAGCACCTGGGGCCCGGAGGCTGAGGGGAATCGGCAGGGCCAGGGCACCCGACTCCCACCGTGCAGGGGTGGGCAGAGCCAAGACTGGCCTGGGAAGCAGCATGACCTCGTGTGTGCTCTGCAGGCAGCTACAGGCAGGAAAGGACTGGGGGCGGGGGGCTGGACCCAGGGGGCCAGTGGGTGGTCACTGCAATCATGCAGGTGTCAGGTGATGGCAGCCCGGACTGGGGTCCTCAGTAGGCATGGAGAGAGCTGGACAGAGTGAGGCATTTTGGACTGGCCACTGACAGGGCTTGTCGACAGACTGGACCCAGAGACAGGCCACGGACAGAGGCTGTCAAGAAGGTGCCCGGGACCGGCTGCCTCCATGAGGGTCCCCATGCAAAACTGGAGAGGATCCACATGTTGACAGCAGTGCACCGAAGCAAGGGCGGGACCCAGCCGAGCCTACGCATGTTGCCGCCCCCAAAGCTGCTCCCGTGTCCCCGCTCCCGCGTCCCCCACAGGAAAGGGGGGCCGAGGGGACAGACCATGCGATACTTGCCTCCTTGCCTGGGACTCCCTTCTCTCCTGGCTCTCCCTACGGAACAGAACAGAGTATCAGGAGGCTCTGTGGCATCATCACATTGTCACCAAAACATTTCCACTCAAGTCATGTTCCAGCAAAGACGATCATCGATGGTCCAGCCAACCAAGGACAACTCAAGCAGGCTTCTCTCATCAGCCTGGCCAGAAGGCGGCAAAAAAATGCCCCAGAGCGGGAGGGGAAGCCACAGGTTCTGGGCTCCTTGTCAAAGGGATGGCTGGGACTCCAGGATACTGGCTTTACAGAGCGTCTAGTTGTGGTAGGGGGTGGTCCCGAGAAGCAGGCTCAGAGCGAGAAACAAGACGCCAGTGACGCTGGGCTCTGGAGCTAGCCTGCCCGCATTCAAATCCTGGCTGCTTCACCCACTGGCTCTGCGACCTTGGACAACGTCCTTATAATTTCTCAAGTTCTCTGTGCCTCAGTTTCTTCATCTGCGAAACGGGAGCAGAAGCTGGACCTTGCCCAAATTCCGTCTGCTATTATTGTGACCAGAAGCACGAGTGCTATAAGTCTAGAAGTGTGGGTACCAGACTGCTGCTTGGTGGCAGGGTGTTCCTAACGGGAGGGAGGAGGAGGCTGGGGCCTTTAATGGCTGGGCCACGGAGTGGAAGGGCTCAAGTAAAAATCAGTGGACAGAGCCACGTTAGGGCTTAAACTACATGGTAGAAATGGGCAAAAGAAAGGTTGCCACCTGGAGTGGCTGGGCTGGCTGGGCGGCAGGGGCACCCTCGGGGGTCAGAATTAACTAGAGGGGATGTACGGGAACGTGGGTATGCTTCCTATTCTTGCGTGGGACATACCACCATGATCCTGTGGTCAGCAGCCCACGGTGTGGACCATGGCATGCAGTATGCACCGGGAACTTGGCTGGACATATTTGAGTTCCCCAGCATCCATCAGCCCAGAAACCGAGCAAAGATCCCCTGGCAGCGTCTCTGGATCCCACTTTCTAGTCCAGAGGCCTGGGCTCAAGCAGCAGCTGGAGCGCAGACTGACCACGTGGCCTCAGGAAACCACCCACATGTTCTGACCCTGCAGCCAAACTCGGTCATCATTACAATGGTTTGGAAGGGCCCTTGAAGCTCTAGGACCGGAGGTGTGCGCTCTTATATCCCCACTTGAATAATGACAAAGCTCAGGCACAGAGGCTACGAGACTGGCCCGAGGTCCCACACTTTGGGAGTGTGGAGCTGAGAATCCCACGCAGCTGAGTGCACACCACTGCCCACCAACCACGACATGAGTGTGACCACACGGCCGGTGATGCCACCTGAGCAGGTGGACCCGAGGACACAGTGGGTGGCAGGAAACATACTGCCCTTGAACCTCCCCCCAGAGCTAGGCGTCTTGGCCCCCAGGAAGTTCTCAGCTTACCTGGGGCCCCCGGGGACCCAGAAAGCCAGGGAGTCCCGGGTTGCCGTGGTCTCCTTTGTTCCCCTTCTGGCCCTGCAGAGGGAGAACAGGCATTGGTTCTGCAAGGTCAAAGGCTGGCCCAAGGAGACTCAGAAACCTCATAACCCCGCTGTACTCTGAAGGCCTGAGACATCAACAGAGAGAAGGACACCCCTTTCCTGTATGGGAGGGCAGGGGGTCGGGGAGAGGCATGGCTACTGTGAGTCCTGACAGCACTGTGGGGGTGGGGCAGCAAGACTAGAAGCATCTCTTTCCAGTCAAAGCAACAGAAGCAACATGGGACAAATATGGCACAGAAACACTCCGCTGTGTGTGTGGCCTCTCCAAGGAGCCCTCCAGCAAGGTAGTGCACTTATTCCCAATAGCACAGCGAGGCTCATGGTTTGGTAGGATGGCTTTTTGGCAATAGCTCTAGGACCCTTTCAGTTCCAGCCTTTCCAGGCATGTGTGAGTCAGCTCTTCTGAGGCCAGCTCTGCGCTGGGCGTGAAGCCAGGCTCATGGCCCTGTCCCATCCCGTCTGCTCGGTCTCACCAGTGGTGACAAGCCCCACACCACGGCTTCTGAGGAACGTCATTACATGTGCTAAGGAGTTAAGCCCCTCTAGTGCAGCCATCCCTGGTCTAACAGAGAGACGTGTCCCTACTAGGGTGACCAGATGCCCGGTTTGCCTGCGAATGATGGGTTTCCCAAGATGCAGGATTTTCTGTGCTAAAACCAGGAAGATTCTTGGCCAACCAGGATGGGCCCGTCACCCTCATTTCCACAATGACAACAGCTGGCCGGCCAAGTGGTCTGCCCAATGCTTCGTGCAATCATTGCTCAACTCACCACGCCCTGAGGGAAGTGGTCTTCTGAACAGAGTTGCCAGTTTTAGCAAATAAATATACAAGAAGCCTGGGCTGGGAGGAAATCTGTGCACAGGATCTGACCCACCCAACCTCAGAACCCATCAGAGAACCATCTTCCCCACCATGTCCCCCATCTACCAGACCTAATCCCAAATCCAGGGACCTGGATTCTGATTATTCATGCCACCCTCTCTCCACCACCCATGGATCCTACCCATCGTTCCTTCCTGCTCTCCCCATCCCCCACCTCCTGACCACCAGGAAGACCCTCTTCAGCCAAGTCTGTCCTATACCCATTCCCATATTACACACTTACCCTGTCATCTGAGATGTGAATGGCTGGGGACCTCACCCTGTCCTCCCATCCTCTAAAAATATGCAATGTTTACTGTGCAACCTTATTATACATTTTTTTTTTTTTTAGTTCTTGGTAGGTCTGTACCTTTGGATGCCTGTGGTAGTAGACAACAGAGATTCAATGCATAATTGTATGCATTTTAGACTTTGAAAGAGGTCCTTATTGGATTCTCTTGCCTCCAGCCTATTTCTATGATTCAAACCCCTTATTTTTCTCTTGATGCTTCTAGCATAGAGAACATACCATCTGTAATGTGAAAGGCATGCCCATTTCAAAGCTTGCCTTGATTCTACCATACAGCAGGGGGAGTACTCACAGGACTTCCTGTGGGGCCAGGGTCTCCTGGAGATCCCGGTGATCCATTCTTACCCTGGTAGAAGAAACACAAGTAGTCATCTGTCAGGACCCTCCACCAGGACATCGAGGAACAGAGTGACTGCTGGATGTGGAGGACCTGATTTCATACCAGCAGCTATCATTCAGGCCCACATGGCTCTCAGTAAGCCATGTCATTACTCAGGGGATGTTTCTCAACTTCTAAAAGGAACTCATAACATTTACCTCAAAATATTGTGAATTAAACGAGTTTGTGTACTTGATAAAGCTTAGCCTGGTGAGTGCTGCTCAGGGCACAGGCATAGTAAATAATCATGACCTCATCCATCCACCCATCCAGCCAGCCAGCCAGCCAGCCAGCCATCCACCCATCCATCCAACCACCCATCCTAACATCTATCCATCCGTCCAACCATCCATCCATCCATCCATCCATCCATCCATCCATCCATCCATCCTTCATCCTTCAACTCAGATCCTGTCTTAAGGAGCAACACAAAAGTGCTCATATTACTGCAATGCTATTCTCAGTTTAGGATGCTTGTCCCTGTGCTGATTTCATTTTACTCCTCCACTAGGGGCACCGTTATCCTGAAGAGATGAGGATGATGACACAGACAAGAAAAGTGGCCGTGCAGAATCCTGCAGCTACTAAATTGAAGGTCCACTCAATCCAGACTCCAGGACTGACCCAGACGAGTTAGCATTCTTTAACTCTGGCATTTTGATAAATGTATTTCACCAGTAAGATCCTTGGTAGTGTAGAACTCAGAAAGTTTAAGAATTCTCCTAGCTATACCTTTGAGGATCAGACAAATTCCTATTAAGCCTGAAGTTCAAAGCTTGGCTTCAGCAGACTGGGTTGGTCACTGCCTCTGCCCACCACTCTCCTCCCTCTTGGGAGCTCCCCCCACCAGATGGCTGTGTCTTCACCGGGCTCTTCCCTGCTGGGAGTAGCCCAAAGATCCGTGCATCTCCCCTCTCTGTCTAGGGCCAACATCTAGCACGGTGCCAGACACACAGAAGAAACTCTGCTGGAGAAGGAACCAAGAACATCACAGGAAACCACTCTCCATTGATCCTGTAACCAAAAAGTGCTAATGTCTTATAATCTGTGAAGCACACAGTCACCAGTGAGTCAGCTTCATGGAGCCATGTTACAGTAAAAAGCAGCTCACGCTGCCTGAGGACTCCCTCTACGCCGGCTTCACATGCTTGAACTCCCTGCACACGACAGATTCAAACGCTGCCATTTTATAAATGGGGAAACCAAGTCACAGAATGTCTACACCACCTGCCTGAGACAGAAGGGAAGGGGCTGAGACTGGAACCCAGGAAGCATGGAGCCCAGCCAGTGTTACCCCGGTGGTCATGATTAAATAGGGCTCACATCGTATGCCTGAGCAGCGTACGTGTGATCGTGGATGATTCACGCGGCGCATCTCCCGTAATCCTGCCAGGAAGCGTGAAGAGTGGCTGTCTTTATCCCTGTATCACAGATGAGGAGGCCGAGGCACAGAGAAAGCACAGCATCCACACGGGAGTGTTGCAGTTGGAGAAGCCCGTGGCTCTGTGGCTTCCCCCACTCACCCCTCCAGGGAATGTGGCGTGGTGGCTCCTCCCGGCACCTCCCTCCGCCCACCCACCAACCCATCTGTGTCCTTCTAAAAATATGTGCTTTGGCTCATCCCTATGGTAATTATCTCTCTCCTCCTGCTCTCTCCGGATTGCAGGGAGGCTAAGGGCCAAGACACATTAGCATGTGGTGCCAACACAGGGGGAGGACACAGGAGGGGCAGATCGGGGCAGACACCTGTCACCTGTCAGGGCGCGGGAGGCCGGCTGGGGCTGGGACCTGGCTCCCTCCTGGGCTGCAGGCCACTCCTCATCCCCCACTTGTCCTGAATGGAAGCCACAGTCCCCTCTTCACCTGCTCTGCGCTCCAAACTCCTGTCCCGGACCCCCTCCTACCAGTTCCCATCTTCCCGAGAAGGGAACGTCAGCTGCAGACTTGAATCAGACTGCCTGGATGTGAGTCCAAACCCTGGCTCTGCCACTTACCTGCTGTGTGATCTAGGGCAAGTTACCTGACCTCTCTGTGCCTCCGTTTCTCATCTGGGAGCAGGGACAGTAGTACCACCAGCCTCACAGGGCTCGGGGAGAACTCCATGAGTGAATTAGGCAAATGCTCGTGTGGTCCCTAGCACTGGGACTGCTAGCATTTCCTATACTCAGTGTCTGGTTCAAGGTGATGTGGAAGGTTGCCAGGAAACTTCCCTTCACTGGGGAAGGCCAATCAATTCCAAGTGAGCGAGGGAGGTCGTCAGTGATAACCTGATGCATTCAAGGAAGTGTCTGGCACACTCTAGCAGTTTACTGTTGGTTACCAAGTCCTTATGATGGTCCCTCAGAATTGATGGGGGCAAGTTAGAAAAACACAAAACTGCCTCTGGGGACCTCGGGTTTTCCCTGCCTCCTGCGTGTGGCATGTGAGGCCCCGGGCCTCCTCCCCCACACACCCACCCCGGAGCCCTCGCTCATCCCCACACGCGGCTTTCCCTTCCCTCTTCCATGCCCCTGGACACACTGGCATTCATCAGGGATTTACGGAGCATTACTTCGTGCCAGGAGACACTGGAGGGGGGCAGAGCCAAGCCCTCTCCTTCCTCCAGGAGCAGAGCCCGGCATGGAGCCCAGGGTGACCACTGACCACCTACCAGGCCCTTTCTGAGGGCTGGACACTATTCCATCATTTCACCAATTTAATTGCTGGATCTTGCAACTTCCCCTCACTTTCCAGATAAGCAATAGGCCCAGGGGAGGTGAAGGAACTCACCCCATCCACAGAACAAGTAAGACGCAGCTTAACTGCAGAGCTTGGAGAAGGAAGCTTGATGACGGGCCAGAAGGGGCCCCAGGGCCCGCCACTCCATGCCTGTGGGCTCAAGAGCTGGGTTTCTCCAACTTTCTGTCCTTACACTCCTGCCTAGTCTCCTCATCCTGTATGGAAGTTTAAGACCACAGGTTCACTGGGTATCTGTTTCTGGTCTGCATGCATATCTATATAAAGAGGAAGGGGTTTCGGCATCCCAAGAACCAATGTTTGCCCCCTGGAAGCGACAGCACCCCCACTAGGAATGCATGCCCCAGAGGGCCTGGGCTTTGGGGCTGGCCCGCAGGGACTGTCATTGGTAAAGAGCCCAAACTGGGGGTAGCCTCCTGGTCCCTGCATATCGGGATGGTGCTGAAGCCCCCAGGATCTGCAGGTGGACCCCACCAATGGGAGAGTGAATGCAGAACACACCACTCAGCTCTGTAAGCCAGTGCGTGCTGTCGGATGAACAAATGCCACATTGTAGAAAGAGGAAATGGACACGGTCAGTGAGCTGCCGCTATAGAGTGGGAAATTCGAAGCCAGGGCTGAGATGGAAACCCCAGAAAGCACGAATACTCTGCTCCTGAGCATGGATGTTACCCTGGAGCCAAACCCCCAGCACACAGTGTATCTATCACTACACACAGGGGACTCCTGCCTCACGGCTGAAAGGTGGCCCGCGTCCTGGTCTGAAGGCTGTCCTTCGTGCTCTTCCTCAGCCCCCTGGGACCCAGGCCCATGGGTGTGGAAGGCGTCTGGAAACCCTGCCCCCGCCACAGGCTGCTGAGTTAGGGTGGGGAGCGGGGTGTGAGCCACTGTGGCCCCATCAAGGGAGAAAGTGGCTCCTTCTGGTGAGCTCCAAAAAGATGCAGCATTCCAGTGCCTAAGACCCACCCCAGGTACCTCCTGTAGGGTCCTGAAGACAAAGAACATGGCCATGGTAGGTGCAGGGCACTGAATTTGGTGTCAGAAAATCTTGGGTTCAAATCCCACCTACAGCTCTTACCAGCCACTTACCCTAGACCCAGGAAGCCCATACATATCTAGGTTACATGTTATCCACTCATTGGTTTACTCCATACCTGTTCCAAATATACATACAAACACATACACCATACAAAACAAGCCAGCCACCAAGATGAAGTGCTGTGTAACAAACACGTATTCTATCGATAGGCTTATAGTTGTGTTGGAAGTAGTTTAAAATATACACAAAATGCTATTAACAGTGACTCCCTCTGGAGTGAAGGGGGCTGGGGTGGAAAGGGAATCTTCTTTTCATTTTAATTTTGCACTATTCCTTTTATCATTAGCATGGATCACAGTTGTGCTATCTCAACATAGGACCTTATTTGGAAATGAAGTCACTGAGGATATAATTAGCTTAATGAGGTCATTCTGGAGCAGGGTGGGCCCCAATCCAACACCACTCATCTTCTTATACAAGGGGGACATTTGGACATAGAGGCGCGCCCACGGGGAAGATACCAAGTCAAGAGGGAGGCAGAGATCAGGGTCATGTTTGCACAAGCTGAGGAACATCAGAGATTTCCGGGAAACCACCAAAAGCGAAGTGAGAGGCATGGAAGTGAGATTCTTTCTCACGGCCCTCAGAAGCAACGAACGCTGCCCACATCTTGATCTTGGACTTCTGGCTTCCAGAATGGTGAGACAGTAAATTTCTTAGACATTTAGCCTCCAGAATTGTGAGGCAATACATTTGTCGTTGAAGCAACTAAATTTGTGGTTCTTTGCTACGACAGCCCCAGCAAACTGATACGCAGATCACGCAGCAGATATGAGAACGACCTAAAGGGAAGTCGTCCAGGGCCCCTGCCATGCCAGGTGGCCCCTTTCACATGTCTGCATGGTGGGTAGGTGGTCCTAGAAAACAGCCTGGGGTGTGGGTAGGAGGCACTAGTGGGGCTTGGGGCCGTGGCTCTTTTCCACCTGCTAAGACATCCTGCCATTTGTAAACAACATCAGGGTTGATGCACCAACCAAATGTCACTGAGGTGACACGCTGAAACACTCACCGGGGGCCCCCTCAGTCCTTGGGGACCCTGTGGCCCTGTGGGTCCAGAATCACCCTGGAACAGAGAGACATCACGTTATCAGAGTGGCTTCCTGCAAAGGACAGAGACAAAGTTGCAAATGTGGACCAAACTTCTTCCAGTTCCCCACGAGAACTGGCTAGCTGTCCAAATGCTTCATCACTAATCTCTGGAGGTTCCAGGTACGGACAGGCTCATCTCCCGTAGATGAGTAAATGCACGCACACGGTTTATTTATTTTCTGGCTTCGACATTTTGCACCTGATCCCACAGTGATTTCCGGTAGCGCCATCTTGAACTAAGGGAAGCGACCAGAGAAGAGAAGCCGTCTTACAGTCCTGTTCCTGACTCACTGGACAGTGACCTGACCCACACTTGCTGCGCAGTCACTGGAGTAAGAAAAACACTACCCATGCAGCCGGCCCCTGGCAGGGTATAAAGTGCTAGTGACTCGGTACCACCTCATCTTCCGAGCAGCCTCACGGCATGGGGGTAAGTCTCTCCCACGTTATGAATGAAAACACTGAAGCGTGGCTGTGGTCCTTACCGACTAGACTCAACCACTCCAGGAAATGAAGCTGTACAATGAAGAGAGTTACACCTATAGCTGAGAAGGAGGGGACGAAGCGTTTGCCCCCTGATCCGGCATCCTGGCTCCCGTCCCAGCTGCTGCCTGACCTGCGGGGGGAGCTGAACTCCGCCACACCCCTGCCTGGGGAGCTCCTTCCACACACTCTGCTGTAAGTTGAATTGAGGGGGGATGGATTTTCAAGCTGCTCTTTGGCCTTGAGAGGCCGGGGTGTCTTTGGGGTCAGGGTGGGGAGAGGCCCCGCCCAGGTCAACGCAGCTGCTCTGTTTTTAGCTGCACACAGGGTGTGACCGGTTTTATCAAGCTGACTCTGCTACTGAGAGGAGAGACATGGGAGCTGGGTGGCATTTCCTCTAAGACCCCCCCCAGCTCTACCATCTCATGGTGGGGGATCAGCTGAGAAGACCATGCGCATTAAGAGACACAGGCGGCATGCCCTTCACCGGGGTTTAAAGGCAGGTCCTGAAGGAGGTAATGGGGTCCCAGGACCCTGTGCCCAGGCTCCTGACCAAACACCCACTGCCAGGAGGTCAACTGCTGTCCACACATGTTGACCTGGCCCTGTAGGATGTCACATATGATGTCCTCCCACCTCTGACAGCCTGGGCGACCACCAGTAAGTCCTTGGACCTCTCCGGCTCTCGGGTTTTCTGTCTGTACGACTAGAGTAAAAGACATCTTGCCTGCTCCCTACAGCAAGCCAGTGAGAGCAGGTGAGAGATACGAAGTGCCACACGGCTCATGGTAGTGGTGGCCGTGATGGATTCCTGAGGCTGCAGAGCAGTGCAGCTGGAGAAATAACCTGGGAGAGACTCCGCAATTCAAGCCCACGTGAGGCCGGACCCAACAGGCCTCCACGGATACCAACAGCTGGATCACCATGAAGTCAGCAAAGCCTCCTTAGCTACCGTGTGGCACAGATACTGGCCTGTGAGGCCGGACACCCAGATCCCAGGGCCCCCTCAGGACTCCAGGGAGGACCCGAGGGGCTGGCAGGAGAGACAGCACTGACCAGTGCTGAGAGAATCCACCTCCGCAGGCATCAACCCCCCTCCCCAGGTAGTTTCTCCTGACCCCTAAGCGATGCACACTTTCCACTTTCTCTCCACCACCCGCCCCCCCCGCAGGCCCAGCCAGGCCCCACAGGACACCCACACTTACATCTTTTCCGGGTGACCCTTCCCGGCCAGGGGGCCCCATGGCACCAGGCTCTCCCTAAAAGGGGGAAGCAGAAACAAAACACCTGCTGTGAGGGAAGAGAACGCAGAATGCCACCTGCCAGGTCTCTGCACACCTGGCCGGGGAAAGACCCAGGAACACGGCCCACCAGAAAGAGCCCCATGGAGTCCTGGATGGAGCCGGGGTCTGCAGGGCCCCCACAGCCATCTTCCAGAGCCTGGACCCTACTGTGCCTCTCTGACCTGCAGGCACACCACCAGCCAAGGGTCATGCGAACGGGCTTGGAACTCTACCTCCTCACCCGCTGACCCATCAGACATCTCAGCTTTCCCATCACTAAACAGAGTGCGGCCAGGTGTTGGGTGGGACCGGCCACAGCCCCAGGAACAAGGAAGGCACCCGAGACCCCACTAACCAGTGGTCCTCCGAGGTTCCTTCTGTTTGGGGCATCTGAAGGTCAGGGAAGAAGCTAAAGGGTAAGAGTGTGGGCTCCGGGGTCTCTCCACCCGGGATGCACCGAAGCGCTCCCCACATTAGCTCAGGGCCTGTTGCACAGCTTGTGCACAGCACAGCCAAAAGGGGCGCCCTGACTCCAGGCTGATTGGGTCAGACAGGTCGCACCTCAATGTCTGGCCCCCAAAGGAACGTTTAGAAAAACCAGACCACGACCGGGGATGATGCTTCCCGTGATGCCCACTGTCTTCTCTCAGGGGACCAGGTGCTGTGCTGGCCTGCCCGGCCAGGACCCCCCGTCTAGAAGCACCAACTCAGTTCCGCCTGGGCTGACCTCCACGGCTAGACGCCCACTTACCCGGGGACCGGGTGCGCCAGAGTCGCCGGTGCGTCCTTTGAAGCCCTAGAAGAAAGAGAAGTTATTCCACCCAAGAGCAGGCTGGTAAGTTGAGAAGTGGTGTGGTGGTCCAGCCGAGTCCTGCCCCCGCTCACCGTGGCTCACTGGACACCTCCCATTCTGGACCCCAGGCTAGGCCAGGCCCTCGATGCTGGAGGACAGGATGATCAGGGGCACCACGGGCGGAGCTGCAGGGCTAATCCCACAAATGCTCCAGAGTCGAGGGGTCACCCTACGTGTCTCCCGAGCTTCATCTTCCCCATCTCACACCACCTGGCTTGCAACCCCTCGGCCTGGGCCCTGGGGCAGGTGCTTCCCTTGTAGACAACAACACTGCCTTCACCCCAGAGGTGGGTCTCAGGTGCCTTCCTTGTTCCTGGGGCTGTGGCCGGTCCCACCCAACACCCTCGTCCTGGGCCACGGTGCTGGGCCTCCCTGCACATAACAGCAACCTGGGGATCTATTACTCGAGCACCAAGCCCTGGGAGCTGAGCAGAAGCTGTTAGCAGAGCTGACACGATCATTTCTAACAGCCAGACCAAGCTGATTGTGTACTAATCCCCATTTCACACATGAGAAAGCTGAGTCTCTGAGAGAGAAAATACCCGCTCAGAGTCCCAGAGCCAGAAAGTAATCTGATTCCGATCTAGCGGCTCTGCCCTCACCCTTTCTCCACTGTTCTCCTTGCTCGGTCTGGGGTTCGACTCCTGGCAGGTGGGAATGGCCTCTCTCCAGCCCTGGTCTCAGAATGCTTTCCCCACCTGCTGAGACCCAGGGCATTCATGGTCTCCACCTGAGGGGCGCCTGCCCACCTGGCCACCTCACTGCGCCACATCCCAGACCCAGTGTCCTCGGTGGACTGCACACTCCACGCCTCCCTTCCTGCTCCATGTGTGTCCTCTCTTCCTGGCAGACCCCTTGCTCGTTGGAACATTGCTCCTGGCTGGAGGCCTCCTCCCTACCAGCCTCCTGTCCCCAACTCCATCTCCCTCACTGCTCACATGGTCACTCTCAAAGGCCCTCCTCGTACCTTTGTCATTAGGCATCCTTGCCAGAGCACCGCTCTGAGCTCCACCGCCCTGAGTGCCCTAGCCAGCTGGTCCCCAGCCAGTGGCGGGCACAGAGCAGGGACCTGGGTGGGCAGATGCCTGTGCACATAGCTGAGGCGGGGCCTGGAGTGAACCTCCCTTGTCCAGCACCCTCCCACAGATACAGACGGGCCGATGCGGCCCAGGGAAGTGGCTAGGAGAGACTGGGCTGAGGGCCTGTCCTGGCTCCTTGCCCGCAGTGGGGAGGGGAGGGAGCAGGGCAGTAGCAGGGGAGGAGGAGAAGGAGGAAAACCCCTGCGTGAAGCCCCTACCACATCCTGTGCTGCAGGCTTGTGCTCTCATTGCCCTGTAACAGGGTCCCGGGAGATGCACCGTATTTCTCCCGTTTTCTGTAAGAAGCAGGAGGCTCAGGCCTCTCTAGCACATTTAGAAGCAGGAGAGTCGTGATTCAAGCCCAGGTCTGTCTCTCTGCAAAGCACGCCCTCCTCAAGGTCACCCCTCAACTCAACGAGGCAGCAGTTTGTGGCCAAACTGGACCCTCCAGGGCCAAGCCCAAATACCTCCTGGCTGACTTTGCCAGGCTCTTCTCTGACCTTATGCCCTGATTTTAGGTCCTGGTTCCAAAAAGCAAATGAAGACTCTGCCGAGGAGAAGACCACACCAGAGCCTGGCCATCCGAAAAGAGAGACAACCTAGCGGCCTCTCTCATGTGGGGATTCTTACCCTGGAGAGGTGTTATCTAGCCTGCCTCTCCGGACGTGGGGAATAAGAAAGTATGACCTCTCCTGCCTCTGGGAGGGGGGCTCTGGGGATGCTTCGCAAGTAGCAGGCGGTGTGGTGACAGGTGCATGCTCTCAGAGGTCAAGAGATGCAGGGGACAAAGGAGGTCAGGAGCCCCGCCAGACGTTTCACACCCCTGCAAAGCCCCCAGCTAAGTGGCTGCATTTCACCTCCCCACTCTGAGCCTCGGGGGCCTCAGCTGTAACGCGGGGAGGTGTCCCCTGTCTGATGGGCTACAGTAAGGATGAGATGAGACACTGTCACCCAATTCAGGCCTGTCACAGTAGCCAGGAAGTGTCAGTAGCAGGCGGAGGAGGAGGTAAAGGGAGTCAGCTTGGATTTGATCCCAGATTCAACCGCTGTACCTTGGAGAAGTCAGCTTTCCCCTTAGAGTCCTAACATCATCTATAAACTGAGAAGAATAAAGTACCTGCCAGGCATCGCTTTGCAGAATTAATCTATGGAAAAGGCTGACTTTGGAGTCAGGTATGGAAGAGAGCCATGGCTCCCTACTTTGTAGCTGTGGATCTTGTGTGCTTTACTTCTCTTCACTGGGACTCAGTTTCCACATCTGTAAATGAGGATAGACCCTACTTCTGCAGAGTTGCCATCAGCATCGAATAAGAGATAAACCGTGCTCACCGCTGTTCAAAACAGGCCACTTTTCTTTCCCTGGAGAGAGGCAGGGCCTGCCTGGGTCCCAGCACCATCCTCAAAGACACTAGAATCCCCAATCCAGCCAGCTCAGAGCCAGGACCCTGGTGTGCTCTCCTCCCGTATGATCATGGACCGAAATACCAACTGAGGGAGCTTAACAGACTGTGCCAGGCACTTGACTGATAATTTTACCTTCCATCATCTCCTTTAATGCATACAACCACCCTACAGAAGGGGGAGACATTCTGATCCCCACTTCATAGAAGAAGAAACAGAGGTTCAGAACGGTCCCTTGGTGAAAATAAGTGACCAAGTAAAAGCTGAACCCACATTTATCTATCTCAAAGACTGTGTGGTTCTTCCAAGCTTGGCTCTCTGACCTACATCTTGCCAGCCAGAGGACCTGGGTCTTCTTTCACCTGTTTGGGTCTCTAGCTTCTGCCCCTGCACCGAGGTAGGATTCCTTGCAAGTCTCAACTGAGAAATGGGTCTTGCCTCAACGTGGGTCCCAGCAAATGGATCCCTTTGGCTAAAAGGAAGACCCTCTCCTCCAATAAGCCAGGAACCACCTTAAAAAAAACCAGCCACTAATTCTGTGTTTTAATTCTGACACAGGAGGTAGTATTCCCCACTCTTAGATTTGCTCTCCTAGTACAATCAGGTGAAAGGCAAGGAGATTTAGGAAAAAGGAAATTGATTTTTGTGTTTCAGTTCCTTCTTACTGAATGCTAGCCAGGTGAGTTATTGATTTTCACAGAAAAATACATTAAGGAAATAGAAGTGGCATTTTGATCTCCTACTTCTTGCCAGATAAGTGGGTTTTAGGATTGTCATTAAAAATAATATATTTTTTCCTAAAACCAAATTTATGGGATTATGTAAGCAATTTTTAAATTATGAAGAAGTAAAACATTTAGAAAAAAAAAAAAAACCCAACCCCAAAATATACAACTCATTTTTATAGAAAAATTATCTATGCATGTTTACATGTACATTAGCCTGGAAGCTGGAAATAGATGGATATATAAATATAAATGTCAGAATTCATACATAGAAAAGAGTCAGATTCATACAGACTTCATACATACATTCCTAAGATCTAGAAAGAATACACGTAAATGTTAACAGAGCTTTACCTCTGTGTTGCAGAATTATGAGTAATTCTATTATATTCTCTATAACATTATTTTTCTTATTGTTTTTATATTTTTGCCATCATTGTCATTGGTATACAATGAGAATGGGTTACTTTTATAATCGGGGGGAAAAAACCTTTAGCCACGGAAAGTGTTCAAAAATAAGATTTATTTTTAGGTCCTATCATCCAGAGAAAGCCCATTAAAATCATACTAAATAGGTTAAGAACAAAGAAAACTTAGAATAACAAGATGGCAACAATGGTTGTAATTTTGAAAATGCATTTTATAGCCACGCTCGTGAAAGAACTGAATTTATTACTTCGTAGAAGCACCGATGTCTTGGAAGAGAGGTACTTCTGGAAATCCAGGGTGGGGCGGGCACAGCGTATGAGCCGTGAGGCTGACGGCTGCGTTCTACATGGACAACGTGCACACACACACACACACACACACACAGGCACTTACAGGTGGGCCTCGGGCTCCCTCCAGTCCTGGCAGACCAGGCTCTCCCATTTTGCCCTGAGAGTAGAGAAGAGAAGAGTTTGGGGCCATCGTCATAAGGATCTCGCTGCTTGGCGCCTGTCACACTTCCCCCAGCCCGTTTCTGACCCCGCCGACCAGCTCCGCGGACGCTGTGCCCCACTGCAGAGCCCACGGATCACGCCAGCGTACCCAGCTACCACGCTCCTGGTTTCCTCGGACTGTGCTGCACAGATGTGGTCTCTGAACCCACTGTTCCTAGTGGCCCCTGATCGTCCTCAGAAGCATTCTGGTCTGGATGCAGAGTCAGGCAGACATCCTCGTTACGAATGACTCTGTACTCATTCACAAAAGCACCTCAAGGCAGCCATCAACTATCGCATGTGACAACAGGGAACACTGAGGCTCCAAGAAGCTAGCGCTTCGCCGAGTTAATGAACAGCATGGCCAGACTGAGCCCCAGCTGGGTGCACCACCCCAAAGGATGTCTTTCTCGTCCAGCAGCTGCCGCGGACAGGGAAGCCTGTCATCTACCCCTCCTTTCCCCGGTCCAGCTTCTCTTAATGCCGAGAAGTTATGGGGACACTCGGGCTATTCAAAGTCCTCACCACCAGCGTCCCAGTGCTTCCGTGGGCAGAACCAGCCACAAATAACAGCCAATGGGAGCCTGGCTGCTGAGCCCAGGCGATGTGGTCAGCGTGGGTGTGTGGAGGGGCAGGGAGATGGTGACAGGGCCTGTCAGACTGATGGAAGATGGGGTAGCACCTGGCCCCACCTTCACTGTGACAGGAGGGCAAATCCCACCCCCCAGTTTCCACTCCTTTTCACAGCTTGTAAACCCCAAGGATCAGACGGAGCCCAAGAGCAGGGTAGGAGAGGGAAAGGGGCGTCCTTGGTGGAGGGGAAATCTCAGAAAAGAGGACACACAAAGCCCTGACTTCCAGGTTTGGTGTTTGGTCCAAGCACTGCTGTGTGATCTTCAGTGTCCCTTCCCTTCCCTGGATCTGTTCTCAGTTGCAAACTCAGCACAGTCGCCCTCATGGGACTCTGTGACTGAGGGTACACGGCCTAGCCTGGTTCCCATGCTTTCCACAGTCAAGTGACATGGTCATCGTTGGTCCAAGTCACCAGCAGGAAAATGGTAACGCACAGCAACTCTTGAGGGATTTCCACATTCCAGACACAAGATGAGTGCCTCACATGGTAAGTCGCTGGGTCCTTACTACAACCCAATGAGGGAGGCGCCATTGTTATCCACCGGGCAAAACACTGAGGCACAGAGAAGTTAAGTGATCTGCTCAAGGTCACACTGCTGGGGTTCTAATCCAGGTATTTTGGCTCTAGAGTCTCCGTACATCATCCTACACCACAATTATAGCTCAAATGCCTCCTAATAAAGATTACACAACACGCAACTCAAACAGCTGCCTATGTATCTACACATCTATCTATCCACATCCAGTCACCCATCCATCATTTATCCACCTATCTACTGCTGTCTGTCTGTCCATCCATGTCCCTAACACAGAGGAACTTGAAGGACTACGCCAACGTGAAGACGAACTACCTACTACCTGTAGTGAATGCTGCTTCCCAAGCAGGTCCCCTTGGCTCACCGAGGAGGGCACCTGTCAGCGCTGAACAGTTCCCGCCCAGGCTGAGGCCCATGCACAGATTGGCCTTCGGGGGTGCGTGACACCGAGGTGTGCAAGTTAATGTGCGAGTTGCTGCCTCCCGGAGCAATCCTCGATTTCAAAAGGGCTTCAGGTCTATGGATGGATGAATAGCCTGGCTGGGGTAGGAGCAGGACGGCAAGTGTGCTCCTCACCAATTCTCAGAGGGTCTGCAGTGACCGTGGCCCGGCTGCCTGCCTCACTCGCCTGACGTCTGTGGCTTTCCTTCTCTCCTTGTCTCATTTCCTCCTGCCCTCGGTGCTTCCTGAGGTCACTTCCCAAAGACCCCACCTGCAACATAATCCTTGTCTCTAAAAGGGCTGCTTTCACGCGACCTGACACTGCTCATTCCTATGCCAACTTCCTAAGCAGCTCAGACAGAGAAGACATCACACTGGCCACAGGCTGAGATTCCAGAATGCATGCCTGGAGGACTCTGGCACGCCCCCGGAGGGGAGCTGCTGGGCCACCTCTTCCAGCAGGACCAGCCCTGCCTCCTCAGGGACTGATGTCCCCCCCCATGTACCCAGAACAGACCTGGTCTCATATTGCTCTATGCCTGAGGCCTACCTGGAGGAGGTGATCCATAAACAGACCAAATGAAGACCACGGGCCCCAGTCCTCCTGTACCATAAACGTCAGCTCTCAGAATAACACTCCCACAGAAAAGCTGACTTCCTGTTCTGCAGTACTGACCTTTGGGGTCAGCCTCTGGGGCGTGAGTCCTGGCAGCTTCATTTACCTGCTGTGTGACCTCGGCCAGCTCACTTAACCTCTCTGTGCGTTTCCTCATCTGGGGCAATTATGACACCATGCCCCATGGGGATTTTCTGGGGATTACAGTGGAAAATGTAACAAAGCGTCAGTACCCCAGCCCTAGGTGGGCACCCGGTGGTGATATCTGTCCTCTCTCGCCTCCCACATTTTCACCCCACTAACTGCCACGTGCCCGCCACAGACCACCCTGCTGGGCCTCAGCCTCCAGCGGCTTGGCGGGCGCTCTGGACTCTGCTCGCTGCCAGGAGCGCTTTCTTTTGCTCTCAGCAGTGTATTCTGGTTCCAGCATCTGGCAGAGCTGAAAAATGTTAAAGAAGGTGCTTCTGGCAAGTTGCGTAAGGTGTGGAACGAGTCATAATGGTTTATGACCAAACAAATTAAATGGAACATAAACCTCGCTGTAGAAAATTTTATGTTATCCCAAGCCGCGGCTCTAATCTAAGGGCTCTGGAGCCCTGACCTCACCAGGAGTCACAGCCAGGGGGGTTGGTGAAGTCATCAACAGTAAGGCGAGCCTGATGCCTTCTGCCGGTTTCTCACCTCACTGGGTTCTCCAGCAACTCTAACGAGTTGCTACTATGACTCTCGTTCTATTGAAAAAGCATCTCGGAGACGCTTCCCGACTCACCCCAGGCCCTGGGCCCGGTCTGGAGTGGAGCCAGCATCTGGAGCCAGGGTCTTCTTCTGGCTGTGCTTGTCATTTTGGCATAAAATATTTCGGTTCATTTTAAATTACATGTTATCAGCAAGCAATGCATACCAATGGCTCCATAATAAAATCACTCACCACAGAGCATAGACTTGCCTTTGCGCCCCTGCGCCCCTTCTGCCCAGAATCACCCTATGGTGGATGGTGACGACCGTTAGAGGTGCTTTTGGAGTCCCCCGGACTGCCATTATGTAAACACTAGAAAAATACACATAGGCCTGCTTTTATACTAAATAGGGCAGGCTAAGCACACCGCTCTGTACCTTTGCTTTTTTACTTAACAATCCATCTTGGAGGAGTTTCACGTCCGTGTCGGGAGGGCGTCCTCCTCCTTCCTCGGGGCTGCTTAGTATGCGACTGGGTGTGCCCCATCACTAACTACTCTCCTACTGGTGGGCATGTGGGGAGCCGGGTCTCGAAGCCCAGACACCACCTTCCAGCTTCCCCTCGAGGCTGAGGCTGTGGAAGGGATCTGGGGAGACCAAGGTGCCATCACCATGGGCCCTGACCCACAGGGGAGAACAGTGGCCAGCTGTGGCAGGACAACGATGAGGTCACAGATCTGGGTGTGCAGAAAGCCCTCACACTTCCAGCCAACAGCTACTGAGGCAGAGACTTGCTCACGTGCACTCCGTCTGCCTCACTCTGTGTCCTGGACAGGTAACGTTAAAGAAAAAGGAAAAACAAAACAAAAGAAAAACCCTACAGCTCTATACCAGAATTGAAGAAAGGGCCAACTCCCACCACCTGGAGCTGATGGGAGAAGCTCAGGGCTTCCGTGGGGATAACGGGCTTTCAGGCATCAGGTTTCTACTCCAGCGGGGCCTCACCTGCCCCAGCTCCCCTCCCAAGTCAACGGGATGGAGGCTGCACGGGGCAGTAAGAAAAAAATGCAGAGGATGGGCAGAAGCCCTGGCATCCGGTTCTGATTCTGTCACCAGCCCATCGTGTGACTTTGGGCCCATCACTTCACCTCCCTGAGCCTCGGTTTTCTCAGCTGTATAATGGGACAGCAGTGTTCACCCTGCAGGGTGGTCAGGAGAAATAAATGAAGTAACTCTTACTATGCCTGAGTCATAGTAGCTCCTCAACACAGAGCGGTTGTTGCTGAGAAATTACTCATTTGGCCTGCACAATTGTAAGAAATTTAGAGCCCCTTACCGGCTCGCCGGGGGGACCTGGTTTTCCATCTCTGCCCTCTTTCCCTTCTTCTCCCTGCAAGAGAAATCAAATTAACCGTTATCTCTGGCCAAGGGTGCTGGGTGGAAAGATGGGGTTCTGCTGGGGGTGCACGCCTAGTGCGTGGCCACAGCCGCCCTTAGGGGCTCCGGGGGCGTGTCCACAGACAGAACTGGTTTGACATCGTGGTTCCTTCCCAACACCACAACTCTGGCTTGGATCTCTGATCCGCAGAGCCTGGCACAGAGTGGAAAAGAAATGAATTGCAACAGCATCATTATCAGTGCTATTGATCTAAAGAAGCCCCACACTGGACATTTCCCAAAGTCGAACTTAGGACAACGGTGCCTCATAGCTGGGCCTCCTGGATTGAACATAGTGATGAGGAGGTTAGGACGCGGCTACCAACAGAGATGGTGAGGAGATGCAGGAGAGCACGGGGCACAGCCCCACGAACATACAGGGGCTCAGAGAATGACAGCAAGGATTCTGCATGGACACTTGGCCTTTCTCTCTGTGAAATCTAGCTGTGATCCCCCTCCCTGTAACCAACCTCCCGCTCTAAGGGAGGACGCCATAAGCCTTGTGTTAATCCAAGAGACCAGTATTCTTCAGGAGCCTCTGCAAGTGGGAAAATAATTCTGTACAATGACTATGACATCACACAGACTTGGGTTCCAATCCTGGGCCACCTGCACTGGGTGGGGTCTGGGGAAAGAAAGCCACAAGGCAGCAGGACAGAGGGGAAACTGAGTCAAACCAGGCTAGGTCTGAACCCTGCCGGCACTACTAGGCATATGATCTTGGGCAAGTTACTGGTATTCTCAGCTCCTCAGTTCCCTTCTCCTAAAAAGAGATGGCAATCCTGCCCCGCAGCGTCACCAGGCGGCTCAGAACCGATGCTCCAGCTTGCAAGGCTGAACAAACCAGGCATCGATAAATGGCCCCAGCAATGGGGCTCCTCGTGCTGCTGCAGGCGTTCGTGAAACCGTGCATGATTCCTCATCAGTTCCCTCGACGTCAGCAGCTTGACACTGCTGGGAAGCCACTGGGGACAGGAATCTAAGTTTACTGGCCCCCTGGGCTGCTGGCCGATGCTCAGTGGCACCCATAACTCTTCACGAACGCTGCTCCTGGCACAGATGACTTGACCACATACACCTGCGGGGCTGCTGCCAAGGCCAGGCTATACTGATCCTCTTTTGCATTCTTTTTTTGCCCCAGAGAGGGCGAGAGAAAGGGGGGTGGGGGTGGGGGCAGAGGGAGAGACAGAATTGCAAGCCCGCTCTACACCCGGTGCAGAGCCTGATGCGGGGCTCAATCCCACGACCCTGGACCCTGAGATCATGACCTGAGCTGAAACCACGAGTCAGACGCTTAACCAACGGAGCCACCCAGGCGCCCTTGTACTAGTCCTCTTTTCAAATAAGAGTTTAACCCCGAAACCACTCCTCCCCAGGCATGTAGCCGCAGCCGTGCACGGAAGACAAAGCCGATGCCGCAGGAAGAGACACGGGCAGACCTGCGAACTCTGGCTGGAGGCTGGCGGGAGACCCCAGGACTCCTGGCACAGACATGAGGTCGCCGGGAAAGGCACGAGCACCAGTAGGGGAAGAGCAAAGGTGGGCTGAGTGTGGCCTAGCGAATCGTGTGAGAAGGAAAGGTGGCTTTGCAAGAGAGAAGGGCTGCCCCTAGCTGACGGGCTGCTGACACCTTCAACATCTCAGGGCCTGTTTCTGCACCTTCAATAAACTGCAGGGACGCTCTCACCTCCTGCAGGCAGAGGAATATATAGGGTCTTTCTGGTACAGAGCATGGCGCAGAGCTCGTGCTTAATAAATGGGGAGGTGTGTTGTTCCTCTTCACAAAACATCATGTGGGTGCTCGGTGAGTGTCAGCAGAAGGTTGCACTGCATCCCTCACAGCCCCTACCAGACGTGGAAGCCACTTCTTAACGTTCAACACTTCTTATAGCCAGTTCCTGTACGTAAATACGACCGTGTCTTTTATATGTTGCTCCTTCTACCTGAAAGGCCTTCTTCCTGCCTCTTCTCATCTTTCTCTGCCTAGACTACTTGACCTTGAACACTCTCCTTGAATGTCACCTCCCCAGATACCCCTTCGGGTCTGGCTTGGGTATCCACCCCTGGGCTCTGTGGCCCCTGGGTCCCCCTCTATCATATAGCGCATCATGTGTTGTGTCAATGGTTTCTTCCTTTTCTCTTTGGCTTCTCCATGAGACTTCAGGCTGCGCGCGAGGGGGGATGAGGGCTGGGTCCTCCTGGTACCTCGCATGCTGGCCTGGTCAGTACTTGGCGCTGTGCTGGCCCACGGCGTGGTGCGGGTGGACAGAGATGAACAGGCGTGTGTGGTTGCTGTGATGGCACAGGGCTGAGGGCTCCTGAAACACAGCTCAGTTCTACCTAAGCCACTGCGGAAGCTCAGGGTGCCTCCTGGAGAAAACCTTCAGCTGGGACCCCAGGATGAACGGCTGAGGGGGCCCGAGGCACGGGGTACATGCATTAACGTGCGGAAAGCTCTCTGCACGGAGCCCGCCAGGGGGTGAGCACCGTGCACAAGAAAGCGATGAGGATTCTTATTGTCCAGGCAGAGGGAGAGGAAGCGTTTCTGAGGCAGGAATGCCATGGAAGAAGCAAAGGAGTTCAGGGAGGCTGGGAGTGGGGGTGGGGCGAGAGACAGGAAAGCAGGGTCCATTCATGGGACACCAGGGAGGCACACACCCAGGCTTGGCTTAGGTTTGAGCCACAGGATGGGGTCTGCATAGTACACATAGTCACACCTAAGGGCAGGTCTCTCTTCTGCACGCTAAGACTTTAGTGGTAAGGGGTTGGCACAAATCCAAACCGGGACTTTCTCTCCCTAGCTTCACTATTGCTAGAATTAAATAAGTCAGTTCTTCCCAGCTGCCAGGACAGGCTAGGCTACTGGGCTGCCGTTTAGACCAAAAGGGGTTTCACATCCCTGCACAGGTTACTCAACCTCGGGGTCTCGTGGCTGTAGGGACCGTCGATGGTGCCCGGGAAATGCCTCCTGGGTGGAGGGGGGCACTTATCAGCTACTCCAGGAGGGAGGGCTCTCGCAGAACAGTTCATTCATCCACCTGTTTCTTTAATTACTATTTGCCGAGTGTTCACTATGTGTGGGAAGCAAAAGCCTGGTCTTCTAGAACCCATGGCCTAGAGCATCGCCCCATGATTAGCAGGCACTCCTCTCTATTGTCCCCAGGTCTAGCAAACAGTAGGCTCCTAAAGACAGTTGGTTGAATGAGCGAATCAATTAATGCATAATGGAGGTGGTGGTCACTAATCAAACCATTACACAAATAAAGATGTGCTACAGCTCAAATGCGTACTCAGGAAGAAAGGAAAAGAAACTAGGAGAGCCTGCCCCAGCCTGGGGGGACAGAGAGAACTTTCCAGGGCTGATGCCTGAGATGGGAAGGGAAGAATCAAAGGCATCAACTGGTGCAAGAGGTGAGGAAGGGCATTCTGTGTAGACAGAAATGCATGTGCAAAATTCTGTGGTCTGTAGAGGAGAGGATGCAGAGCATTCTAGGAACCAAAAGGAAACCAGTTTGGCCGCAATAAAGCCCATCATCATGCAGGGCAGGGGTGGGAGACTGTGGCCAGTAGAGGCCCCAGCAGTCGGCCCAGGCCAGTCCACGAGCCCCACAGGGATTCATTCTCCACAGAGAAGGTAGCACATGGCCTCCCTGGACCAGCCTTATTACTAACACCCTGAAGAGCTCCAACCCACTGGGAAGTATAGTGAATGTAAAAGTCCAGAACAGTATTTGTAGAAAGTAATCTGGAGGTATGTATCAAGAACCTCAGATATTATCGTACCTGACGAGTCAACCCCACCTTTGTGGACCATCGAATAGAAAACGGAAAAGGGCCATGCATGTGAACGAGCTTATTATAGTTTTCTCCAATAACTGTACAATTTCTGAGGCCACAGAGGAATGATCATATATATTATGGTATATTTATTGGGTAGAGCCTATGTAAAATTTAATGAGCACATGAACATTTAACACCAGTGTGGGAAACAAACTGTTTCTATTCTCACAGATAGTGAATTTTCACAGCTGTGCACGCCTATGTGTGCGTGTGCTGTCTCAACTCTGTATGTACATGCGTGTGTGTGTGGACAGAGGCAAACGCCATCTACACAAGTCAACAACAGCACCTACTGCATGAAAGAATGAGGTTAAGACTGACCCCCACCAGGGGCGCCTGGGTGGCTCAGTTGGTTAAGCGACTGCCTTCAGCTCAGGTCATGATCCTGGAGTCCCGCATCGGGCTCCCTGCTCAGCGGGGAGTCTGCTTCTCCCTCTGATCCTCCGCCTCTCATGCTCTCTGTCTCCCATTCTCTCTCTCAGATAAATAAATAAAATCTTAAAAAAAAAAAAAAAGACTGACCCCCACCAAAAACATACCTGGCTTTGGTTAGTGATTATCCTTCTCATTTTCTGGAGCCCTGGAAACTCCCCTAGGGACCATGCCTTGCTTTAACAGTTGTGGAATCTATTTTTGTTTGCTCATTTTTGTAGTGGAGAAACCAGTTTTTTTTTAAATGCCACTTACTGGGATTCCGGGTAATCCAGATGGACCTTGGGGGCCAGGAGGACCTTCTTTCCCCTAAAAGATCCAAGACATAAAAACACCATTAAATCTTAGATCGGCTTTTCTGGAAGTACATGATCTCACATAGAATTGCCTTCACGGACTGGAAGGGGTCTTTGGCGAGAAGCAATGGGTGCTTCTGTCTCTTGGCTTCCCAGGCACTGCCCCTCCCCAAACCCCCCCAGCACCACCACCACAGGCAGGTGGTGCCCCAGGCAGAGCACAATCACGCAGGTGGGTGCGCAGACAGGGTCTCATTTTGGCTATATGACATAGACTCGGGGGGAATTAAAGATGGAGAAGTCTGGGGGGAAGAAGATATTCAGGTCCTGGGGTCCACAAGACCTGGGTCCAGCTCTGCACTCTGTCCCTACACTGCCTGAAATTCCGGTCCTCACCACGCGGCCCAAGACCAGAGCATCTGGAGCTGCTGCGCACACAGGACCCAAGGCGAGTGAAAGGCTGACCAGGGCCTGAACAGATGGTCTATTATTACCATCCTCTTGTCTGGAGGGTCCCAAACGTTCTACCACCAGTAGCTCGCTTTTAGTATCTCTTTCCCCCCATGAAA
>NC_138372.1:166828166-166898075 GCF_054177405.1 Leptonychotes weddellii
AACGTGCCCTCCTCAATACCCACCACCAGGCCAACCCATCCTCCCACCCCCCTCCCCTCTAGAACCCTCAGTTTGTTTTTCAGAGTCCATCGTCTCTCATGGTTCGTCCACCCCTCCGGATTCCCCCGAGAAGCCCCTATAACTTTATAATCTCTCCCATCACTGTTCCTTCTGTGATAAAATGCTGATGTCAGGTTTTACATTCTCATCCACACAGAGTGAGGTATTCTTAAGGGTTGTGATGTTAGCTTCTTGCAAGAAAAGCGAAAGGCAAAACGACTTTGATATTTAATTCAGATTTATGCAGATTTTATATATTGTCTTGTAAAAAGCGTCCAATCAGGGGACCCAAAGCACATTTCCTTTATGAAGTGCTACTTAAACTTATAAAAACTCCACAATTGAGTCTTATTTCCCCACCTGAAGAAAATGGAAGCTATTAGTAATACGTCATTAAGGGATGAGAACTTTTTCATGACCCCTGGGAATTGAGGAAGATTAGACTGTGTTTGAGGTTTACTACTATTTGGTTACGCAGTCATGTTTGAAGGGTTACTCTTAATTTTAGAAACTGGAATGCTCAGGTGATGCATTTGCACTTACAACAATTTGGCATACCCTGCATCTCTGTAACATGATGAGCCATGATATCTGAGGTCGCCCAGCCATCATGCCACTTAGACCAACACAAAATAGCAACAGTAAAGCAGAAATATTCACCGCCTCCCATATCACAAAACCTACAAACACGTAACTGAGTGGATATTTTTGAGTCAACTTGGAACACATAGTCATCTTTACGGATTTTTAAATATTGATAATAGAGCTCCCTGGATTCCTTCCTGAATGTCTATTGTTCCATAGACCCTAGGGATGGAGCCACTATTGGTCAGCAAAATGCAGCCCTCTGCTATTTTTGCAAAAAAAAAGCTTTATCAGAAGCCTTTTGTTGACCTATTGACTGTGGCTGACTTCACCTTACCAGAGCAGGGCTGAATTTTTCCAAGAGAGACCACATGGCCCATGAGACTAACATATCTACTGTTTAGGGATTTTTTTGCTTCCATCTGAGGAGCTGAAGATGCACAAGGAGTCAGCATGCTCGTTCCTAAACCTGTTTGCATTGTACAAGTTGTGGTTTGCTACGGAAATTACACAATTTAATTATTCTTTAGGTAACCCCATTAAATTTAGGTGGAAAAAGAAAAAGAACAATTTTTAAGTCAAGACTTCAAAAATATTTTATAAAGATGACTCACTATCCAGATCGCTGTAATAGGATAGCTATGAAAGTTTAGAAAAAAAAATATCCTAACAATCCAGGATCCAGGATTCTACATTCAAATTACTCCACAGGTGTTTTTACATTCTCAAACCACATAGTAAATGAGTAGATGTTCCTTTTACAAGGATAATGACAAGAGACTCCATGCTGAGGACCCCAAATCAAGTAAGGTCTTCATTTTATGTCAAAAAGATTGGCAAATGGTTTGTATGTTTCAATTCAAAATATAATGGTAATGTTTTCAGTTTTTATGTATCTTTTTTTTTTTACTACGTCCCACTTAGTGTTCCTTATTTCTTTTTTTAACTACCAACACTCATTAGTTATGCTAAGAAAATCTGGAGTATATTCTGGTTTGATGTATACAGTGGAATAACAGGACCCCAGACAGCTCCAAGCACAGCCATCGCTTGCCTCAGGGTCCCCCACGACATCATCAACGTCTCATTCAATACAGTTTAATTCTGAAGTACCTGATGATTCCTATCTGGGTCCCGCAACTGATTCTCCTCAAGCACACAGTCCATTTGTTTTTATTGGGGAGATCTTTTGCCATCTGAGAATCGGTAAAAAGCAGGTGGGCTGCTTGGATAGGACTGGCCAGATGAGGAAGGTAAGACAGTCCACGTGGCTGGTAGTTTTCAAATCCAACACCCCTGCAGCCCCACCCCAACCACCCCAAACAGCCGGTCAGTGAGGAACGGCAAGAACATGGAGTTGGGGGTTTCCCAATTGACTTCATTCCCAACTTGGATACTGATTTCTTGTGTGGCTTTGGACTAGTGAACGAGTCCCACTGGGCTTTGTCCTCCTTGTCCCAGGATGGGGAAGCTGTCCTAATTGATCCCTCAAGTGTTCTTGGCACTAGAGTCCAGACATCCCAGGGCAGGGCTGACCTGCTTGCCAGCTAGCCAGCTTGTGGTGTGACTCCCCTTTCTTACTTCCCTCCCCTCTTTGGAACGCTTGGGTAATAGGGGCTACTCCGCCCAACGTGCCTCTTGACGCACACAGTAGCCTCAGCATGGGTCAGCTCCAGCTTCTCTACTCTCCTGGGCCTGTGAGGAGAGAACCTGACACAGGGCCTGTGTGAGCTGGTTGTAAACCAAATTCTGGAATCACGGATTGCCACATCATTCAACCAAACCTTTATTTTTGAGGCAAGAACCCGGGGCTCCAACAGAAAGCGCCCCCCTCCTGCGGTTTCCTTGCAAGACCGTTTGTGAATACTTGGGATGAGTGAGCCAAGGAGGTAGGGAGGACCAGGGCAGGGAGGGCAAACACCTGGGTTCTGGGGACGCCCAAACACAGACTCAAGGCAGATCCAGTCCACCGAGGAACTTACCGGCGGCCCTTGGATTCCTGGAGGGCCAGCAGCTCCAGCAATTCCGTCTGCTCCCTACGGATGACAGAGCAGGAAGTTAGTTTGTTGTACATTGCACCATGATCATTAGCGCCTCTTTGTGCACGAAGCACATGGTGCACAAAGGTGCATCCTGAGCCCCTCCCTGGTGGCTGGAACCATAAGTACTCCGGACGTGCCTCTGCCTTCCCGAGCAGGTGGGGCAGTACTCTGGGAAGACAAAGATGTTGGGAGCACAGAACCCACATTGCACAAAGGACCAGAGTACCCACAGTCATCCCTAAGACAACGGTAAACGGTCTCACTTCAGAGTGGTAGTTTTAGCTAATATCAGGGAACATTTCGGGACAGAGGCAAAAATGAACAACTGGATTTATGTTCCAGGTCATCAAGGAAGGCACTTGGTTGTGTCAACCCAGGGATGAGAAATGCATGGACAGATCCATGAACAAGGAGCTCTACACAGGTGAGTAAGTGCAGCAGAGTGAGCCCAGATCTGCCTCTGCTGCGGGCTCTCTCCCATGCTGCACCCCCCACCCCCCGTAATCCAATCCCCCGGGGCTCAGATTTCACAGCCTGCCCTCATCCCCATCCCAGCTCAGTGAAAAATTACCTGCCTCCCAAATCCAAAACCCAAGTTCCTGCCCCTTCTAACGTCTTTATGCTCCTCCTAGCCTTGTCGCCTTCTGACACCCTAGTGTTTGTTGACTATTTGCTTTACTGGGAGCTAAAACAGTGCCTTGGAGATAGCGGGTGCTCACTATTTCTTGAATAAATGAATAAATGAAAAGCTGGGCTGGCTGGCAGATGGGGCAGAGATTCTTTAGACTAACGAATACACTGCTTCTTTCTAGCTTTGGTCAAGTGGTACTTCAGTGTCCTTGTTGGTAAAAGGCTGGAAGTGATATGATTGCCCAGGCTGTAAGGAGGGTAAGGAGGCATTGCCTACAGCGTGCTTAGCACAGAACAGAGGGTGTTAATTGGGGTGCACCCTCCCAGAGCCAGAGTTCCTGGGTCCGTGTCCTGGTTCTCCACATTATTTTACTCCTCTGTATCTCTCAGTTCCTTTGTGCACTGGAGATGAAAGAGAGGACCTATTTCACTTGAGTTGTTGAGAGAACTGAGTAAGTTCCTACCTAGAGTTAGCCAGCCCTGGCACTCACTAAGGGCTCTCCCTAAAGGGTTCTTCGTTATCACAAGCACTGATAACAGCAGTGTGTCTACTGGCCAGTCCATGACTGGGAACACTGCAGATACGAACTAAGTGTGGGAGGACAAATAAGCAAGGTCTTGCAGTACCTTTCCAGCAGTCTTTAGGTTTTTTACATACACTTATCAAGTGCCTATGTCGTACCAAGCGCTGGCCAATTGTTAGGGTTACAGATATGGCTACATCATGGGCCTCAAGGAAATTTGATACAGCTATGGAAGATAGGTCTTGTTGGCCATGTAAGGTAAATCCCCAGGGATAAGATGCAGTCAGATTCGCCTCCACCTCTTTCACTAGGTGAGGAGCCAGTAAATGTTCATGAAATAAAGGGATGTTGATAATACCTGCATACATAGCCCAAGATTCATGCCGCTGCTGGGAACCTCCACATCTAGTTCAAACCTAGCAGAACAATGGCGTTTCTACTGGATTCTTCTATATAATTTTGCCAAAACCCCACAGCACCCTATACCCTGGAACCTAGCTATGTTGGAATTAAATTCCATACAGCAGGTTGGGAACAGGGTAAGGGCTTGCTCCAAAAGAAGGAGGCCAACTGAGCACCAGGAAATCAACTTTGAAGTAAAAATAATAAAAGAGCCTTATCTGCTTGGTATCTATATCCCTGGTTACAGCGTCCGACATGGAAGCACGTGAAGAAACAATGCATAAATGACCAGGAGGGTTTCCTGCTCTCGAGTTGCTTCTGCATGACTGGCCACTGAACCCGAATGGACGGGCGACTGGCATCCACTCCCAATGACAAAGAACAGTACAGAGCATGGCACAAAGCAGAAGCTCAGTAAACATCAACTGAATGAACTGAACACATTGATCAGATGGAGATGGAGAAGCTGCCCTATGATTATGACTGTTTCTGAATCCCAGATTCATCATCTAGCATGAGAACCATAAGCCAGGAGCCATTTCCTACAGCTGTCATAGAGTCCAAAGAGCAATTTCCAAGGAGAAGAGAACATGGTTTCATTTGCACAGGAGATGTGTTATAGGCTTTGGAGCGACCAGGGTGGGGTGGGGATGGGGCTTTTACTCCACCTTCACTTCGGGAGCCCCTCGGCTATTAGGTTGCATGGAGAAGCTAAAGTCGTTGTGATATGAAAACTGTAATATGAAATTATTTCCTTCTCAAATGTCCCTCCTCAATTCGCACTAACCATTATCTGTAACATTGCCATCTTGATCAGTTTCTCTTGTGCCTGAGCGTCAGATGCCACAAAATCCAGGAACACAAGCAAATACGATACAAAGGGATTTCCCCTGTGAAATTATTTCTTTAAAGAAAACGCAGAATTTCATGAACCTAAATGGCAACAGACTGACCCATCCCCTGGCAAGGCAGCTCGCAATCTCGCTCACGGCAGAGACGCAACAGTGAGGCATGAAGTCTTGAGAAACTGAAAAGGATACTAACTACAAAGGTGCCGGTGGGTGGGGGGGAAGGTGGGACGTGAGCTGAGGATCCAAGATTTGAGGTGAGCTCACCAGTAAACTGGGAAAGCTTTCATACTTTTGTAGTTAATGTACTTTTTATGAGTTTGCTGTAAAAGTCAGTTTTGAAGTAAAAGATGCAGTTTCATGCTCCTGTACAATTTTATTGAAAAAAATACATTTAAAACGACCTAATTTATTCTAAGAATTAACATACTTACAATTAGAAGTCATTTAGGGTTGTTAAAAAGAAGACAAGGCAAGATTAATGGCACACATTTTTAACTTCATGATCCTAACCCAGCCTCTGCTTCTTTATTGATTATGTTAGGTTGGTCCCAATTTGCAGTGGGTTCCCTTCGGTTGTCCTTTAGCCATTACCAGTAATCCCTCATTCTGCAAGGTCTGGGGGTGGCCAGGGCTCCTGGAGAACACATGGGAAGTCGCAGGGGACCGGTCCTGGGCTTGGTGAGGATGCTCATTCGCGCTGCCCGTTACCGTGGTTACCCTGGCTGGATACGTGAGCATCAACTACGGTGGACTCTGAGCACAGGAGCAACAAGACTAATCTGTGGGCAGTTTAGACCAAAGGGAGACAGATTTGCTAGGAAGTGCATCAGTCGGGGTCAGAGATACAGTTACTACCAGAGCAAGGAAGAACATTTGCTCAGGGGGCCCAATGGGGGCAAATGGGATGATAGTCACAGTATCTACAGTATATTGATGACAAGTGCCTTAGAACGATAATGAATGAATGGTTCAAGATGGTGACAATGATAATAATATTTTTTAGTGATTTATTATTGTCATTAATTGTAGTAAATCCAGGAAAGTCTGTGCTTATGGAGACACTCTGTGATTCCCAGAGCCTCTTGCCATGGGACAGGATCCTATGGAAGAGGGGAAGCTGCTTCTCCATTTCTCACAAAAGATCCTAACCTTGCAATTATCTCGGGTTTCCCACCACCCCAGATAGATGGAAATTAATAATACATCAAGCCTGCCCATCCCTGCCAACGCCGCCCTGGTCCCAACAGCATTCTAACTGCACTGCCCAGCAGCTCCACCTATTCAAGTCACTCCGTCCTTGACCCCACTGGGTCCCTTGGAGTCAAGTACCCATCCTTGACCCCTTGTACCTCTGGGACCTGCACCTTCTGTTCAGCCCTGGACACCTTTCAGGTGTCAGCCTGGTCCTTAAAGTAAGAGGCAGGTCCAATGAGTATGGAAATGTGTGCAAATGTCAAAGCCAAAAGAGGAGGGGGTTCAAAATTATCACTTACCCGTGGCCCAGGGTTCCCTGGGGGCCCCATGAAACCAGGAACTCCAGGATGACCCTAGGAAAACACAAGAGGCAATTCTTCAAAATGACTCATAAGAAGTTTTTCACTTTGGTGACTACCGAATTTCAGATAACAATCCAGAATCTGACTTCTAACTCCAGTAACAATTTTGGATAAAGGCACTGGCAACAAAAACACTTTCTTTTTTTGTATATATTGCTGGTGTTTCCATAGGTTGAGAAAGTATCTAACAATATTTACAAAAACGAATCTCTCCTGAAAGTGGATTTGCTTCAACATAAAGTGAAGGAAGACGGTGTGGGGAAGGGGTTGAGGACACAGACGAAAATGGAAGTGGCCATAATGGCTGCAAGATCCTGTGGCTAGGTGATAGGTATGGGGGAGGGTCTTTTTATTATGCTTTCTAATTTTTGTGTATGCTTGAAACATCCCATAATAAAAATCTGGAAGCAAATAAATGCATATGCACACACAACATACGCTCACAATGGAAACTGTTGGGGTTATCGAATCATGGCATCCTTACTGTAACAGTGTTGCAGTTACTTTAAGAAAGAGAGTCATGTCTCCATGCAGAGCAGAGTCTATGTGTATTACAGCAGGAGCTAAACAGCCAGAGGGGATTGCATTTAATGTTTAGTCTTTGTAAGACAATGTTTTATAAAAGCAGACACACCACCGTGGAAAATTTCCCTGCCCTCCACCTCTATCTCCTGCTACTGGGAAACACAAGCTGTAACAGTCAGAATAGAGCATACTAATTCTGAAAATTCGCTGTTGCAACAATAACCCAAACACATTTTGTTTTTCCAAATACAGAGGGAATTTTAGCTGAGCATGTCGTTCTGACCTTGAGCATAGCTCTGAACTCACTGCTTCTGGAGTGCTTGCTCACCTGCTTCACCCTCATGGAGCAGAAAGCCCCTTGAGGTCAGGGATTTGCCCATTACCCCCTCTGTATTTCAGAGCCTAGTGCCATGCCTGGCATGCAGCTGGTTACAAGGAGGACCGATGGGGAGATGCACAGAGGAGTGATGAGCAGAGGGCAGGTGGGAGGGAGGAAAGGGAAAGGGAAGAGAGACAGCTGCCAAGCAGGAGCCAGTTTAAATGGCAGAAAGGCTGTTGGAGGCTGGGGAGCTGGGCTGCAGAATCAGCTGGTAACACTAGATAAACGATGATGGGGATGCCGTGTTCAAACCCAGAGACAGAGGAGTATGTTGCGTGGGCGCTCTCTTAAAATGCATTTGGAGAAGTGGTCCAACAGGGCTGGCTGGGCACTGAGCACAGAAGGGGCATCTGTGTAACATTTCAACTAGCACCGTGAGTTCTGTGATAGGTACTTGAGGAGTAATAGGAGGGAGGAAAGAAGGGGGCATTGTGTAATGGATGACAACCATTTTAGTGAACTAGAGCTCTAAGTGTAAGAGAGTCCAGAAAAAACAAAACAAAAGGAAATCAGAAAAGGCAGTCTGCTCAGATAATTGGGGAAGGAGAATGTGACAATGAACCACAGGAATCAAGATGGAAACCATGAAAATGTGGTTAAAAAAAAAAAATCCTACTGCAAGCAAAGAAGATCCGAGTGGTGATGTCAGAAATGGCAGAATGAAATTCATCTAGGAGAAATAGTGATGTCTCTTCAGGTTCATTATAAAGTAAGTTCTTACCTGGTCACCTTTCTGTCCAATTTCACCATCTGCACCACGTTCCCCTTTACTTCCCTTAGGAGAAAAAAGAAAGAAGCTTACTGGAAATTTTGCTAGAACTACATTGCAAAAGAAAAAAAGTTTGCATGCATTCATCTACCTATGTATTCATTTATTCATCCATTTACTCTTTCTTCATCCAACTCTTACCAAGTCTGAGCTGCAGGCCAGGCATGGTGTCCGCAGAGAGAAGCAAGGGAGTCTGGTTGAGGAACTGCTGATGGAATGGCTTAACTGGGTTGTGGGGTGCTAATGGGGGTCAGTGGAAAATGGAACTGGGGAGGCAGGCAGTACCTACCTCACTGAGAGCCCTGGATGTTTACCCCTTAAACCTGGATTGAGCTGCAGACACTGGGAACCATGAGAAGGATATATCACTACTCTTGGTTGCAGAAGGGCTCCTTGACTGTTGTACAGGGTGGGCTGGAAGGCCCAGGATGAAGAGAGGAGGGGCAATCAGGAGGAAACTGGGATGTTTGGGTGTGGGAGGGAAAGGAGCCGAGTCAGCATAGTGTCTGGTGTGAGGTGGGAAGAGGGAGAAGCCGAGACAGTGGATGGGACAGCACTGCCCAAGAGGCTGAGGAAGAAGACTCCATCCATACATATGTATGCTCCTTGCTCCCTCCCTTACTAGCTGTGTGACCTTGAGTGGGTCACTTAAACTGTGAGTTATAGGATTTCTTGTTTATCTATAAAATAGAGAAAATTATGATTGCCTATCTCATGAAGTGTTGGGAGAATAAAATCGACACAGCACAGAGAACAGAACATAGCAAGAGCTCAATAAACATTAGTTATAATTATTTTTGTAAATTATTTTGTATTTGAACCCTGGCTTTGTCATTACTAACCCTGTCATTGGGCAACCTGCTTCAACTCTGTCTCTTTCTTTTATTTTTTTAAATTTTATTATGTTACGTTAGTCACCATACAATACATCATTAGTTTTTGATGTAGTGATCCCCAATTCATTGTTTTTGTATATAACACCCAGTGCTCCATGCAGTATGTGCCCTCTTTAATACCCTGTCTCCATCTTTTAAAATGAGAATGATAAAAACAGAACCTTTGTCATGGGATTGTTGTGAGCATTAAATGACCTAAAATCTACAAAGTGCTTAAGCTATCATTGTAATGAATTCATTGTTAGCTATCATCCTTCTCATCATTGTAATCACCACCATCATCATCACTGTTACCATCACCATCATCATCCTCACCATCATCATCACCATATCATCTTCACCATCATCATCACCATCACCATCATCACCATTGTCATCCTCACTATCAGCATCCTTACCATCATCATCACCATCATCATCATCATCCTCACCATCATCACCATCATCATCCTCACCATCCTCACCATCATCATCCTCACCATCATTATCACCATCACCATCCTCACCATCATCAAACTCACCATCATCATCCTCACCATCATCACTATCATCATCATCATCACCATCACCTCTATCAACATGAACACCACCACCACCATCATCATTGCTGTCATTATTGTGGTTAAGACACTCATGATATGAAACCTATCAAAAATATTTTTCACAGACTAACCTTGAAAGTTACATTCAAAGGTTCCAATCTCTCTTAACTGTCACCTATTTTGGCTCTGCATTTACTGTGGCAACAAATGTATTTCAGTAAAATGTTATTAACCAAAAACATGTCAGTTCCTTTAAAAGTATGCATTATGCAGTAAAATAAGTCTTTCGCAATAAGTCAACCTTGGCTCTGGCTCCAGGCCTGTCACCTCTTATTTCTGCATCCTTGAGCAGATCACATCCCCTCTGTGCTCTGGGTTTATTCATCCAGTAAATGTAGGACACAGGGGGGCAGGTCAATCTAGGAGAGTCCATCCAGGTGCAGAGCCCCACAATTCACCCCCTGAAACACGGGGTCCAGCCCTCTTCCCATCCACATGGCTATGCCATGTCAGCAGCTCACTGAGGACCTATAACATTCCCCGGCTGCCTCCCTGAGCCGTGCTGGGGGCCAAAGGCCAGTGTGCAGAGGAGAAAAAAAGGTTCACAAGGGGAAAAGCATTTGTTCCAACATTTTTACATGTAATTAGTTCTACTGCTTTTCAATCTATAAAGCCAGCAAACTGTCTGCAGGCCGTATTATAATCTCAATGAAAAGAAGTGACATAGAATAGCACACTGCTTCTCTGACATTTAGGACAATTGCCTTAAAAGTAAATGGTTTCTTTTCAAATCCCAGTCCTCAGTCTGGGCTTAGGGTGGTTTCAACCTTCAACTCCCAGCAGTGAAAATGTCAGGAGCTCAAGGATCTCCACAGTTGTCCTGTCTCCTTCTCTGCTGCAGCTAAGGATCAAAGCAAACACAGCCACCCCCAACCCTGACTCACTTCCTTCCAGAAGAGAGGACTGACATTTACCAAGCCTCTACTCCTCTGGGCACACTGCCGGGCCTTTCCACATGAGATCCCATTCCGTGTATTTCTTTGTTTATATCCTGAGCTGATGCAAAAAAAAAAAAAAAAAAAAATTTAACATGCCCGGTTATTTAATTTAGCCAGTAAGACTACTCTATGCGGTGGGGGTCTGACCAGAGTGTATAGATAAAAAATCTGAAGACCAGAGAGGTTAAGTCATTCATCAAGGTCACACAGCTAACAAAAAGCAAGATTTGGAGCCTAATCCAGATCTATCTGTATTCAAACTGCCTCTTCCCGCCCAAGTTACTTTTCTGGCTATTTCCATAGGCATGATGCCTTGTCCCACTGGTTTTATAATGTCAAGAGCATAGCATTTACAGCCTAGAAGTCTGACTGAGAGTGCTCCGGGAAACTTTCTAAAAGCACTGGAGATACAGCAATCAAGGAAACAACAACATCCCTGCCTACCTGGAGTTTATATTCTAGAGAGATTACTAGTTCATTACTTTACTAGCTCAGTTCTCTTAGATGATGTTTATTCAGAGCCATTGTCAGGGCTTAAATCTCCCCCATAAAAAGAAGGGAAGAGATTCTCTTCCCAAACCTTTTTTCTTAGAGCATTTACTTTAGAAAACTTGTCACTGTCTGTTCTCTGTCTCTTTGAAATGTATGTAAATCCTCTTAAAAGCTAAATAAGTCCTGCCAGATCCAGGACTCAGAAAAGTCTTTCTCTAGGACCTGGCATCCGTCCCTTTGAAATATAATCAATCATCAAGGAAGAGAGCTCCCCCAATCCCCCAGTCTCCATGGGGGAAAGGGAGCCTAAGGGAAAAGCAGGTTTCTTGCTCCAAGTTGCAGAACTACCTCCTGTCGTAAAGATGAAAGCTCGTTTTTCCTTCCTAAAAAGCTAATGAACTAACACAGATGATCCCCTAACTCCCAGGTCAACTTAGGATGAACATGTCTGGAGAATGGTGCTATCAAGTCCTCTGACTTGAGGACCAGTTACTGTTTATCTTGAGGACTTGTATGCAGCAGGTATGGCTGCCGGGCTACAGAAGAGAGCGAGAGGTTTTCCTGGGTTGGGAGAAGATTTTCTTTAGTTTTTAATTATATTTCCTCAATACCATCATGTGCTAAGCGCACAATGTAACAATTACTTAGAGGCTGTGTTCATACCAGGAACTGCTTGAAGGATGTCGGTTTCTGTGAATCCACCAAAAAGGCAATTTTCTCAAGGGGTTTACAAACTGTGGAGGGCAGGGCCCAAACCTTCTCAAATTAACGATTCTCTGCTACTAGCAGAGTAAGTCCTGGCCCTGAATTTTTGTGTGCTGTTTCACCGCCTAGAAAGCCATTCGCCAAGGACGTCTGACAAATCCTTGCCTCACTTTCCAATGCAACTAAAATCCTACCTCTTCCAGGTGGCCTTCATAGGTGACCCCTTGCCCCATGGCATTATTTTCCTTAAAGCCATTTACTCTTCTCCTGACCATTTGCTACAACTGCTATTCATTTAGAGAAACAATTATGAGGACCACTTGCGGTTAGATGTACCCAGCTGGTTCCACGCCTGGTGCTCTGTAAATGTTTCCTTGTTCAATCCTCACATCCTCTTTGTGAGATAGACCATATGGCTCTTCTTTTACAGATGAAGGACCCGAGGTTCAGAGAAGTCAAATAAACTGCCCAAGTCCTATAAGTAGTAAGTGAAATGCACTCAGCTACCAAGCAGCAGAGCCAGATGGGGAACCACTCACGGACCTCCAGAGCCCAGCCTGTGTCCGCCCATCTTGATTGCCCCCAGCCCCAGTCTGACTTTTGTACAAACCACCAGCTTGTAGATCTTTCTTCTCCAACACAACATTGGGCCCTAGGAGGCATGGTCCATATCTGACCTACCTCTACACCTCCTGACCCAGAAGGGAACTTTGAAGGGGATGCTTGGTGAGAATCTTCCAGGATTGAGGCAGCTCTGGGTGAAAGAGACCTATGCTCCTTAAGACAGCATAAACCAAATGGCATGGGGTACCTTCTGGGCAGGAACGGATTTGAGAGCCTCTTCTGGTAGTTCGAATAGTAGCAGAGGAGGTCTTATCTCTGGCCCCCAGAATTATCCAGAAGGTCCAAGTGGGGGCTTCTGCTCATCTATTGTCTCCAGTCCCTGCAGTTCCCATTACCTGGCTGGTGGGCACATGAATGAGAAGAAACCTAAATGCTTTTCATGGAGGAGAGAATAATCAGCATTTCCTACTGGGAGAGGGTTTTACATTGGACTCTGCAGAAAAGCACATTCCCAGGGTCTTCACTCTGATTATCATCTTGTTCCTTCTTCCTCCTCAGCATGGATCATAATCGTAACAGCAGCCACTATCTCCAGACCCCATCCCCGAAAGTCGGTGTTTCACACAGTTTGAAAGTTCTACAATGAAGCTGTAATCGACTGTGGCATTAACCTCCCAGACCCAGCCACCAGTCACAGCAGCTGCAAATCTGCAAAATAAATTTTGGGAAAGCTGATCTCCCAGATGCAGGATCACAATTGCAAACAAACAAGCAAAAGCCCTTGGAGAGGCACTGGACCAGTGAACACCTGGGGCCTCTGGCTATGAAAGCACAAGAACAATAATCATAAGTGCTCGGCCACTGGTAGCATTTTCAGTGTACAAATTCATCTTCACATCCGCAGGTCTAGCTGAGAGCTCATTTGATAAGCAAGGTTCAATAGAGAGAAAATGAAACAGTCCTCCCGTCTGTTTTCTGGAGAGTGGTGTGGGACGAATGAAGAGCATAGAGAGGGACTTGGATTTGAAGGCAAGCCTGTGAGTCCTCAAAGGAGACAATTAACTCCTCCCTGACTCATTTCCCCAACAATAGGTGGTGGGCCCAGGAAGCCGCCTGGGAGCTGTCCTTGGTGCTGATGCTGGTCCCACTGTTAACTAAGTTTTGACAGCATACTAAGGGGGCTGGGTGGTCCTAGAGCTGGGCCAGCAAGGATCCCCCTTTGCTGTATCACCTAGTAGTTTGGGAGTACTGGCTTTTAACCTTGCTAAGCCTTCACTTCCTTGTCTGTAGAGTGGGATAATACCCCTACCTCCTAGGATCATGCTGACCATTGCAAGAGACCATGCTGTAAAACAGGTAACCTGGCCCTTGGCCCTTAGAACACTGGGTATACTGCCCACTGTAACTGCCTGAGGGCTCATTATGTAGGGTGGACCCCCAGTCCTGCCAACTTCTCAAGGTCACCATGGACTCCCCAAGTGGAGACAGCTAGAACCCTGTCTTTCACCTGGGGCACTAGTTTTTTGTGCTTTTTCTGGATGGAAGCTTTCTTTGGCTCTCTCTGAATATGCAAAGGAACAAACCCTCCCTGGAAGCGAATTATAAAGGAACAAAGGCAGAGCCATTGTCCCAAGACACCAGTACTTCAAGTGGGATTGGGCTGATAAAGAAAACAATCCTTACTCAGTGGAGGGAACTCCTTATCTGTTTAATTGATTTGCTTTTGTTTCTCTGAATAAAAGTCATTCCTCAGCAGAGGCAAACCCAGCAGCCCAGAGTTGACAGCAAAGGTTACTTAAAGAGGATCAGCTGAAACTGGCTGCCTGCAGATTCCTCCAGGCAAGGAGCTTAGCCTCAGCTGATAACCCCAGAAAGGGAGGGTAAAGCAGGGTAATAGCGCAGGTGATACTACGCTTTATGGTCATCTCTTAACCTAACACTGACCTGATGGGCGGGGAAAATCTCTTGTTCCAGCTACACTGAGACCTGACATCTATAGTTCCTGAAGCAGGAGCTCTGGGTATGTCAAAACCCTGTAAGACTTCACCGAGTCTATGGGCCGCAAACACTCGATGTCTTAGCCTGCCAGGCAGTCCTGGGAAGTCGGGATGTTTTCCATCCTGATACCCAACAGCTCCAGTGAGTGCTCTATTACACCACAGTATTTCTGTTTGCATCCTAATATACTAGTAAGAGCTCCAACCCCATTTTCCAAGGCTGACCCTAGGGTAAGGCAAGTGAGCACTTACCTATGTGTAAACACGTAAAGGATTCTAGAAACACCAGTATCCAAAATAAATAATAGTCCAGTGTCGTATTTAAAAAATAAAAATTAATGCCAAATAATCCAAGATGAACAAAATATAAAAATGTAAATAAATGGGGTTCTGATGGGGCTGGGATTAGGGGGAGTGAGGAAGGTGAGCAGTTCAGTGGAGGGTTAGATCCCGTCTTTATTTAAAATTGTGACATTTTGTTCCTTGTGGGTCAACCGCACTAATTTTAAAGTACTTAAAATATTGCATTAAAGTCTTATTTATCTTGGTTACTGAGGTCTTGGGCTCCCCTTACATCTTACGTCCGGGTCCTCATCCCAGTCCTGGCCCTGCCGCTGGCTGGGACCCCACGGGCTGGAAGAGCAGTAGAGCTAAGGTTGGCAGAGGGCCTGCTATGTGCCAGGCCTGGTGAGGGCATCTCCTGAGCAGGTTTTAAGGCCACAGGCCTGGAAGGAAGGTCACTGCTTTGACATCCCCTAGTTTGTCGGCAAGAAAAGGAAGGGCAGAAGTAAGACGCTAGACCTTGGGAATGCCAACCCCGGAGGTGTGGCTCCTGAGCTCTCTCTCCTACTGACAATTTTCTGAAGCATCTTGTGTCCCCAGGCAAGCCACACTGCTGTGTCCCAGCCAGGCCACAGGGAGAGACACAGTGACACACCTGCCCCTGAATGTGGGGGGAGGGCAGCCTGCATAGCTTGCAGAGGCACAGAGGCCCCAAGGCTATCAGGGACAGCCCCCCCACTCCCGGGGGCGCCGGGGGGAGGGGAAGAAGGGTGAGGGGTGGGGAGGGTCAGCTCTCCTCCCCTCCTGCCCCCACGTCAGCACTCACACAGTCTCTTCTGCTTAGAGCTACCTACTGTCACCACCAGGAACCCAACCACCACAGCCCAGACACCTTTTTCGGCAGCCAGAGCCTTCCCTCCCGTTCTAAGGCTGAATCACAGCTCCTTCTTCCCAGATCTGTCTCCCTGGCCTTATGAAAGCACAGAGCTGTCCTGCCCATGGTAGATGGGTGCCTCGTCACTCCTATGAGCAGCAGTACTGCTCACCCATGCTGGCTTAGCACTTTCCCAATAACATTGTTTATTGAACAACTAGCTCCTTTTATGTATTATATTGTTCAATTCTAACAAATCTCTGAATCTTGCTTTTATTCTTACCATTCGTGGGTGGTGAGATTGAGGCCCAGAGAGGTCAAAGATTTTGCCTAAGGTCACACAGCTCTGACTCCACTCAGGGCTGGGAATCAAATCCAGAGCCATCTGACCCCAAAACTCACATCTTAACCAGTGACTGCTACCTATTCCAATCCCCTAGCTCATTTCATTATTCAACCACTGACGCATTTGTAGATGAGTTCCCAAGGTCACTGAGATAGTCGAGGTCATGGTCAGCCCTTGAATGTTGGTATCATGATTTTTAAAGCATCCTTCCTCCACACCAGACACCACTCTTCCTCAGATGTAGATTAACCAGTGAGATGAGCAGAGTGGATGCACACGATGTTAATGAGGGCTCACTGACCTGTGGTCCGGCTATTCCTGGAGGCCCTGGGAGGCCCCTGGGCCCAGCATCTCCCTGTAGCAGGAACAGAAGAAAAACAATCAAGAATGAGTGTCTGGAGCTCATACCGAGAGTCATCAGCATGTCATTGCCCTTGCACACCTATTCACTGATTTCCCACTGAAATGTCCCTGTCTCCTCCCCACCAGCATGTCTGAGCAAAGGGTATGGGCCGGTGGTGCTGCTCAGTGTGACTGTGCATTCACGGGCACAGCTCATGACTAATGTGGTAGCCAGTCCCCCAGATGACCCCTAGACCTCTGCCACCTCCCATTTGTACCGAGAGGCAGCACTGGGATCTCTAAGATGATGTATCTCATCGCAGTGATAAAGACAAACTGTCCCCTTTTCTCCTTACCTTTTTCCCTTCTGTGCCTTCTCTCCCTGGCTTTCCTGGGAGACCTTTGTCCCCTTTAAAACCTGGCAGACCAGGGAGGCCCTGGGGGCCAGGAGGGCAGTCATTGCATATGTCCTGAGAAAGAGAGAGAATAAATGATAGTCCCTTGTAAAGCGAAAGGTGGCCCATGAAAGTGATAGAAAAGCAAACAAGTGCATCGGGTCATTATCCAGAGTGTTCGTGTCAAACTTTGCATTTTTCTCTCTCTTCATCTGAAATCAGATTTTAGCGCTGATACGTCTGGATCATTACCTCATTTCTCCCTACTTCTAGCCAGCCAGACTGCGTGAAGTATTGCCCCGAACAGTGATGTCAAAAGTGCACCACCATCTGTGAGCATTTAAAAGGATTAACAGTGGGCGCCTGGGTGGCTCAGTTGGTTGAGCGACTGCCTTCGGCTCAGCTCATGATCCTGGAGTCCCGGGATCGAGTCCCGCCTCGGGCTCCCTGCTCGGCGGGGAGTCTGCTTCTCCCTCTCCCACTCCCCCTGCTTGTGTTCCCTCTCTCGCTGTCTCTCTCTCTCTCTGTCAAATAAATAAAATCTTTAAAAAAAATAAAAAAATAAAAGCATTAACAGTACAGACTTAAGGCAAACATTCAGGGTTGTTACAAATAACATGTCCACGTCCTGTTCCTAAAGCTGGAGACGGAACGAAGCTGGAAGCTGAGCTCTTTGTCTCCTGGGTTTGCCTAAGTGGGTTGCGAACAAAGAAGTAACAGGCACACAGCCTTGGGGTTTTCTGGCCGTGACACACACACCCGGTCTGACCACACACTCCTGGCATTATTCTTTGTCCGAAGTAGGTGTTTAATAAATGTTGCCAGTCGGTGAGTTGCCCAGTGAGGCAGGGGAGTGCAGTTCCTGGTGTGATTTTAAAGTCCTCTCAGCCCAGGGAACACGTTTCCTAATTTCCTAATTCCTAACCCTGTGTCATCCTAAGACCTTACAGTCTGCAGTGCAGTGCGGACCCAACAAAACTCACTGGCTTGAGCACATCGAGGCCTGTGTCTTATCCCAGAGTCCTGCGGTACTGCTCAGCGATGCTCCCTCCCCTCTCCTTGGGATAAAGGTTAGAAGCGTTAACACAGAGAAGGCACTTAGAATATTATCAGATCATCCCCAGTGCACTTAGCTAGGATCCTTAACTCCCACCTGCACTCATTGACTCCCTCAATGAAAAACTACTTGTGAAGCATCCACTGTTAGGCTCTGTGCCTTTATTTTTTTTTAAGATTTTACTTATTTTTATTTATTTGACACAGAGACAGAGATAGTGAGAGAGAGCACAAGCAGGGGGAGCGGCAGGCAGAGGGAGAGAGAGAAGCAGGCTCTCCGCTGAGCAAGGAGCCTGATGTGGGGCTCCGTCCCAGGACCCTGGGATCATGACCTGAGCCGAAGGCAGCCGCTTAATTGACTGAGCCATCCAGGCGCCCCAGGCTCTGTGCCTTTCTGCTCTGAGACCACAATGAGCACGTATCTTGAAGAGTTCCGCGCTTAAATGGTGTTAATTGGCACAGAACAAATGCACGGACCACGGCTTGGGGAATGCTCGGCTGGAGGCGTCTGCACAGGCCCTGGGCAGCTACACTCCGTCCTAGGGGAGGTGATGTTGCAGGTGACAGCAATCACCTTGGTCTCTAACTCCGGACAGAAGGGTTTTTCCATCACAAAAGTGACTCTGAATGACTCACCTTCCTTTCACCTGCCTCACTCCTATTCAACCTCTGAAGAGTCTTCAGAAGTCTCCGAGACCAAGAAGCCATCCTATTGCTTCAGACTGGGGACGGCTTCAGACCCTGCTCCCACAACCCCAGGAACACCTGCACTTGCATCACTGCTGAAGTGGTCCATGTATACTCCATTCCCTCCCCACCAAGCACAAGGTGTGAGCTCTCAGAAAACAGAGTAGAGTTGCTTTACCTTTCCACGTCCAATTCAGAGCAAAGGGCCTTCCACAGAGCAGGAGTTCAATACATGAATGAACTAACTGACTCAACCCACCAACCAAATGCCCTACTGACCACCTGACCTTTCAGTGTCCTGCACCATCTCCTTTTAGTGGGTGGTTTGAGAAGCTGGGTAAGTATTTTTAGAGGCTGGGGAGTGCCAAATGTCGGGATATACAAAGTGAGGGTGAAAGAGATAAACCAAAGCATACTGGTTTGGGTTGCTGTTTTTTGTTTGGAAGAGCAGCGGAGCTGGGAGGAAATCCCCTATTCCTAGTCCTTCTCTTGTTCTTTAAAACAAGGTGCATCCATGCAAGAGTGCAGCAGCGGGTGTATGACATGTGGAATGGGGCTAGCCTGGGGGCAGCAGGAATTCCCGCCACTGAGATTCTGCTAGCATTGGAGAACATGGTGGTGATCCAGAAACCATTCTTTATGGTGGGATCCACACCATAAAGCAGTTATATCTGCATAATACAAAATCTCACCACCTATTTCTTCCCAATTTCTCGAGGGCTAACTCAGCCTGGGTCTGTCTTCATCACAGATTCTGGGTAGGAATGTTCCTTGAATGGGGCACCTGGGTGGCTCAGTCAGTGAAGTGTCTGCCTTCAGCTCAGGTCATGATCTCAGGGTCCTGGGATCGAGCGCTGGCTCCCTGCTCAGCGGGGAGTCTGCCTCTCCCTCTCCCTCTGCCCCTAACCCCAGCTCCCACTCTTGTGCTCTCTCTCTCTCTCTCTCTCTTGCTGGCACTGGCTCTATCTTAAATAAGTAAATAAATAAAATCAATAAAAAGACTGTTCCTTGAAGATGAGCTGTAGCAGTGCCCAGACTTACAGTGTGGGTGCTGGATTACAGCTCTGAGCCAGCCCCAGAGTCCAGGGAACACAGGGAGACCAGCCCCCAATCTGCAGGCTCACCCACGCTCACTCTGGTCCCCGTGCTCCTGGGGCCCCCCATTCCTCTTGACCCTGGACTAGCCTGAATGCCTTGGGTGCCTTGAATACCCTCAAGTGCCTTGAGACTAGACAGGGTTCTGCTTGTAACCAGATCACACGGAAGCCTCTGTCCCCTGGGATCACGGCTTCACCCCTCTGAGCCTCAGCCTTCTAATCTGTGAATGGAGAACCTCAAAGTCCGGTGAGAAAGAAATGAGCTAATGAATGAAAAATGCCTGATGCCATGCCTGGCACATGGGGACAGCATGGCGAATTTAGTTGTTAATCTGCCATTGTGATTTCCATACGATTTCCCTCCCCGAATTTTCTGCTTTGCCTCATCTGCCCATCGGATGCCCTTGATCATCAATACCGGTTGCCAACTCCTCTACTTAACGGAGCTGCTCAGTAAGTCACTCAGGTAAGTCACTTAGAAATAAGTCTATTTCCTTATCATAAGGTCCTTCTCCTTCCTTAGGGGATTGTTGTAAAATCTAGATGAAGTAACGCACGCAGAGCACCTGGTGTGTTGCAGGGTTCCTTGGAATCTATAAATGTTGCTTCCCTCTGGTCTCTGTCCCCTTTCTTTTGTCTGAGATGTTCTCATCAAACCCAGCTCACTGGGCTGGTAGTCAGCATGGTGCCGCATACCAAGTAAGCACACCACCCAATGCCTACCAAAGGGAGGGATGCCACAGTCCTTGCTACTCGAAGAAAGCAGCTGTTGTTTTCCAGCAGCAGAGATAACCCCCAGGTCATCTTATCCAACCTCTCGCTGGATACCTGAATCCTCATTGCAGTATTCCTCCAAAGGGCCGTGCAGCCTACCTCTGAAACCTCTAGGCGGCAGGCAGGGAACTCACCACCCACCTGTACTTCATCAGGGAGCTGGCAGCCGGTTCTGGCCCATGCAAGATGAAGTCAGGTGACATAGGGGGTCAAGCACAGGGGTCTGCAGTTGGACACACTGGGTTTGGGTCTTGGCTCTGCCGCTATCCAGCTCTGTTACCTTGAACATGTGCCTTGCCCAGCTGCGTTCAACCTTCTCCCTGTAAAATCCAGACCTAACAGTGCCCACATACTGGGCTGTCTGGGAAGATCAGATGAAATAATATTTATCCAAGGGAGCCATCTGATGGAGACATCCTGAGGACGACCTTGCTGGGCACAGATCCAACTGTGGAAGTTCATTTACCAGGGACTCAGGAGATGAACTTTCTACCCAGGCAGTGTTCCAACTACCAGAATGAAGTATGTGATGCTATAAAATTCCTTGGGGCAGAGATAAATATTCTGTAATAAAAGATGCCTTCTCAGCAAGGGAGGGACCTGCCACCAGCCACCTGGGCCAGACCAGCAGGCTTTACCCTACATCAGAACGGCAGCAGGTGATAGAAAGCTTGGAGCAGTAACAGGCTCTGCTGACCTGGGAAACCCACTTGGACCCAAGCAAAGCACAGCTCCATGGGACCAGCAAGGCTTGGGCGTCACCCTGGATGTAGGTGCCTCATCCCCTCTGGGGTTCCCAGTTGCTCTGATGAACACAGTTGCATCCCACAGCAGGTAAGGAACACTGATGGGACTAATTGTCTGCCTCAATGCGGTAGCCGTGAAGGATGAGGCTCCACACTCCTGTTATCATTGGCAGAAAGACTGGGACATCTTGAGGTTAAATTCTTTGTGGGGGAAGGACAGCTTCCCAGGTCTTTCTAGAGCAACGGAATTATGAGAAATGATTGAAGCTAATAAAAGCCTCCAATAAACAAGGAATTTAATCAATAGGTAATGATTTCTTGTCATGTCCTTGACTATGAAAAAAAGCTTTCTCTTGTCAATTAAAATGAGGAAAGATTTTCTACTACTAGTTTTTTTTAAAAAATAAAATGTATAGCTTTCCATCAAGGCATCTCATTGTGTACAGAGATGAAAAATCTCGGGGTTCTCTGAAAAGGTTTTCTTTTCTCTTTTGCTTTGCTCCCTCACTCTCAGGCATGAACTCTGTGGCTTTGACATCACCCAAGTGCTTGTTCAGAATGCAGGAAGCGAGGAAGGAGCTGATCACACAAATGTCAAGCTTCACCCTAAATTAAGACAAAGGCTTGACACAGAGCCAGCAAAAGGGTCCTCCCTACTCACTGCAGCGAGACTGTTCTTTCTGAAACATAGACCTTACCCGTCTGTCTTGCTCACTGCCTGTCCCAGCCCTCTGCCATGTCAGAGCTGAGGCCCATGGGCGGGGACCTGGGCAACCTCACAGTTTGCCCAATCTTGGCAGAGGGATGCCCAGCTTCTCAGGGCCTTTAGCAACCATGGACAAAGTGAACAGGTTCTGAAAACCAGCAGAAGTCTGCACCCAGATCTGGTCTCCTTCCTGGCCAAAAGGCCCAGCAGTGGCCTTCACCTCCCTGCCTTATGCTCTGGCCCTTGCACCAGCAGGATGCATACCCAAGCTGTTTGACTCTGCCTATGGCCCCCTTTTAAGAACACAAGACAGCTTTGTTGTGGGGTTAAAGTCAGTCTCTGAAATCAGTGAGCACCAGACTGCATTCCCAGAAAGCCACTGACCCTCAGCGCCTCACGTTCCTTACACGCAAAGCAACAACAGAAATAGTACCAACTTCAGAGAGTAATCGTGGAAATCAGGTAAGAGATGCACACCAAGCATTTATCACAGCCCCACAGAGAACTTTCTAGAAGGATGGAAATGCCCTGTATGTGCACTGTCCACTAAGATAGGCTTTGGCCACATCTGCCCATTACGTACGTAGACTGTGGCCAGCATGACCAAGGACCTGAATTTTTAATTGTATTTAGTTGTATTTAATTTTAATCAACTTAAATTTAAACTGACACACGTGGCCAGTGGCTGCCAGACGAGATGGAGGATTGAGCACATCGCCAGGCACACAGGGAGTTATCAACAAATACTGCTGCTGTCATCATGATACTAACACACAGTTGTTCAAGCACAACACCCCACAACTTACTGAAATGTCCAACCCCCTCCCCGCTGCCACCATTTCCCAATGCATGCACATCTCTTCATGCTTTTACCTTAAAGAGATTTATGTCCCCTGGAGACAGTAGTGAAGCGGGGCCCTGCCGAAGCAAAAGCAAGTAAATACAGACATACACACATGCATGCAGTAGACCCTGTCCTTGCTCAGACGGCACAAGGCCTTCAGAGCGTATCCCAGATTCAAACAGCGCTGTCTACATCCCAAGCCAGGGAGGCACGGGAAGAAGTCACTTCAGAGGCAGCAACCATACATGCTGCCTGTCCTACCCATGTCTGACGGACATCAGCCTTCCTGCTCCCCGGTCTCCTCCTGCTGGTCTCTCCTCCCCATCCCCCATCACAACCTGACAGGTCTTGTCGGTACTGTGGAAGGCCAAGGGACAGACTGTCCTGGATTCCCCAGATGGGTACCAGCTGCAGCCATCAGCCATTCACGACCTAGTATGAATTGGAAGCCACTTGTTCAGCTCTCCCAGATGAAATTGTATTCTAAACCTCACCCATTATACAGGTTGAAGGTGTCTAACTCTGGGAAAGAGATTTCAGAAGTCAGGAGTAATTACAAAGCCTCTGAAGGTATGTAGAAGTCTGCAGGTCACCAGAGTCACATTCAAACCCACTGAGTTGCAGTGTGCTGTGTTAGGATTATGACCAGCCCGGAGCCCAAGGTTGTATGCAGCCTGGGTTCACACTGGGGTATAAGAACACAGAGCTGGAAGGAAAGCCATAATTAACAGGCAGACGCTGAAGGGAAGAGGGAATTCTTAGGTAGAACTGGAATAGATTGACAGGGTATTTTGCAAACTTCTAAATTTCGCACAGGGGAAGAGTGCCAGAGAATCCATTCTCCAGAGGAAGGTGTTAGATCTTCCTCTAGAATATGGGAAGCCTGTGGCCACAAGTGAATGTGCAGGGGCTGCTTTCTTCTGATTAAGTTTGCATTTCAGCTTATGAATTATGGATTCAGCATCTTGGGGATGCTGAAACCAACACAATTTTCCTGGCTACCAAACCCCTTCTCCTGACCCCCCTGGGGGCTTCTGCTGCACCCTACGGCCACCCAAAGCCATGTGACTGTGGCATCATGTCAGCTTGCTCAGGTAGGTGTGTGAAGTTTCCTGTGGCTTCTGTACACGGGGCCTCTCTCGACTCTCTGGGCTAGGACACAGGTGGAACCCCGAGATTGGGGCTGACAGACTCGGATCTGGAGGTGCCCAGGCCGTGCCGGCCCCGCAGGCAGAGCTCACCCTGCATGCACCTGCTGCAGCCAAAGCCCAGAACCCCCTGGTTCTGGGCGAGACCCTCTGGAGGAAGGCCAACCTCTGCAATATTGTTTATTGAAACTTTAATTTAAAAGCAGAAAGAGGTTTTATCCTGGAGCCTTATGTTTTTCCCTGGGAAGTTAATAACCGTGGAGGATCCATATTGCTCAAATCGGGCCATGTTTGTGGGGCTGGTGCTGTATTAGCCGGGGTGTTTCCGTGCTGTTGTGTGAGCCCCCTGTGTAAGCAGAGAGGCCCCACTAGACCACATGGCCAGGAGCACTCACAGAGGCAGAGAGAATGGGGAGGGAACGTTCAGCCCAGGTACAGTGTGGCTTTGGGGAAGAGTTTCATGAATGTCTTACGGGGGGGCGGGGAGGAGACACAGGCTGTTTAGCCACCTGCCACGTTGGGCTCCGAGGAGCAGCTCACACAGCGCAGATCAGTCCAGGCACGATGGACAGGTAGAAAAAGAAAGGGTGGGAAGCGTGGAGGCTGTAAGAACCAGTCTGCGCCCTCCCAGGCCCCTCCCGCCCTCCCGGGGTACTGCGCCACCAGCTGCCGGGGACCCTCGCTGGAAAGGCAGGGACTGACTGATAGGGAGGTGACAGACTCTTAACTCCAGGTGGGACAGTGAGGTGGTGCTGTTCACAGACCTAGCAGCCCCTGTGGGGTCAGGCCCAGCCTGCCATGCCCTGCTTCCCTTGATCCTTGTGGGCTTCACCCCCAGCCCATCCATTGCACAAGAGTCCCCGCCAGAGGCTGTGCGTCTCGGGGCCCAACTCTTGACAGGGACTCCCAGCACAGGAATTCTGCGGGTGCAGCCCCGGAGAAATCGTCCGGGTCCCACTCTCCACCCAGAGGAGCAGGGACTGTGTGGGGCAGGCTGAAGTCAGCTGGCAGGCAGCGAGGGGTTCAGTGGGCGTCTGAACCCACTCACTCCAGAGAAAGTCTGGCCCTGCTAGCTCCTGACGGGTCACCTCTAAGCCCTCAGACACCCAGCCTGATGAAGCCTGCGTGAGCATCCCTCGTTGGCAGCACGTCCTGCTTTTCCCGAGCACCTACACCCCTCTTTCAGGCATTCGATCCTGGGAAATGGCTGGGGAGGAAAGTGCCGTCTGCACACACTCACTGGGGATGGGGGGGGTGGGGGGGCACTGGACGCTCTGGACCTGGTCTCCCAGGGGCTCTGCCTGTGCATCTTCCAGGGCCAACTGCTACCTGTGTCTTCCCTCCAGAACCAAATGTCATCATGAGCAGAAGAGTGTTCCCTGAGTTCCGAGGATCCTCCCAGTGAGTCCTCCTGATGAATCACTGAGCCTGAGGGTGTCTTGGGGGCCCCTGGAAAATGGCTTATCTGACCAGCAAGAGCAGAGACACCCTGATGGCTACTGGGCTGTACTTGGGACCGTTTGTGGGCAGTGCGTTCAGGGAATTTAAAAGTGATCAGAAACAGACCTATTCTCCCTCCTCCTCCCTCTTTCTCCCCCTCTCCTTCCAGATTCTGTGGGTGGCCTGCTATGGGACAGTCACGGTTGTCCACATTGTCAGTGGGCTGTGCTGTCTTCTCTTTGCAGAGAGCTGTCAAGGTCTAGATTTGGCAGAGGTCATCTCCCGTTTAGCCTCTGGCCTGAACCTTGCTCTCCCCCTGCTGCACCAGGGCCTTGCACAGGGCTAAGGATGGGGCTTCCACGGGGCTCGCTGTCTGCCGCAAAGCTGGCTTCCGGGCAGGAGGGGGGTAAGTGAGCGGTCCCTGACCTCTCCCGTGACCATCCTCTGGTCCCACAGGTAGGTCCCCTGCCGAACAGACCGGGGTCCCCACCCAGGTCTCTGCTGGGCCCAGCAACCCGGATGAGGGTGCGACAGTTGTTGGTGCCCACGGGGGCCTCTGCCTTGGGTGCTTGTCTGGGTCAGGCAGCGGGCCAGGCCTGCAAAGGAGACTCTGACTCTTAGGTCCAGCTGGAGGTGAAGCTTCTGCCAGGTGAGCATCCCGGTTTCAGAGCCAGACTTACGGTCGGTCACACCAAGGCCTGAGAGTCCCCAGTCCTGACACTACTGTCTCTTCTCTCCGTCTTTCACTGGGGACCAGCTTCTCCCGTGTCTGCACTGCCGCTCCCCCCCAGACTGCTCATCCTCACCGTTCCTTCCCTAGAGGGTCCCCCCGCCAGGCTGTGGCCTGGTCACTTAGTCAAGCCTTGGGGCTTCTCTGGTAACAGCAACTTAATCGGCAGTGGAGGGGGCGGGTCGCTAAACATGCACCTGAGGGAGCCCGTAGGAGCCTCGGACTAGACCACCAAAGGAGCGAACACTCAAGACCAGCCTTTCCCCTGCAACAACCCCCCCTCCGGCTTCCACTGTCCCCACCGGGAGAGGAAAAAGTTTTTGCCACCATATGAAGGGGGCAACTGGGCAGTGCTGGCATCCCTGGACAGGGGCAGGAAACGGGCCAGTTAGGACTTTGCGATGTACACTGGGGTCCAATTGCTCACCCCCAGACCCATTCTCTACCCTTCCCTGTCCTGTTCCATGCCGGGGAGACCACACCCCAGGAGCCTGCCATGGGGCTCACTGCCTGCAGGCCCTGGCTGAGGTGGACGAGGAGAGGCCCCGTCAGGAAACTGGAGTTGGGGAGACCCTGCTCCACCCCTCGGGCCCAGCTCTCGGGCAGTGGCCTCGCACCAACAACTGCAGCTCCTACCGGCAGCCCCTCCCCACCCTCGTGCTCTCACTTGGCACTGGAAAGAGGTTATGGTCCTGTCGGCCTCCTGCTGTGGCTTATCTTTGGGCCCCCCAGCATCTCAGATCAGCCCCTGCCCACGGCTCTGTAAGAAGTCCCTCTTTCAGCCTCTTGGACCATCTGAGTTGTGTTTTATTCTCATTGGAGCCCTGACTGAGAGTTAATATTCATCCAGAACAGTGAGATGACATACTGGCTTGCCAGGAGGCCCTCTTTCTCCTGGATTTCCTGGTACGCCCTAAGAGAAGAGAAACAGGACATATTAATGGCGCTAAGCACATCACCCGGAGCCGCTCGGCCCATGCCCCCCAACCTCTGTCCACCAAGTGTAACTGGGTGGAAAAAAAAATCACCCAACGGTGAAGACTGGTACCAATAAAAACACATGGTTTCCAGTCTCAGCTGAACACTCAAGTCTTCCCAGGAAGAATTCCACTGCGGCAAACATTTAGAATAAGCCACCCCTCCTGAAACTCTGACCCAAAATGCAAAACTGAAAATGACGCATGCACACAGAGCATGTACCTGTATATACATACGTACACACCTATCTTAAATTTCCACCATCCTTCTCCAAACACAGGTGGGCAGACCAGCTTTGAAAGGAGGGCTGGTTATAAGAATGTCACATTGAAAGTGGGGCGGGGAAATGAGAATAGTTGGACAGGTTCTAGAGGGTAACTTTCTCCTCTTCAGGGGAATCAAGGAAGGGAAGGGGAGGGTGATTTATTGTCCTTGCTTATAGTGAGCTGAATCTACAGATGGAGCCATGCGTGTCTAAGAGTAAGTACTACTGCTTCATGGCGCCAGACAGCTGAGCCTCATGGGAACTCATCGCGGCCATCCATCCATTGGGTCAGAGTATGCAGTGAGCAACATCCATGCATGTGGCATGCTGCCGGACATCAGGGACCTCGAGATGCATAAAACACATGGTCCCTATCTTCTTGGAGCTCAGCTCTATCTAGGCAGAAGCCAGGCATGGAGATAAGAGATGATTATCATTATCACCATGTGGGAAGGGATGCAATTCTCAATGAGCATCAGGTAAGTCTGTGGGATTCTCGTGAAGGGAGAAAGCCATTGCAGGGATGGGTCAAGAACAAGTCTGTGGAGAGCAAGTCCAGGGCACGGGATCTGAGCAGAAATGACCCGCTAGGGATGTAGGGAAATTGACCAAAAATGTGGGAGTCATTGTCTGGGACGCCTGGGAGCTAACAAGATTCTGAAAACGCAATACAAAATCATAGCTCACAAGCAAGAGAAGAGCAAAACTCAAAATATGATCCTGGGGAGGGGGAGAGGGATGAATGGAGGAGAACTGCTCCTCTGGGGGTTTCCCGGTCAAGGGAGGCTGGGAGATGGTGGAGGTGGGCTTCCAGGGGAGTCTAGAAGAACCTCAGCTGAGCAGATACCATTGCTCTGTACTTACATCCTGGCCGGCGGGTCCCTGGGGGCCAGGGAATCCAGGTAAGCCTCGGGATCCCTGAGAAAAAGAAGGCAAGACACTTGCCAACAGTTTAAGCTAAACTAGACACCCCCCCCTTGGCAATAGTCGGTTCTCGTTGTACAAATGGCCCGTTACTATGAGGAATCTGATATAATAATGTGTGTGCCAAGATTCTCTGCTCAGCGCTTACTCATTTCCCCATGCTCATGGAGGTGGGCATGTTACACACACACAAAGAACGTTCTGGAACACCTTCACTCTGAGCCCTTCGGCCCAGGCCCCGGGTGTGGGCTCCTTCCTTGAGTGGAAGGGTCAGCTCCTGTGGTGAGCACGTCGTGGTTCACCCCTCCACATCTGGTGGGTGGCTGGCTGGCTTAGCACAGTGCCCAGTACTTAGAGAACATTTATTACTTTTTATTAGCAAATCACTCCCATTCTGTTGAAAGTTTCTGGACAGTATCAGGAATTCTCACACATAGCTTTCACTGTGGCTCCCCCTTCCTGTAGGAATCTTCCTGAAGTAGATGTGCAGGGGGGAATCAGCACTTTGTGATGGCAGGGGCTGGAACGGGGCCAACCCAGCCTCTCTGAGACCTCCCAGATGTCCCCTCCACAACCACCCCTCCAGAGGAGCCCCATCCCCATATCCTCCACCTTAGTGCTACGCTACAGTAACTCACTCTCCATGAACTGTTCTGGGCCTCCGGTTTCTCATCTATAAAAAATGGGTATGCAAACCCATTTTCTTGGTTCAGAAATTACTTGAGTGCACAGAATTTTACATATAAAATATGTCATCATAGGTGTTACTCTTGCACGGGGGTGAGTTTATAGAAATTCACATTTTCCTGGTGAACACATACACTGTGCTTATCATCAATGGTGGCCACTCCTAAGAACAACTGTTTGCTGAGCTCTCTGTTGCTTCCCAGCATTTAGCCCATCAGACGTCCACAACGGCCCAGGGGTCTTGCCAGGCCCACTGTACAGATTAAAGAGAGATCCGTCCCTTGATCAGGACAATGAGGCTTGGGGTAGTGAAGCCAGGATTCAAAATTAGTTCTGCTGGTAATTAGATTAAAGTCATCAAACCACGCTGTCCTTCTGTGACGCAGAGATGCCAAAGACCAAAGCCCGTCTCAGTCTGCCCAACTATAGAATGGGCATACTGGATTAGACGACCGCCCCTGCCCTTCCTACTCTATCATTCCAGGGGCCGAAGGTTATATCTTAGAGTCTGCACTGTTTAATGTTAGGGATTTGCAGAAACCACTTGAGTTTGGCCCCTCCACTTTAAAACGGCTTTTATTAGAACAGAATTTCTCCCTTAAGCCCAACCCTTCATTTATTCATACTGTACCGGGGGCCCTTTGTCTCCTGGTGGTCCAGAAGGGCCCTGAGAAACAAACAAACAAGACATTAAATAAGTCAAGTCAGAATGAAAATTCTCTTTAAACATGCTGTCGTGTTTATTTCTAAGGCAGGTCTTTAACTGTCTTTGAAGGAATAGCTAACTCCCCCAACCTTCCAGCCACAGTCACACCTACTCACCCCACCCAGGAACTCCGCACCTGCAGGTCTTCCTGGAACTTTCTCCATCTGCCCCCAAACAGGTACCACACTATCCTGGCACCCACTTGGTTCCTGACGCCTGAGCTCCTCTCTAGTTTGTAGCTCTGGTGCAGGGTGGGACCGAGCAGCCCAGCATCCTTAGGTGGTGCCTCCCTCCTGCTTGGGACAGGCTGGGGGCCCACTCAGGGCCAGACTCCCCGGCATGGCCTGCTTTGCTGATAACGCAATGGTGCCCCCCAACTCCTAAAAGGGGGGTCTTTCTCTCTCTCTCTCTCTCTCACACACACACACACACACACACACACACATGGGTCTGTCCTCTAAGCCCTCAGCTTAGAATGTGGCTTCTAGATATTGCACCTAAGATGTGGTCGTGGACGAAGGCATTAGTGTATATAGTTTCAGGCCCTGCCATGAGCAGAATGCTCCCTTGCCCCAAGTCTTCCCTATGCTGCATTTCTGCATGGACGATTCTGCCACGCTTCTACCTGGACACATCCCCACAACTATCCTGTCAGTACACTTCTAAGAAATATCAAAGTGTTGGGCGCCTGGGTAGCTCAGTCGGTGAAGCGTCTGCCTTCAGCTCAGGTCATGATCTCTGGGTCCTGGGATCGAGCCCCACATCATCGGGCTCCCTGCTCAGGGGGGTGCTTCTTCCTCTCCCTCTGCCCCTCTCCACCCCCTCCTTGCTTGTGCTCTCTGCTCTCTCTAATGTTCTCTCTCTCAAATAAATAAAAAATCTTTAAAAAGAAAAAGAAATATCAAAGTGTTGAGGAGGAGGGATTGTATAATGGCATTCCTAAATCTGAAGCCTAAACAAGTTTTCAACAACCACAACCCTCTTTTCCAAGATTATGCTCTCTGATATATTTGCTCAAGAGCCACTTTACTCCAACGCACAGATATTGGCCTTTGATACCATTTTCCACTAGAAGGAAATACAGCTCCTTGGAGAAGTGACTACTTCCAGATCTGGACAAGAAAGGTACACAAATCTAGGGCACCTTGTCATTCCAAAGAGCAAGGACACTATCAAAGACGGCTAGGCTGTGTCAAAGGTACTCAGGGTCAACTGGGATAAGCTCCTACTGGCATCAAGGAAGACAATCTGCACATCAAAGGGAAGAATAACTGCACTATACGGGAAACACATCAAATGTGTTTGAAAGCAGGAGTTCAAAATTATTGATGAAAAACAAAACACCGAATTAATCATCTTTGTGAGATGCAAGGGAATCGAGTCATTATTTGAACATAATTGAAGGGAAAGACTGGAACAGTCATTCATATCCTGCCTTCCATATGAATTCTATCACTGGGTATGTCGATTGTAATTGAGGGACCTCTCCTCCATCTACAAGTATTCTAGCAGATACATAAAAAAGAACTGGTAGAACAAGAAAGGCATCAATTTGCAACCCTTGATGTGCTAATTGATCTAGGCATTGGACATCAAAGAGTGTGAACATCACAAGAGAGACCACCAGACACCATATGCCTCCTAAAGGAAGAACACACTCCCTGTGAAGTCTTGCCAAAAACATCAAGCCAGAATCTGATCAAGGCTCTAGGCCCAATTACGGATGTATAAGAAACTCAGGAACAGAGCAATGTGTTAAACTATTAAATTAGCAAATTCCAGACTTGGGAAGCTCTAGGAGACCAAAATTAAATCTTGCTCCATCAATAAATAAATTGCAAAAGGAAAGAAAAAATAATGCAAGAAAAATCCAGATTAAGGGGCACCGGGGTGGCTCAGTCTTTTAAGTGTCTGACTCTTGATTTTAGTTCAGGGCTTGATCTGAGGGCTGAGATCAAACCCCATGTTGGGACTGCACTGGGCGTTGAGCCGGAGTAAGATTCTCCCTCTCAATTCCTCTGCCCCTCCCCCCCCCAAAAAACAAATCAGCCAATTACTATCTCTATTTGGTTCTTGATTCAAACAAGAAAACTGCGTAGGCATGGCATTTATGGAATAAATAGAAACCTGACCACTGACTGGGTATTTGATGATGTTATGGAATTACTTAGGGGGGTGTAATAATGAAACTGTGGTCACATTTAAAAAGCCCTTACCTTTTAGAACTATACTGAAATTATTTATAGATAAAATGATATCTGTCTGGGATTTGCTTCAAAATAGTGAAGGGCAGTAGAGGATGAACAGGGAGCAGTGGCCTCGGACAGGGATCCTGGTCACTGGAGCTACGTGTGGCTGCATGGGGTTCACTTGGCTCTTCTTCCAAAATATTCTTTTGGTCTATCTGAAATTTTCCTTGATAAATGTGAGTACATATCTAATGTGTGTGTGCACGCTCGTGTGTATATGCTATATACAAACATGCACCACAACACTTCTGTCACTTGCTGAAAATTGCAAATAGTGGAAACTCACAAAACAGAAAGCCCCAAGGGGTTCTGGATATGCTAGACACTCCCCTCTCTCTCTGCTATGCTGCTATGCTGACATTCCTCTTTCCTTCCTTTCAAGGTTGGTCATCTCTCACTCCTCCCCCGACTGACATACCTAACACCAAGGTGCATTTTCTGCTCCATAATCTTTTTTTCTTTTTTTTTTAAGATTTTATTTATTTGCGAGAGAGAGAATGAGAGACAGAGAGCATGAGAGGGAGGAGGGTCAGAGGGAGAAGCAGACTCCCCGCCGAGCAGGGAGCCCGATGCGGGACTCGATCCCGGGACTCCAGGATCATGACCTGAGCCGAAGGCAGTCGCTTAACCAACTGAGCCACCCAGGCGCCCTCCATAATCTTTTATCTGAGGGCTAATACGTACCAGGCTCTGTGCTGGGCTTGGGGGAAGATGCAGGTGGTCCTGGAGCCTGCCTACACTCAGTGCTCCAGTAAGGACAACCACCCCTTTGATAATGGGGACTCAATGGGTCTGGGTTGAGAGATGCCAGAAGTGCTGGCATCTGCCTGAGTTTGGGGAGGCTTTACCCAGAGGGTGTCGGGTGAGAGTAACTGGAGGAAGAGGCCGGGAGGCTTCACAGTCAGAGAAGGGAAGAACAGGTTCCTTTCCCTGACACGGGGAGTGCCTGCTGTCTGCAGCCAGGGTTTCCAAGGGCAGCTGGGGTCTGTCTGGGTGAGAAGGGCCGGCAGGGCCCCTCGGGGGAAGCCTCCAAGTTACTGATGAGCTCAGATCCAGGCTCTGGGTTGGTGTGGGGAAGCTACTGGAGAAGGCCAGGCAGGGAGACCAGGGTGGAAATCCAGGAGGGACATAGGAGGGAGGCCGAGAGAGGCCAGAACCAGAGCCTGGCCCATTGGAAGTCCTCAGTAGGCACAGGACTTAATATTAGCAACAGAGATTAAAAGGAGAGCTCCCAATCAGAAGTAACACTGGAAACTTCTTTCAAAACATTTTTTCATCAACAGAAAAATCCCAAGACTTTAATCTAAACATCAAGAGTGGAGTACTCAGCTCCTGGTCATCCGCAGAGCCCTGGGGTCTGAGGGGTAACGTGCTATCCAAACCCTCCCCACCTCCTTCGTCTGCTGCCCGTGGGGCCTCACTCTGCGCAGAGAACAGGATGGGAGTGCGTGTCAGTGAGCCAAGCCCTGCGCATTCCTGGAGCTTCAGCTTGGCACTAACTACTGAGAAGTGCCTGGTGTCCCCAAGCAGGGCCAGAGAAGTGGCCACAGGGCCACACATACTCCTTTCAAGGGAAACTGGCCAGCCTACTTCTTGGGAAGGCCTGAGCTGCGTGGCTCTCTGGTTCTTATAACCAAAGGAACTGAACCAAACAGGCAGATAAGACATATGCACAAAACCCAATTGCCACTATACAAGCTGAAACTAACGTGCCATTGTGTGTCAAGGATACTTCGATAAAGAAACTGAGAACATTGTTGCTAGACTCAGGAGCCAAGATGCAGGCAGCCAAAAGTATCTCCAGAAAAAACTCCTGAGCATGACCTCATCACTATCGTTGCCCTGCCCGGAGCGCGTCAGAATGCGGGGGCACCCAACCTTAACTCTGCCACGTCCCAAGTGTCACTTCGGGCAATGGTGTGCCCTCTTTCTCATTTGTAACATGACAAGGGGAAAGGGACCCATCTGGTGTGGATGCCCTGCTCTCTGCTGCCCCCTGCAGGCCAACTGGCATGCCAGCTGGGATTCTTTACCTTTCAGCAGCTTTCATCTCTAGTCTAATTATTTCCTTGAGGATGGGGAGTTCAAAACACACCTCTGTGAGGACCCTGACACATTATATTGCACATAATCAGCTCCACGCTCCCTTCTTCCATCAGGCTGTCAGGCTAACAGCGAGCCAGTCCTGTTCCCATGTGCTCCTCTGCCTAAGCCAAGGGAGGCATCAGGAAGAGAGACTCCAGACAGGGGAAGGAAAGGCGAGGGAGGATTTTGATGACATCGAAGGGTCCAAGGCAGGATATCAGGTCTTATTACCAGTATTATCGTGTTGTAACCTCCCAACACCCCCGTTGCTGCTGCAGAAATGGCTGGTACTCGACCCATGAAGAAGCTCACAGAACCGGAAGACCCAAGTCCCGGGGAGCCCGGCTGCAAGTGGGAATCCCGCCCTGGCTGGCCTTGAACTCCTGGCTCCAGTGAGGTTCAGTGGCAATTTGATCTGCCCTCAGGCCTAGGCTGGATCATTTTTTAAGTGTTTAACACCTTGCTAAAGGAAGATCAGAGACACCCTGGAGATTAAAGGGATTTTTTTGTTAATGTCTTGAAGCAAGAGGCCAACGTTAGCAGCCACTGCTCCCCCATCCATGCCCCTGTCCAGTGAGGGTGCCCAGGTTGGCAGGAAAAGCCAGGGCTCCCTTCCAGGGGTCAGCATTGCTCCTGATGCCAAAGGCCTCGGAGCATCATGCCCTGAGAGGGAAGACGTGAAGAGTAACTTCTAAGCTTCCATCCTTAATGGAAATGAATAACCCTGCTCATCCTGCTGAAGCCACAGGTGAGGAGAACTGGCTTGGGAGGATGTGGGAAGTGATGTGTCCTGGCCCTGGCCCTGGACTAGCTATGTGGCATTGGCCACGTCACTCTGCCTTGTGAAGCTCAGACTGTTTCCCGGGAAAACAGTGTTGTAGCAGACACCATCAGCATCCCTCTCCAAGTGCCCTGAACACACAGCAGCCTGGCAGCATCCTGGGCTTTCTGTGGCCACAGGAGGACCCTTGGCCCAAGGGTGGGGCAGGCCAGGAGCTCCTGGGGATCAGCTCCCCCGCCCCAGGGAGCAGCCTTCACCCACCGGCCAATAGGCGTGGTACATAAACACCCCCGCCTAGCCCCCCTGTCAGAGGACAGCTCTGCCACGCACCTCGCATCTCCTGGGTGGTCCATGGAGGGGAGCCCTAGTCATCCACTGTGGAAGCCTGCTCATGAACACACCCTCCCTTGCTTCCCTTCCTTTCCCCACAACACAGCCCTGTAAGTGGTGATTTGGGGAGCATTTCCCAAATAAACTCCTGGCCCTTGGATCCTGTTCTCAGGAGAGGCTTCTGCAGAATCCAGCCTTCAGCTGGTAGTAAGGCGACTTCCATGGGACTCCAGGAAGTGGTGGGTGTGCATGCTTCTACACCCAGCACCCGGCCACACACACACCACCCATGGCCCTGTTCCCGTGAAGGGGCAGCGGCGTCCCCAGCAGACCCTCACCCATGGCTTCACCCCTACTTCCCCTCTGACTCTCAGGGCACCCCTGCATCCTCTGTGCAGAATCCCAGGCCATCAGGAGCCTAGGCAAGGGGCCAAAGACAAGATTTATGAAAATTCCGTAAGGTTCTGTCTGTCACGGAAGCTTGTAATAAGTTGAAGTGGAGGAAAGACAATATACAGTTGATTCACAGCCCCTTGGTTGCAGCCAGCCAATTACTTTTCAGGTGGAATCGCTTAGGCACAATCATATTTCATGGCTCATTTTAGGCAGCTCTGAAGGGGGAGGTGGGGCGGACAGCGACCACCTCTGCCCACTGACTTTCTGACTCAGGGCTTGACATGGTGAGTCCTTAGGTAACAGACCAGGACCTACAGAGACCTGCTGAGTGACAGAGGGGCATGCAGCTTACGCTTCCCTTGCAGAAAGTCTTCTAGTCTAGAGGGTCATTCCTGCAGGATGCAGGATCCTCACTCGAGCAGATCAGGCCCCACGAGGAGGAGGATTTCAGCAATAACAGTCTGAACTACTATGTTTCTTCACTGCAATCTTTGGCTAGAGTGTTCCTTCCAGCTACCAAAAGACTGAAAAAAAAAAATAGCCAAAGACAAAGTTGATCTAATGACGTAGGGGGGTTTGTGCTACCTGAGAATTCTTTTAAGAAAAACAAATTAACAGTACACATTCTCAATGGGATTCTAGACACCTGCTCCATCCACGGTTTCCGGGGACATTTGGGAAGGCAGGCGTCCCACTGCTATGGGTGTGATAGAAGGGAGGCGGTCATTTCTGGTGGGCAGCGAATGAAGCAAGATAGGGGTGGGGGGACAGGGCAGGGGTGCCCTGGAGAATTTCAGGGACAGAGTGAGGAGCCCAAGACAAGCATTGGGATGTCAGAGGACCACAGAGGGAAGGAAAGGGGGTTTCTGTTTGACAAGTGATATTGTGGGGGAAGAAACTGCATTTTCTTTCAAAGTATTTGAGAGACAAAGAGTGGTGTTCCTTGAATTATTTTTGACTATGGTCTGCATTTCTTGAATGCAAAACCAAGCAACGACTGGGGTCATATGCTGCTCTGGTTTATGTTGGGGTCACACTGAATAGGGGCAGAGTTAGATTGCACGTCTGGGTTAAGCAATGCTAACAGCAACAAGAATACATGGGTGGATATTGTGAGGCTTAGTAATAGCATTTGAAAAGGACTGGGTATTTGAGCTTCTTTTAAATAATAGTAAGACTGTGCTACAGACTGAATGTTTGTGTCTCCCACAGATTCTTATATTGAAAACAAACCCCCCTTGTGACGGTATTTGGAAGTGGGGGCTTCCAGAGGTTACTAGGTAATGAGCGCAGAACCCTCATGACTAGAATTAGTGTCTTCACAAAAGAGACCCTCGAGGGACACCTGGGTGGTTCAGTCAGTTAATCGACTGACTCTTGATTTCAGCTCAGGTCATGATCTCAGGGTCATGGGAGCGAGCCCTGCATCTGGCTCAGGGCTGGGTGTGGAGCCTATTTAGGATAATAATTAGGATTCTCTCTCTCCCTCTGCCCCTCCCCCCACTCTCTCTCTCTCTTAAAAAAAAAGAAAGAAAAAGTCAGTGCAATTTTAAGGTGCATTACTAACGTACTGTGTCTCTTTAGCAAAGGAAGGACCAAATCAGAAGATAAGTCACCAGGATTGAAAACTAGCCTTAATTTCTGAAGGCTGTAATTCAGTAAAAGGGAACAGGAAGTGTCCTCTTTGGGAAGAATCAGACGCAATGGGTGGAAGACACAGAAGACCATATTCCTATTCTCGGTGAGAAAAATTTCCAATAAATGTCAATTCTCTATGGAAATAACTGTCTAAATTTCAAACCCAGATATACTGGCTTTGAAAGAAGTGTGTCTCCTATTTCTAGAGATATTCAGGTGGAGTCTGGTTGAAAAATAACAGCTCCCCTCAACTTGGGCTGGGGTCCAGACATCCCTGGTCCTTGCAATCTCTTATAACCTCTAAAGTCACCACCTCTAAGAAGTCTGCAGACTCACATCGATCAGACTAATGTGACTTGTTCATCGCCCTACCAATGGGAGGACCACTTCACGGATTTCATTTTGGAGACTGTATTAAAACCTTCCTTGATTCTATTTATGTCCTCACCTCTATCCTAACTGGAGGCAGAGGGGTAATGAACTCATTTGGCCTGAAATACACAAAAGCATGCTATCTCTCCCACATCACACCCCTTCCCCGGACAATTCGGTTTCACTGGCTATACCTCAGATTTGCAAGTTTGGCCAGTGAGTCATTTTTTTCTTTTTTAATTTTAATGAGTTTTGTTCTTTCCTCTTTCAGTCAGACAAGCCTTGGTCTCCCCAAAAGCCTTATCCCCATAGGAAATACACCAAGTTTTAAAACAAAGCCAGTGGACAGGTCTACACCCCCTGACTGACTCGAGGACTGGTGAGCCACTCCTAGGTTGGCTGGAAAGGGTGACTCCTTGCAGGCAGGCCCAGGGAGCCAGCAGGGAGTGGCTGTGTGGCTCAGAGATGGGGGAGGAAGTTCTGGAAGAATAAAGACTCACAGGAGGGCCATCCACCCCGATGCCTGGGTCACCACGGTTGCCAGGAGAGCCAGGGATCCCAGGTGCACCTCGGTCCCCCTAGAGAGAGGAAACACAGATTAAGAGGTCAGTTCTGGGCAGGAGAGAGCCAGTGCACAAAAGGAATTATGCCCCTCCCGCCATTCTGACTGCACGATCCATCAACGCCTCTTCTGCCATGTGAACTCCGCATGTCCCTCCATGGCCCCCCAGGCAGCCCATCACCCACCCAGTCCACCCCACATGCACACAGCCACCAATGGTCATCATGCACCTCTCAAAGCTTACCATGCCCCAGCCTTGACCATGGCTCCAAATGTGGTCATAACAAGACGGTACCTCCAATGTGACCACAGTTCCAAATTTTACTGTGCGTTCTCCAGACCTCATCATGCCCCCATCCTGACCACACCCCAGATCTGACTGCGTACCTGCATTTCAAATCAGGTCCCAAATCACCAATAATTTACCAATAATTTGCCAAGTACCTATATTTCCCCGGCCCCTTCTCCAGGGTTTGGGAAAGGCAAGAATGACTGAGCTGTAACCTTTGAGCACAGGGGTGCATGGACTGTGGGTCTCAGGTCTGTCTTCAACACCTATTCATGGTTGACTCAAGAAAGTGACAAGTTCCCTGAGCTTTAGTTTCTTCACTTACAAAGGGTAGGTAACCACAGCGGCGGCCACATCAGCTGTGCTCATGAAACAAGGTTCTGCGCGCCGAATGCCATCCTGACACAGAGTCTGGCCTGGTTCTACATGCCAGTTAGCCCTTGTGGCAGTGGCTATTCTCCTGCACCTGTCATTCTGGACTTTGATGGGAAGAGTAAAAGGGAAGAATGTTTGCCATTTCCTGTAGAAGGAAGCTGAGACTGAATCATACCCTTTTAACCACAATTTCAAAATCCTCAGCCTCCGAAAACAAGGGTTTATCCTAACTCACCTGGATCTGATGAGGGCTACGTACAACCTTCAGTGATCCCATTGTCTATGGATGCTTACACATTTCTGCTGCATCAATATTAGCGTTTGATTAGGAATGCTGGCCCACAGACCACAGTCAATGTTACACCTATAGCTTGCCAACTGCTACCTTTCCAATTCCAAAATAAAACTGGCCCAGAACACACATAGCCCAGAACACACATCAGTTCTGTGTGAGACTGCGCACCTGTATGAGGTCAGCTGAACTCAGCCAAGCCTCACATGAACCGGTGGCTGATCTTGTTCAAGCTATTTAATATCCCTGGAATGAATTAACTCCTCTGACAAATGAAAAGAGCTTTAGAAGGTTGGTGCGAAGAGCCAATGAGATAATGCACAGCAATCTGATCTCAGGTGGAACTTGACATTGCTAGGCAACACGTTGCTTATTAAGGCTTATGTTTCTAAGCATGAAAAAAATCTCATTAATAATCAGCTTACTCTCTAACCATCATTTCAATCAGAAAACTTCACATTTGGGCCTTTAAGAAAAGTAACATTTCTAAGATGATTCGTTTTCCTGCAGTAGGACTCTGGCCTGGGTGAGTACCTAAGTCACGTATTCGTTCCACCAACCCTTGCTGTTTATTTCTAGCAGTGATATGGGCTCCTGGACCAAAAGATGCCCATTTCCAACACTCCGTGCTGAGTTCTGAAGAGAAATCGCATTCATGAGATGCGGGAGGGAGGGGGCTTGTGCAGGTCTCACAAAAGAGATCAACCAGACCCCAAACCTCTCTCTGGTAACACTGCTCCTGGCCCTTATCCTTCCAGGCCCACTGCAGCCATGCTTCCTGAGAGCCAGGGCACCCCTCATCCTCTGTAACAAGGTCCCTCCTGACATTCTCCTTTAAGCCCCAGCTGGTACATTATGTTTCTTTAGGAAAATGTGCTGTGGCTCATTCTGTGAAGTACAAGATGCCTGGGGCTGCTAGGAAATCTAATTTGTATGCAGGGGGAAGGAGGGGAAGGCAGGAAGTCCAGAAATAAGGCATATACGGGGAAAAAGTGTAACAAATAGAGGACAAACCTGTTTCTCCTCATGCCGGTTGCAAGCACACTGAGGCAGTAAGAGGGACCCGTGGGAAGATTTCAAACAGGCAGTCAGGGGACTCTAGGTCCAGTGTTAGGACAATGTCCACCTGGTCCTGTAACCCTGGGCAAGTCCCATAACCTCTCTGTACCTTGGACCCTCATCAGTGAGAATGAAAGAGAACATTCGACCAAACTCCCATGTATCCTGTGAAGATTCATTTCAAAAGGAAGACACTATTTAGCTTGGAGCACTACAAGTATATTATTACCACTTTATCAGTGGAATTAGAAGACAGAAAATAAACCAACCACACATGAATGCCAGACGAATCCATAGCCTTTTGCCTCTTGAAAGTATTTAATGTAGATTTTCTTACCGCTTTCTGTTTTAGCTTGGCTCCCCTCTTCCTCCCAAGGCTGCCTCACACACCAGCAAACCCTAGCCACTGTCCATGTTCTAACCTCCTAAACACTGACCCATCAAATAAGACCAGCCCAATTGCTCTACTTCCATAAACCCACCTCTGCCCGTACTCCTCTCTGTCCTCCTCCACATATTTGTGTAGACCTTCATTAATCTTAACACCCTGTTCCCCCATTGTGTCTGTCTGTCTGACCCTCTGACTTCTGTGTAAGTATCTTAAAAGTAGACCCTATCCATTCATTCATTTATCCAGTAATTGAGCAAGTGTTTGTCAAGTACCTAGAATGAGTAAGACCCTGCGTTGGGTACCATATCAATACAATTTTTTTTAAGATTTGTTTTAGAGAGAGAGAGAAAGAGCATGCGCAAGCCAGCAAGGGGGAGGGGCACAGGGAGAGGGAGGGAGAATGTCAAGCAGACTCCCTGTTGAGCGTGGAGCCCCATGTGGGGCTCGATCTCACAACCCTGAGATCATGACCTGAGTGGAAATCAAGAGTCAGCTGTCTAACCTACTGAGCCACCCAGGTGCCCCAATATCATTATACTTCTGCATCCATAGTGCCCAGCTTAGGACCCAGCATTGGTGACAACTTTTAATTGCCATTTTCCTGAGTGCCAGAATGAGTGAATCCATCATTGTCCACATTTTGTCAGGTACTAAATTCTACCTTTGAGGGGAAATCAACTTTTTACAGAGGAGGAAGCAGGACAGAGCCAGGAGGGAGCACTCAACCCAGCCTGGAATCTGGAGTCTCTTCTTTTCTGCATGCCTGGCTCCCTTCCCTTGTTTATGGCCTACTGTGATGCTAACATTTTCCCAAAGCAACAAAACTTCACAGCTTAATGGGCTGAGACTTTTAGCAAATAGCCCCAAGAAAAGAGAAAAAGACGTTAATGCTCTGTCAGCAAAGGAAAAAGGCTCAAGAGTAAGAAAAAAAGGGGGGGGGGGTGCACATGAACTAGAATCTGAGATACTGACTCTAGAAAATATTTTGGCTGTAAGACATTCTGGGCCAGTCCAACAGTGTCCAGGGAAGAAATGTGAGTAAGTATTGGTCGTGGAAGGAGAATGACATCATTTCTTTCCACAGGAGCCCTGCGGGAGTTAAATATGCTTTACTCATTTAAACAGAAAAGGACAGAGAGTCTCAGACTAAACCACTTGCTTCAAGTCATCTATTCTGTAGGTGGCTGAGCTGGGATCCCACCAGTTCTGTATGAAGGCAAAGCTTGTTCATTTTGCTGGAAACAAGTGCCACACAAGAAAAGGAAAAGTGTCTTTAAGGACCTTCCTGCAGTTATGAGTAATTAGAAAGTGAGGCTCCCTTCCTACCCCAGGGGATTCCCTTCAGCACCATGGACAGCACTCGGGGGGTGTGGCATTCAGCAGGCTCTCTGGCTTCTCTACATCCCTCCCTCCTTCCACCCTAAGAGCAGCCCATTCTTCAACTAAAGACCTCCCAGCATTCAAACTTACCTTCCCAATGCCAATTAACTATGGAAATCTTTATCTCTAAATCACATTCTAACTTACAAATGTATACAGTATCAACACTGGAATGGGTCATCTCTTCCCATGCCTAGCATTTTAAATAAGAGTAAACATTTGGCCAAAAGGACAGCATGACTAACCATCCCTGGGTCCCCTGAAGTTGACACTAGTTGGTCAGTTGGACCCCAGGTCAAGGCTCTCTGCACTCCTGTCTCTAATATTCCTTCAGGGGTGGATAAGGGCTCTCTAGATCCCCATCTCCTTGCTGCAACCCTAAAGCTGACTCCATAGGGTGATCTCATAATAAGGACCACGAATGTTTATTAAGCATGGACCTAGGACACCATGAGTTAGGCAACTATTTTTATTTGTGTTATATCACTGATTTTTCCCCAAACTCTGCCTGGGAGTTGAATTTATTGAATTCATAAATAGTTATCACAGGGAAAGGGCATCTTAAGGCATTTCTGGTGCCCTTGCCTTCCTCTCTTCTAAGAGGCTGGAGGCTCCCTGTTGGGGAGGAAAGCGAGAGCAGAGGAACACTGCCAATGACACACGGGGGTCACAGCATCACAGGGGGCCTCAGAGACCAGCCTCGGGCTGGTGATGGAGCCACAAAGCCCTCCAGAGTCTGGATCTAGCCTCCTGTTCCTCTCCACACATGCCCATTGCTCTGGGCATATGGGACTATTTTATATGCCCCAAATTCAGGAGAAGTTGTTTCTAAAGGTTTTTTTTCTTCAGAAAATAGGAAGTTGCCATACATTTGCTCAGATCACTCTGAGAACACCCCGTTTCTTTTGACTTTGACCGTGAACAACAAAATCACTACCAGGGATTCACAGGAGCGATCATGACCTCAATCAGTGCAAGCTTAGGAGGCTTACAGAGGCTATCTGCCTGAATAGGGGGAAAACCAGGAAGCAAAGAAGTTTAATGTAGAAGCAGCAAGCATTCCTGAGGCCTCAAACTTCTATCCTGGATCTTATTGTCAATGAGCCTTTTACATACAATTGTAAAAAGCAACACCCTCTGTGGCTATGTTGTTGAGATCCCAAAGATACAGCTCTAGCATAAAAAGGAAAACCTCTCCTACTATTAAGTGGACGGGGATCTGGGGTTTGGGATAAAGCTCCCCGGAATAGCAGCATCTATGGTTTTCAGAAACACTGTATCCTAACTAACACAGCTGGGAGGGATGGGGATGCACCGCAGAAGAGTTTGGCTGACTCAGAAAGTGGCTCTGGGGCTGGCAGGCAATGGGACTGAAGCCACACAAGAAGAATTTTTAAAAACTGTTTTCATAAATACATGCAAGTGGGCAAAAAGTAATATAATGATACAACATTTTAATGTGATTTTAAATATACATGTTAAATTAAAGCAAAAATATATATAAACATTCCAATGTCCATCAGCAATGGACTGACCCACATTCTTAAGTTCAAGCAACTGAGATGGTTAAATCATGTTTCACTGGATGTGGGTGCGCTCACAGTATGTGCTTGTCTCTGAACACATTCCACGTCCTGCCTCGGTGTCTCCTCCTGTGTTAGTACCCCTGCAGAGAACCCCTTCCTCATCTCTTCCCCTTCCAAATGCTGCATGCACTTTAAAATCAGGATAAAAATCGCCTCCTCCAAGAAGCCTTCCACAGTCAAACCAGGCTGGGCTGGGGAGCCTCCTCCAAGCTTACTCATGCCTTAAGCTTCTCTCTACCCTAGCACTTGTCTGCTTCTGTCGACTCCTTTATCTGTTTTTCCCTCTGGTCCCTGAGCTGTTGGAGGGCTGGGAACATGTCCCATACATCAGTGTTGTCCCATAACCCACCTCAAGGTCTGACACGTGGCAGCCTAGTAGATGGGCAGCAGATGCAATCATAAATGCATTCACTGGTGATCGGAGCATAAATGAGTCCATGAGTGAACGACTCCATGTAAAGGTAACTTCATTCCCGGGAAGAGTCCCTGGTCACTCAGGAAAGCTCTCCTAAGAACAGTCCCTGCTGGGGGCACCTGGGTGGCTCAGTCAGCTAAGGCCTGCCTTCGGCTCAGGTCATGATCCTGGAGTCCTAGGATAGAGCCCCGCATCAGGCTCCCTGCGCAGTGGGGAGTCTGCTTCTCCCTCTCCCACTCCCCCCCTGCTCATGCTCTCTCTCTCTCAAGTGAATTTTTTTTTATCTTAAAAAAAAAAAAAAAAAAGGAACAGTCCCTCTTGGGCCAAGTCAGCTTTTCTGAGTTATGGTTGCAAGTGAATTGAGGGTGAGATGACAGGTATTTACCAAAGCTTCCCCCTTTCACCCCTGGGCACAGAGCTAGCTCACAAACTCAGTTTCCCCTGTTGGCAGTGTTGAGAGCTTGGGGGAAATGAATTGCCACCTCCAGGTCTGGCCCACAGTCTGTCCACTGTCTTTCCCTCATTTTCCATTGCACACCAAGGATTGGTAGCAGACTCGGGTCCTAGATGGTGGGACAGTCACTGGACTGAGGTGGCTGTGTGGGTCTGAGCTCTCCACCCACCACGACTCCCAGTAGGCTTACTGGGAATGACACGTAAAAGTTTAGTGTGTTAAACATCTGAAATTTGGGGATCATGTTACCACGATTGACTAAAAACACAAAATTGCTTAGATCTATTGCTCTGCCAGGTAAAGACCAGTGTCTTCTGCAACTTCATTTACCAGCAAGCATTTATTAGGTGCCAACTCTATGGCAATGACTTCAGGATCACCAGGATCACCGTTCAGAGCCCTCGAGTCTCTAGTTAAGCCGAATGTGATAAACTGCGGAACAGGGAAGTGGACTGGAGTGGCCAGAGATGGTTTACAATGAAACTGGGCCTGTTCCTTATTTCAGGCCAACCCATGACATCACGATTTGCTTGGATACACACTCACCTTGATTCCTAGAGGTCCAGGTAATCCAGGTGGCCCACGAAGCCCCTGGGGAAATGAAGGATACAAGGACAACGATGAGACCACGAATGCGCATTTACCCATCCACCACAAGCCAAGCTGTGTGCGTCCTATGCTGTGGGCCCGAGGAAGACAAGGATCTCACCGTGGCCTGTTGTTACACAAGAAAGCACAGTTTTTGAGCTACAAGTCTCCTATGTGTGAGTTCTGCCTCGGCCGCCTACTGGCTCCATGTGACCCTGAGCAAACCCCTGTGTCTCTTAGCTTTCTTTCCCACTTACGGTCTTCTACCACAGGCTCCCGCAAACATGGGAGGGCCAGGCTTCAAAGGAGAGCTCATGGATTCTGGAGCCTGGTCCCTTCCTCATTTCCCATGATATCAAGACCTGGGGGAGCCAATGAGAAGAGTCTTCAACTTCAGGCTGAAGGGCTTTGCTTGATGCAGACGCATGGCCAGATTTTAAAAAATCACAATTCTACATTTGATTTTATTGGCTGAAAGCCAGGGTGAAGGAAGAAGAGATGGTCCAGTCCCTTGTGGGTTCGCAGCCAAGCTCTGTGACTTTGGCAAGTGATTCACCTCCCCAAACCTCATATTCCCCCTCAGTAATATGGGGTTGATAATACTGCCTTGTTCTGAATGCTTGTTTCCCTCCCAGATTCGTAAGTTAAATCCTAAGGCCCAAGTGAAGATATTAGGAGATAGGGCCCTTGTGAATGGGATTCCTGTCCCTGTAAGAGAGACTCCAGAGAGACCACTCACCCCTCCATCCTGTGAGGACATAGTGAGAGGGGGGCATTCTGTAACCCAGAACAGGGCCTTCACCTGAACTTGACCATGCAGACGCCCTGACCTTGACCATGCAGACACCCTGACCTTGGACACCCAGCCTCCACAACTGTGAGAACTAAGTTTCTGTTGTTTAGAGCCACTAATCTATGGTATTTTGTTATAGGCGCCTGAATGGACTAAAAAAAAGTACTCACTTCTCAGGGTAGTTGTGAGATTAAATGTATGGTGTTTAGTGCCTGATACCGTAGTTAACATAATAAACGCTCACCCAGTGCCACATCCTATGGATTTATGCATATTCTCTCACTTAATCCTTGGGAGGTCAGCCAGTTTCTCTCTCTCTTTTTTTTTGTTTCCTTTCCTTTTCTTTTCTATTTCTAGCCTGGTCGAATGAACACAGAAACCTCTGGACCTGACACTTACCGGCTCTCCGTCCTTTCCCTGTCCAGGTGCTCCAGGTGCTCCAGGTGCTCCAGGGAGCCCGGGAGCCCCGGGATCACCCCTGGGACCAGCTGGTCCTGGACTCCCTTCTTCACCTGCCACTCCCTGGAAAGAAAAGGGGACAGTTTCCAGGATCAGTGACATGCAGAAGGTAAGCTTCTCAATGGTGAACCAGCCTGAAGGGGTCAGGAGGCTTCCCGGTGATGCTCTGACTGTTCTACACAATGTGTGTAAGTTGGCCTGGGTCCCCCCAAATATGTATGCTGAAGTCCTAATCCCCCACACCTCAGCTGAGAAACAGGATCTTCGCAGATGCAATTCGTTGTTAGGTTGAAGTGGTCCCTAATCCAGTATGACTAGTGTCCTCGTAAGAAGGGGAAATTTGGACACAGGCAGGTACAGAGGGAAGAGAGTGTGAAGACACAGGGGGGAGGCAGTCATCAATAAGCCAACGAGAGGGTTCTGAAGAGATGCTTCCCTCATGGCCCTCAGGAGGAACCAGCCCTGATGACACCTTGATTTAGGACTTCTGGATATGGTGAGAAACGTCAGGCAATGCATTTCTGTTGTTTAAGCCACCTAGTGAGTGATATTTGTCACAGCAGACTTGGCAAGCTGATACAAGGCAGAACGTGGGAATGGGCAGGATATTAGTGCTTTTATAGTCCAGTCGCCTACCCTGTGCAAGAAGCATCAGGTGCATCTCTTGTGGGAGGTCCTCCCATTTCTGCTTGAATTCCTCCAAGAGCAGAGAGCTCATCACCTTGCTAGGCCTTATTCCTTTATCAGGCAGCCCTGCTACACACTGTTTCTTTCCATTCAGCCAAGACTGCCCTTTCTGGAATCTTCCAGACATGTGACACTCAACCTTGGAGTTCCGTGGACAGAATCTAACCCCTCTTTACAGGGTAGGCCTCCAGCAATAGGAACACAGCTCAGGGCTCCAGAGTGGGGGGATGAGAGAAACACCAGAGACAGAGAGCTTCCAGGACCTGAGGAGGGAGGGAGCTGCTCTTCACAAACGCTCACATTTGGACCACAAAGTCTAGAGCTCCATGTGGCAGCCCTGGCTGTGGAGCTTGGGTGAAACCACATGAGCCACAGGGGCTCCTCTTCCTGGGCAGGGCTCCCTGGGGGCTGAGCTACAGCGTGAATGCCTATAGACATTCCTTGCTGGAGAGAAGGTGCGATAAAGAGCAAGGGCTGGGAAAGCAAGGGCCCCTCTCGGCAAGCCTAGGGCAGGATCGGCTTCCCTGAGCCTCGGGCCAGCCACTGGACACCCAGAGAGAGAGAAAGAGCCTGCCCTAGCAGCTGGGCTTCTGACCACTTTGCAGAGCATCCTGGGGATCCCCTCCTAACGCAGCCCTGGCTTTGGGCCCTTACCCAGGCTCTTGCACAGCCAAGGAGGGGTGTCTGGCTCCCTCTAGTGGTGGATATGCCAACAGCTCACTGATTTCCTCCTCTTGGCTCTCAACCGGACCTCAAAACCTCCAGCATCTTGGTCACCCGTTTCTAAGGTCATCAGTGCCCTACTTACTGTGTGTCCAGAATAGAGTGCAATCTTCAGACGTGGTATAATCAAGGCAAAGCAGATGGGCCAGGGTTATTTTTTCCCCTGGCTTCCTCTGGGTGCTCTACTTTTATTACTGTAATCTACGATGGCATTATCTTCTTTCAAAACAAAAATTAGCACTTGCACCACATAAGGGTTATTATTGGGCTTATCATCAACAGCACTCCAAAAAACCTCAGGATATGTCCTATAGGTTGGCTGATCATTTTCCTCCACGCTAAACCATTTTTATCTGAGACATGTATTTTAAAATCCAGCCTCCCTGCCAAAATGCAAATGTACCATCTATTCTTGTTAAATTCTGCCAAAATAGAAAGGACAAAATGATCTCTCCTTTAAAAGGTTCTGGCTAAAGTGGACTTGAAGGTATTCCTAGCAGGACATTGAGGGACCTGCACTTAAAGGGGCCCCGGTGGACCGTCTGCCAGGTGGAGGATGTCTGGGGACGGGACACTGCTCGCGGAGGGAGATGGGGCAGCAGATCTCCTCCCCGGCCCCCTGCTGAGCCCTCTGATGGGTCAGTTCTGCACTTCATCTTTACAACCTGCCACTGACATGTCATTGTCCTCACGTTACAGACGTCAGGCGTCTCCACACCAGCACACTGACATTTGGGGGGATTGTGGTGGGGGGTTGCTGTCCTGTGAGTGTGAGATTGTTGGCAGAACCCCAGGTTCTACCCACTGGAAGCCAGTAGCAGGCCCTCAGCAATAAACCCCAGAGACACTTTCACTTTCTGAAATGCAGGTGAAACAGGACTGGGGACCTTCCTCCCCTACCTCTGGGGCGTTGGTGTTCTGTGGAGATACCATGTCTCTCTTCCCTCTAATAAACGAAACTCTTTCTCAAACTTGGGAAGGCTTCAGGGTGCACACAGAGGTGTGGGATGGATACGCTGGTGCACCAAATCGAGAGAAAGTGGGGCTTGGAGTCAAGCTCTGCTATGCGAGATGGGGCGCGTCACCTCCTTTCCCAGAGCCTCCTCGAGCCCCCATCTGTTCCCTAGGGATCTGTATGACTCAGGTCTGCTGGGAGCCTCCCAGAGGTGGCTGCACGGCCTTCTCTCTCCTCTACCTAGAAAGCCCCTTCAGACCCCGGCGCCTGAACCCAGGCCCGAGCGGCTGGGCCTCCGCCTCCACGGCTTCTCAAGAAGCAGAGTACAGACGCCGCATGCTGAGAGCAGCCACGTCTTACCTTCTCTCCACGCTCCCCGTCTTTCCCAGGGGGCCCTCTGATGCCAGGGGAGCCCTGAAAAAATGCAGGTTATGCACATAATAAGTTCAAGATGGCCCGTGGCCCCCAGAGAAAGGTGACCCTACACCCTCATAGCCAAGGCTACTGTCTGTCCCCATGGGCTCCCCATCCCTGACTTAATTCCCCAGGGGGGGCCCTCTCCTCCCCGCCTGCCCGCATGGCCCCTCCCTGTCTGCTCACATGCCCCTGTGCCGAGCCTGCCCTGCCTGGCGGTCTGCCCCGCCCCAGGCAGTGGCTCTCAGAGGGCAGGGCCCGGCCTCCACTGGACACGAGGGAGGATGAGGGTGACCTAGGAACACAGGCTCCGCATCAGGGACCTGCTCCACCCCATGCCCTTGACATCACCTGGGGCTTGACTTGGAGCCAAGGCTTAAGTGCAAGTGGCCCAGGGATACCCCAGGAGGGAAACAAAGCAGTGAGAAAGGGGAGGACGGCGACAGTCCACATGGGTGCAGCTGGAGCCCAGCTCTGCAGGTGCTCTCGGAGCTAGTTCAGGACGCGCCCTCCGGGGCTGCCCGCGTGAAGGAGCCAGGGGTTTACGCAGCCGGCAGCTCGGGCTCATGCTCATCACCATGTGTCCTATAGCTGGACAATGTGGTCTCCGAAAGCCGGAGAAAACCCTCAGGCAAAGGAATGCAGGGTTGGCAGGCACCTCCAACAGGAGAAGCAGGGAGAGTGACGAGACATAGGCCATGTTCCAGCACCATCTCTGGCGACCACTAAGGACATGACTCAGTCTCCCTGTGTCTGCTTTTCCTCTTGGGTAGAATGGAAGCAGTGAGAAAAATCACCTCCCAGGTCAAGGGGATTCCATGAATTAATGCACGCAAAGTTCTTAGAAGAGATGCCGCCATGTGTAATGATCAGCATCCAGGGACCCTAAGGGTCGGGACCCCTGTGAATCCTTTAGGTTTGTCCTGTCTCTTCGAAAGGCAAACTCGGAGGCTGACCCCAACATCCCCGACGTTTACAGGCTTTCTGCAGTTTTCTGCAGTTCTCACAGTTTTGTTTCCCACTTGGAGGTCTGATGAGTGACCTCGAGCCTTAGGCTGGTGAACTTTCTAGGTGACCTTGTCTGGGACGCCCATTTCTCCAGCTGTCAAATGGGAGCAAGGATTGCCTGTGCCTACACACCCCCCCGGCTTCAGGGAGGAGAATAAACATGTTAACCTGGGGGGGGGGCTGTGGATCTGCAAGCGGCACTGGTGTCCGGCCCCCCCATTACTCACCGCACTTCCTGGGGGGCCGCCGGCACCAGGTGGGCCCGCAGTTCCAGGACTGCCCTATTCAGAAGCAGAACTTTAGAAAGGCCCAATGTATCGATGACAAACAGTTACCCCAGAGTCTCTCCAAAACTGCCTTCTCCTCAGTTCACTGTAGCTTGCTACTTCCAACCTGACGTTCCCTCCACGGGCAAGGTGAGCCTCCTCCCGTGCGTATGCGGTGGCGCCCAGCTGGCCAGACCTCCGGTAGGTGGGATGCTGGGACAGACGTGGGAGACAGGAGGACAGAAGGGCTCTTGGAAGTTCCTTAAGACCAAGGCATAGAGGTGGCAGAGGCGGTGTGTGCGTGTGCACTTACGTGCGTGTGTGAGTGTGTGCATGCCTATGTGTTGACTTTGACAGATGAATCAGGGAATGCTTCCTGGAGGAAGTGGACTTGAACGCAACACTGATGGTTAACAAAGATTCCACGGGAGGAGGCATGGGGGTCAACACCCATGGAGATGGGAAGCAGGGAACTCCCCAAGGGCTGGAGGCTACTCGTGTTTCTCCCAGGCGTCCGTGCCTGCACTCGGCTTCACTGCCCTGCAGGCTGCCCTCCGCCCAGGGCTCTCTCTCTCTACTAGCCAGGAGGAGCCTGCCATCTGCCCCCGCCCTGTGACATCCACGTCGGTCATTGTCTCGGCTGACCCCATTCCCACTCCACCACAGGCACAGATGACCTGGGTGTGCAAGTGCCCTCCAGCCGAGGGCCTCTAACCCACGGTCCAGGACCTCTAACTACCACCACTGCTTCACACAGAGCCGCTGTGGAGGTGGCCTCATTCCACCAGCGCCACACGGGAGCCTGAGCTCTGCGGCCCTGCACCAGGACACTTCACTCCATCAGCCCCAGGGTCCAGTGCTCACCCCACGGAGATTCTGGCCCCACGGGAGGTGAGGCAGAGCGGCGCAGAACTCAGGAGGCGTGTGCATGAAGGCACCTATCTGCCCGTGTCCCTAGCTGCCCCGTGTGCTGGGAGTTTCTATAGGGGTGTGTGCATCACTGTATGTGTGCAGGCTGGTTTTAGAGCACGTGTATGTGTGAGTGGGTGCTGGCGTGTCCCTGTGTGCTTCACCCCCGTGCGTGTGGAAGGACACTCCGTCTGTGGGCTGGGCATGTGGACAAAGCCCTGAAAGGCTGGGAATGTTGCAGAGACCAGGATGTCTCTCCTGGTCCTCGCTGCTCCAGGGGCGCCCAGCCTGGCCGAGCGCTCCGCCCATCCCTCCCATCGGCCCTGAGCCGTGAGCCCAGGGGCACGTGCCCGGCCCAGCCTCCCTCCGCGGCCCCCAGGAGGCACGTGGGGCATGAGGACTCACAGGGTTTCCAGCTGTTCCAGGTGCCCCACGTGGGCCTTCTTGTCCCTTGGCACCCTGCCCGGGACACAAAGGGGGAGGTGAGACATCTTGGGGAAGCTGCCCACGTCCCCATGCAGGGCCATCTTGGGGACAGCCTGCTCATCAGAGTCAGGGGATGCAAACGGCAGGACGGGGGCAGAGTCCGAAGCACGCAGAAATCACACCCCCTGGCCACGGGGCTCGGCCTGTTATCTCGTCCCGTCCTCACCACCCCCGGGGTGTTAGCGCTGAGACATCATTAGATAAATGGGGCTCACAGGGACAGGACGGCCCAGGCCCATAGAGCCAGCCAGCGCCCCCCTGGGGTCTGAGTCCCCACAGGTCACTCCAAAAGGACCTCTCCAGAGAACGTGCCTGAGAGAGGCAGTTTCTAAGAAGCCCCAGCAGAGAAAAATGACAACAAAATCAAAATGCTAAACCGCACCAGGGTCCCTTACACCAGAGCTGCCAATCAGAGCTGGGAAGGAGGGCATTCCTGCATCTGAACCGCCCTGTGCTCTAGCATCGTTTCCCATCCAGGGGTCCAGAGGCAGCACCCACCCCAGGGCTGCGTTCTGGGGGTGCCTTGTGAGGGCCTTCAGCCCTAGGGCGTTGGGCTCACGGCACCTATGGCAGCGCCCCCTGGTGGGTAGCCCCCAAATGCCAGGCACACTGACCAGTGGGGACAGGGAGGGACAGGGGGGCTGCTGGGGATTCCTGCACCTCAGAGCCCACAGGTGGAGATAGGGCTTCTTACCGGCGCTCCAGTGGGTCCCCGAGGCCCCAGTTCTCCAGGATGGCCCTGGGATCCCTGCAACGCAACAACCGTCAAGGAACTAAGTCATCACCTTAGCTCTTAGCAGAGGGGAGTGGGGCAAGGACACATGCAACGGGTCTGATTTGGGATCCACGGTGAGGACATCCTCGGAGCCCCGAGGAAGGAGGGAGGAGCTGCATTCAGTTAGCGGGGATCCTGTGGGTAGATCGTACAGTTCAGACCTGCCACCACGCGGCCCTTGGACGCCCTGTAACCAATGCACAGGCTGAAGGGCATGGGGTGCGGGGTGCAGGGCACTCACCGGTTCCCCAGGCACGCCGGGATCACCCTTCTCTCCTTTTGGCCCTTGTTCTCCCTGTTAGAGAAGCACAGAGTATAGTGGACATACCCTGCCCCGCCCACAGATCCGCCACACTGCCCCCACCCCGCCCCGCCCTTTGCGCCCGACCCATTAGCAAGGCTGCTCCCTCAGCCTCTCCCCTGTGACCCCCTTGGACTCTGATGATTCTTACTCATCCTTCAAATCTAAGACCAAGAATCGCTTCTGCAGGGAAGCTGACCCCAAACTCGGGGACTTGCATGGCAGCGCGATGCTGTCCTGTCCTGCCCTGTCCTGCCCCATGTCCTCCACACACTTGACCCACAGCAGTTTTACCCTTATTTGTACGGTTTGGGTTCGACTCCCACCCCCTTCAGCCCCGAGGCCCGCAAGCGCCGATCATCAACGAATAATGATGGAAGGAATGTTGAGGGGAGAGACTTTTCTCAGACTCCGAGCTCTCCCCTTCCTTGTCTTGATGAAGAAGCTGGGGAAAGGGCTTTGCTTGAGGGATCTGGCAGACTGGAGACTGAATGCTGCACTCTTGGTGGCCAGACTGGGGTGTCTAATTTTGCTAAAGAAGAGATGGGCCACAGGCAGGAAAAGGGGTGCCACATTGGGAGCTGCCCAGAATGGAACAATCTAATGTTGGGAAGAGACAGGCCATTCTCCTGATCTGCTGCTATCACATCCAGGACTCCCAACACACCTCCCAGGAGGCGTAGAGAGACAAGAGGGCCTCACCCTGCTCTTCACAAGTGACAGGGAGAAGGTGGGCAGATAGGAGGCTCCATCAGGGGCAGACCTGAAAGGGCTTAGGCCTCTATCTTTCAAGAGCTGAAGGGCCATCGTGGGAGAGGGGTGGAGACAGTGGACCAGAGTGAACAGCTCTAGATCCATAGGAACTGACCTAGAACTCGGCTTCTCCAGTGAGCTGGCTCTATAACCTTGGGTGAAGTATTTAGCCACAGTGTCTTCTGTGACCACAGCTGCAAAATGAACAGGTGTTTTGTCTTGCACGCAGCATGAGGATTCAGTGACACAGAGAAGGGGCAGCAGAGATGAGCCCCAAAGGGGAGAGTGGGGGTGGGTCTGTGGAGCTCTCTGGGGAGACCAGGGTAACCACGGAAGCCTGTGCATCAGAAGGGCCGTGCGTGGCTCCTTCTATAGGAGCAGGACCTAGAGCTGTCCGAGAGTGCCACGGCCTGTTTAGGGAGACACTAGGCACCCCATCTGCAGGAAGGTCCTGGGAGAGATGGGATGAGCGCTGCCTGAAGTGGAGAAGGGAGACCTGCAAAGGCAGGGTTTTGAAAGCGCAGGCTTCTGAGACCGGGAGGCCTAGAGAGGACCCTGGAATCATCTAGAAGGCAAACTCTAACATGTGCGTTAGGGAGCCTGGGGCAGGCTAGTGGCAGGAGACACTGGTGGACAGGCTGCTTTCTCTCCCCATGCACAGGCAGACTCGGGAGACCTTGCCCAAGAGGTTCCCGCCTGCCCACCTGTCCCGAGTGACAGGTGGGTCCCCCAGTTAGCATCTGCGTGGCCCTGGCTGGTTTTCTCTGTCTGCATCGTGTGTCACACGCAGTCTGCATGGTCTACCTCGGGGAGCTGTGGCTAAGACTCACTGAGATTGCTCTAGCAAATGCCCTGCAGCACCAACACAGGGGTGACCTCACTCTTTCCTGTAGAGGCTCCATTGCAAACCAGCTCAGAACACACTCTGGCTCCATTCACCAGGGACAGCAACACCTTTCTCCCAGCACATTTTCCTCCTAGGAAACTTTCCCCGGGGGGATTTTCCAAACTCTTTGGTCCTCTAGTCACTGGCCATACAACCCATAAAGACAAAAGGGTTACGGGATTATCTTGGGTGATGCACTGGGGCAAGGGACTGTAGGTGGCAGGAAGATAGGCTCAGGACCCACGAGTGGTCAGGCCAGGCCAGAGGAGGGACCTCTGGGGGCTCACAGGCAAGGTGCTCCAGCCATTTCCAGCCCAGGGCCTGGGAGTCAGTGGGGAGGCAGAGCCTTCACTCCGGGAGCACATAGTGGGTGCTCATCAATCATCACTGAATGCATGGGTGCGACTGGCTTCTCTTCCTGACTCCCCCGACTGGTGAGGTCAGCCACATCAACACCCTCTCTGCACTCAGTGTCATCCCAGCAAACTCAAGCTCTGATTGGCAACCTGAAGATTCCTTTGCAGGCTGAGGTGGCAGAGTAAGGCTGCCTTGGACCCTTCCCCAGATAACTGCTTCTGCACCACCTTCTAGCCAACCCCCTCCAGTCGCAAAGGCCCTCTGAGTTCTTAGCTGCAATTTTCCCCAGCCCCAGGCTGCTTGTCCCTCCTTCCTCCAGCGAAGGACTGGATCCCCCCTCCAGACCTGCACACTGCTTCAAGTCCTCCCCAGGCGTGGTCCGCAGCCAGCCCCAGCAGACTTCTCCATCTCCAGGCAGAGGGAGGTGGGCTTTTCCTTCCAGGCCTCCTGCCCTGCTCTGTTTCCTTGCTTCATTATGCCCCGAACTTTGCCACCCGTTCCCTGTGCAGGGACTCAAAGGAGCGGGCCTCCGGAGAGCAAGATGTCAAAGAACACTTTTCCAAACCATCAATAAAAATACAGTTACCATGGTGACGAGGCCAGTCCAGAAAGATACATGCAATAATCCACAATGAATCTTTTTTTTCATAGACACAATTTCCTCACTTTGCAACCTGAAGTCAGTGGCTTCCTGGTTTCCAGAAATCTCAGACCCTGCAGGAAGTGTCCCCATTGGGGGACAAAGGGGAAGCTTGGCAGACCCCGGCTCCCCGTCATGAGCTTTCTAACCGGAATGCCTTGGAAATCATCTTTAATGGAGCAATTCCTTTAAGGAGAGGCTGGTCCTGTAGGCTGATCTCCAGCTCAAGGAGCTCAGGGTGGGCCCGTGGGAGGGAGACCCAGAGGACAGAGGGGAGGGAGGCAACGTGAGGTAGCGTGATATGAGTGGCTACCATCTGGGTAAGCCGAGTCTCAGTAGCAGGTGGGGACAGCCGCTCTGGCCAGTCACAGCCTTACAGCTGACAACTCCACCTCAGTTCCTATCTCCAAGGCAGGCCCTCTGCAACTTGCTTAGCTTCTCTGACCCACAAGGCATCATCTGTGAAATGAGGGCACATCTGCATCCCTCAGGGACACCCCGCGCTGCCTTCCTGGCACCTGCCATGTGGGATGCTCTCCTGCTCTGTCCCTTTGAATCCTTTTTTGTCGGAAAGTAGGGGACACAGCCAGAGCCACACAAATCTGTTCTCTCCAAAAGGCAACTCCCAACAACTTCTGAAGTCCACGCCGCCCAGTGACACCCCGTCCACCACCACTCCTCCCCATCTCACCTCTGGAGAAGCTCAAAGGGCTTCTCCTTCTACCAGGATCTCAGCAGAGGAGATCCTGGCTCAATCCCCCTGCTCCCAACTTTCCCATCAAAAACAGGATTCACTGCAGCTTCTTATGTATAACTAGTTAACACCGAGTACAAGGAGAAAGCAACTACGGAAACACAACGTCTGCAGGCTCTCAGCAGCTGTGTGGCCCGGAGCAGTGAGAAGCGCATCCTGAGAGCAAAGGGGAACAGCAAGCACATGCCTCTGGCTTCAGTGCTGTTGACAGCAAGAGGAGAGCCCGGAAACACTTCTTCCCCAAGCGACTTTCGCTAATGGAGGAAAAGCTTCCTAGCGGTTGCAGTGATGGTGAGCCTCCTCGTCTGTCAAGGGTCGGTCTTCACGAGAAGCCCCAAGAGCTCCCTCCACCGCCAACCCCGAAGCTGGCCAGGTCTCCACTGTCTACTCTCAGAACAGCCCCTCTTAGACCCAGGGCCCCACCCCCGATGCGCTTCAGTCTCCGGGTCCCCTTCACAGCCCACATCCTCAGTAATGCTCCATGGGATTCTTCAGTTGCCCGCCACAGCACACAGCCCTGTTCTCCTCGAGACCACCAGCTTTTCGTGCAGCGGAGAACCAACTCCCCCCGAAGAGAGGGCTGGCCCTTGCCCTCAGCCTGCAGGAGGTGACCTCCAGGCCGCTGGACCGCCTGCCTGACACTGGAGCCAGGTCCTTGCAGGGCCTGTCCTCACCACCCCACCCTGGCTGCCAGGACAGATCTGGAAGTGCAGCCACTGGGAAGCCCCGCGTGGTGGGGCCAAGTCAGGACCTGGAGCACGCAGGCATCGTGGGCCTGGCTGGGAGCCACCTGCAGCCCTGAGGGGCCGTAGCTACTTACTGGCATCCTTGAGTGTGGTGTGAACAGGGACGTCTGAAAAGGAAACCACAGAAATGAGAAAAGCGTGACTTGACTGTTACAACCTGCCTCTAAGAGACAGATCAAGTGGGAGAAGGGGGCCCCAGGGCTTCCTGGAGTGACTGTTAATGTGAACAGGCACCGTGACTGATTGCTCTCCAGTCCCTGAGCTGAGGTCGAGGCAGGGCAGAAAAGCACTGTGGGTAGATGGGGGACCCTGGAGTTTCACACCGCCAAAAAAAAACTGTGTGACCACCTGTCAGCTTCTATTCCCTCACTGTTAAAGTGGGGCGGAAAACTCCTCTACCCGGGGTGCTGTGAGCTGAAATGGAGAGGCCGTGCAAGTAATCAGAGCCTTGGACCCCGGGCCCTCCACCAGCATCCACCACCACCAGCATCCACTGGCGATGATGTACACGAGGAGGAAACCAGGGGAGGTGCGCCCTGGGCACCAGGAGCCAACTTACGCAAAACTCTTTATCCCAGCACATAGAGCGCCGTGGGCTGGCCCCTGTGTGGCCCTCCAGCCCCACCCCACGTTCATGCCGCAGTTAGCGTGTCGCAGACTTCAAGGCTTCTCAGGCCACAGGACGTCTGCCCCTGCCACTCCTCCAGCCGGGAACGTGCTCTCCTCCTCCCTTTATCCAGCTGACTATGGTCCATCCTTCAGGCCTTTTTTCAATATCATGTCTTCAAAGACCTCACCTTTCTTCTCCACCACTCAAATATAAATTAGGTCCCCTTGTCATTCTCCCTGATTGAACCCTGTTCTTTCCTCTGGTGGCACACTATAATTTGTCACATATGTGTATCAGGGCCACCAGGTGACTAGAGTCTGCCTCCCCTACTAGGCTGAAGCTCCAGGGCTCCCAAACCCTGCCAGTGCCTGGCTCACGGCAGGTGTTCAAAAAAATAAGTGAATGGGCCAAAGGACATCATGGATTCTAGTCCAAAAACACAATGAAGTCAAAATAGAAGGATAAAAACAAGTTTTTCAAATACACCTTGCCTTCCAAGTCCCCCAATACTTGTCTCTTCTCCAGAAGAAACCACCGTTTTTCAGTTTAGTAAATTTTTCTATATATTTCCACATAATTATGAATGTATAGAAACACATGACTTTGTACAAGAATTACACAAATACCACCAGCAAGCACATAGCTATTCATCCTTATATGAATAAACCCCCATATTCTTCACAATAACAAAGAAGTAGATCATCTATATTCCCTGCATCATGGATAAGAAAATTGGAGGCAGGTAAAGCGCTTAACGAAGCCCCCACCACTAGTGAATGTGCAGTAGGAACCAGCCCCACCTGGGTGGGCCCTGGAGGCCATGCTGGTTTCTCTATGCATCTTTCCTGAGCATCGGTACCTTTCCAAGGCCACGTACATTGTGTGTGTGTACGTGTGTGTGCATATGCACATGTGTGTATTTTTATAAACTAGGATTCCATGACATGGATATTCTGTGGTTTACTTAATTCTATGCTTATGTCATGTGGGTTGCCTATAATATTTCATTATAAACAAAACTACAATGTACATCCTTGTACATGCTTTTTCAAATACACACAGTGTAAATACTTCTCTGGGATAGATACCTGGGAATGAAATTTCTAAGCTAACATGTACATACTTTATATGTGACTACTGAGGAACTTCTCAATTCAGTGTTACTGATTTGCCCTCACACTAAATAACAGTGCTCATTTCCCTGCATGCTTCCCAACATAAGATGTTTCCAGTATTACACAAAGTTTTATACGAATGGTTCCGACTCTTAATTTGATTCTGAAATTCTTCTGACATCCTTATAGAACGGTTGAGTCTTATTTCGATAGGCATGCGTATGGGGAAGAGATTGAGCTGTGGAATAATGATTTAACGTACATAAAAACCACAGACTAAGATTCTTTGTCACACTGTAAATGGGATTTCTGGGTGTTCAGGCTTTCAACTCCTGGCCTCCATATTTGCCCAACCAAAGCCAGCAATGAAGACATGTTCAATTTCCCTGAAATCAACCGGTCAAAGCACAGAATATTAAGGCTGGGAAGAAACATTAAAATGAAAAAAAAAAAATAAACCAAAATATGCTCCCCTGTATATAGCAGTCATTTTTAATTTACTGTTTATTATGTACCAGAAACTGGACTACATACCTGTTATGATCTCAGTTAATTTTCGCTAGAAATGTACAAGATAGCTGGGTATAATAGTTTTTCTTAACAGATGAAAAGATGGGGTCTTTGAAATTAAACAATGTATCTAAGACCACAGTGCTGGTGGATGGCAGAGCAGAGACTCAGAAACTCAAACCCACTTTTTTCTGGCTCTGAAGCCCATGGTCTTACTCACTACTCAACACCAAGTACAGTGACTGGGTGGAAGCATGAGTCCTGGTTATATACCCATTTTGCAGTCCTACTCTGGACGAAGTGTCCCCCTGTTTCTTGTCTCTGGACCTCAGTTTCCCCACATGTAACAGGTGGGGACATACTGTGTCTAGCCAATGTTCTGATAAATAGTAAGTATGCTTGCTGCATAAAATAAATCAATAAGCACAAGGTGGTTCTTAAAGAAGCTTATGTATTTCTGGATCACAAGACCTAGGAATAGGCCTAGCTACTGACGATCTCCATTAAAAAGATGTTTATAACTAACTGGTATGGGAGGAAGGGAGCTACCCAATGCCTGAGGGATTCAAAGAAAAAATGAGGATAAGAAGCAGAGTAACTTACAGTTCCGGGTAATCCAGGGGGGCCTGCAGGACCAGCTTCACCCTAGATGAAAAAACGGAACATAAAAGATCATTAATCTTCCTGCCAACTCTGCTTATCCTGGGACACCTTTCCCCAGACAACAGAATCACCCAGCCAGTATCTACTTTGACAGACAGATAGACAGAGAGATTCTGAATTATAAAATATTTCAGACATAAGAAACCTTATGTTTTGAGAATTATTTATGCTAATATGGCTAGCCATAGATCCTTTATATCACTCTACACTAGTCCACTGTGAATATGGAAATAGAGTGATCCATTATCCACCTTCTTGTGGACGACACTTAGTTCTTGCTTACTAATGATGTAGCAAACATCCCCGCTCTGCGCCCTTGGGCACAAAGACGGGAGCTCCCTTACAGACTCCATGGGTCCTGTCCCAGCCCAAGTGGAGGGGAAGGGCTCTTCTCAGGGGACTGAGAGGACAAATCTACATTCCTGTAAACAACGCAAGTCTGGGAGTTAAGCCTCCTGAGCTTTCAACCTCAATCTAACATTTTATACGTTATTTTACCTCATTGGGCTTGTTTACCTCTTTGTAAAATAATGATAAAGGTACACAGTATCACAGGGACACTGACAGATCATCTTCAGCAGGGGCCCAATAAGGAGGAAATTGTTATACATTTGACCTGAAGGAAGGGGGCCACTGGGCTGTCCATGTAGGAGGAACCACAGGGAGCAGACATGGTCCCCAAAGCTTGCCACTCCATGTGTGCCACAGGATGCCAGGACATGCATGTCTGTGCCCACGTGTGTTCCAAGTGGCCCGGGGTTAGGTCTGTTGAAGGCCTTCCATGCATGGTTAGTAAACAAATGAATGAATAAAACTGGCTTAGAAAGGGACAAGGCCACTCTTAGTAAGCAACAATAATAAATTAATATAGTTACACTGTTTCTATCTTATTTCTATTTTTCTACAGTATTTAATTCCAGTTACTGAGTTGTGTTTTTATACGTATCAACTCATTTAGTCTCCACAGAAATGGCTATAACACAGATACCCATTTCAGAGATGAGGACACTGATGCCTAACGTTCATTTACCTGCTCAAAGTCATGGCCAGCACATGGCTGAGCCTGGTTTTAAACTCCGAATCCAAGCAGCATTGCCTTCACTGAAGTTCCAGAAGTTTTTTCAGAAAGGAAAACACTTTCTCAGTGTTATTTGCATTACCCGATTTTACCTAATTATCCTCCTGACACTGACATCCTCATGTTCCAGAAACAATCTCATTTAAACCAGTTTACCCCACATTAAAAAGTCTGAATAATCAAAGTTGAGTGCTTCCTGGTGATAAAGGAAATTTTCAGCATTTCAGGTCTCTGGGCCCTGCTCCTGGGCTCCCAGGGAAGCCATCCTCCGACATTTACCAACGTCAAAATGACTCAGCAAAACTTCAAAGCATAGACTCTATTTCTGCCCCAGCACACAGTGTACATCTACCTCGTTAAAAAAAATAAAATAGAATAACCAAAAGGGAACATTCCAAATGTAAAGATAAAAAAACAATACAAAACCTCCTTGGTTCCCATAAGATGAAAGTCATACAGCCTTGCACATACTGAAAACAAAAGATAAAGTATGTAACTTTCTGGAATGTCCTTCATCTTGATGATCATATATAATTCTGCCCCAAATGTTTCTTCCCTGTAGCAGTCTCTTTTTTGTGAAGATTGTGTATCTCGGCAGCTGTCCTAACTTGGGCTCAAATAAAACTCTTCTCTTTTCTCTTTAAAAAATTTTAAAGAAAGGTTTGTTCATTTGGTGTTGACACTAGTGAATGTATGGATATGTATTAAGGAGGAGAGGGCAGGCAAAGAGACTAGGTTTTCTCTCCAATCCAGAGAGTCTAAAGCCTGCCTTTTGGGTAGAGCCGGCCCCTCCCTAGTGCTGTGGGGTGAGGCAGGAATCGCAGGTGGGTTGTCGGGAAGACCCCCGACGGCTGCTGACCTATGAGCTCTGGAGTTCACTAGAGGATGGGTTCAGATCCCAGATCTTCCACGAAAACATGAATCCCCAGCAGCCCTTGCTGAGAAAGGAGAGGATTGTACCCACTTTCCAAGATGCCACAGGGCTAAAAACGTTCATAGCCAGTGGTGGGAAGGAATGAACTGGGAAATGGAGACAGGGAAGTGCAAGACACAGTCAGAAGGGGACAATGTTGCTTTAATGTCCTATTTTGGATTTTTGACCAGATTTGTCTATTATTACATATTTCTCTGGAGAAAAGAAAGGCAGGCCGGATTTTCTGGAACCTTGAATGTGATTCTGCCATGGGCCCAGCAGTTCTGCCAAAGCAATAAAAGGGGCTTTAGGATCTTGTGGAGCCCTTTGCATCCTGGAAATGAGTTTCTCAAATGAAAATTGCAATTCCGAAAAATCCACCAGGGCAACAGGCCTGGGCAGCTTACCACACAAAGCCCTTTCCATTTTTGGCTCTCCATTTCTAGATAGCAGGTCTGTCCAGAGTAAAGCCCTCAGCCTCCAGCCCAAGAGAGAAGCTGGTGCGAGGCCCCTCCTGGAGCCCAGAAACACCGGGAGGGGTGGGGGGGGCACCGAGAACGGGGAATTGGAGGGGAAGACTGTGCAAACATGGGGGGATGAAGGCAGGGGGAGCATCGTGCGGGAGAAGGGGAGAGGCAAGCCCCTTGGGGTGTGCGCTGCCAATGCTCAGGTGCCCATGGGCCAGGCCAGCTCAAGGCACAGCTCTGCTGGAGCCAGGACACTGAGCTGACCCACCGCTGGGGTTTGGATCTTGACTGCAGTGCACTCCATCCATGTGCCCCTGGGAAAGCAATGTGGCTTGTCTGTGCCTCATTGTTTCTTTATCTATGAAGCGGGCATGCTATTGGTAACACAACCCCTCTCAGGGTCGTCCTGAGCATCACCGAAGTCACTACATGAGCGGTGCTTCGGCCATCCTGGCACACCGTGAGTCTGCAGCACTCACTCCACTCACAGGACCTGAGTCATGCTTCCCAGCAGCCCTCGGAGGAAGGACTAGTGGAACCATTTCCAAGGCAGCAAGCCAAGGCACGGGGAGGTGGGGTAAGGGGCTGAGAGCCGCCTGGCAGGTAGAAGCCGACTGTAACCCAGGCCACAGCTTTGACTCAGACACCGAGACCCTCTCCACGGCCCTGTAGGCACCGCACATACAGACGGCGTAGGAGGGAGGCTTGGCCAATCCAGGCCCCTGATGACCAGGAGGCCAACAGCAACTCCTACCTTTTCACCTGGGTCACCTTTCAGTCCTGGGAGGCCCAGTGTGCCTTTCTCTCCCTGCGGTGAAAGATGAAATTAGAAAACACCAGAACACCTGCCTTTTGCACATAAGAGCAAGTGGACCTCGGGCAAAAATCCCTTTTTTTTCCTCTTGCTCTTCTCTGGCCTTATCAGTAAATGCCAAGGTGAAGCGCAGCTCCGAGGGCTTGCCGTCAGTTAGGGGTGAAGCACCTCCTCCCCATCGGGCGCCTGACATGATGCGCCCACCCGTTCCCATCCACTTCATCTGGAGATCTTCCACCCTTGCCGACTGATCGCTCAGTCCCTGTCCCTTTGCTGCAGCAGACAGACCGGAGCAGCCTGAGCCCCTTCCCTTCCTCTTCCGTACACCTGGCCAAATACTCCCAAACCCCAGCCCAGACCACCCATTGCCCCAGGGACTGAACCCCAGAGGGGGCTGCTTTGCGAGGGCACGGGCACAGTGCCACCACTCACCCGCTCTCCTTTCTCTCCCCTCACGCCCGGGAATCCTGGAGCTCCCGGGAGACCAGCCTCTCCCTGTGGAAACAACAGGATGCCTCTGTCCACTGGGCTCTTGGTGAGGAGGCTCTCCTGTGGGCCACGCCACGCCCCCGCCGTGTGCTCTTCCCTTCCTGCTCTCCAGCCCCCAGAGAGCTCTAGCTCAGCGGGGCTGACGCGGAAAGCAGCGATTCTAGAGATTTCTGCTCACTGGGGCATCTCCAAGCTCTTTCTCACTTCAGCCGTTCCTTCACCAGGAACCCATTCTGCCTGTCTGGGGGTTTCCTCCTCCTCCTCATCCTTTAGGACAATTATCACTGCCTCTCCACCTTTCCTGATATCCCCCAAGTCTGAATGAGGAGCTCTCTCCTGCCCTCCCACCCACACCTGCATGCCACCACTCACTGCACCTGTCCCTGGCTCTTGGTTGATGGTTGTGACCCCAACACAGCGATGGAGGCATAAGACATGCTGATAATCATTGGGTAAGTAAATGATTACATGAGATGAACGTAGTGAGCCCCCAGAGGAGAGTGGATACAGGCCTAGGGCATAATAATGAATGAATGCATTGAATGAAGAATGAATGAATGAATGAATGAATGAAGGTATGAACAAACAGACCTTCTCTCCAGGTCGGCCCGCCAGGCCCTGCTCCCCAACTTCTCCCTGGAGACAGAATAACAGACACCCTATTATTTTTCACTCACATTTGCAGAGACGTCGTTCCCCAGTTGCCCCCACACATTCACAGCACCTGCCAGCCACAACTCTGGCTTCTCAAGCACGTGCATAGCTCTAGGCAGCAGACTCCACACAGCAGTTGGGCTGTGGAAACCCAAGCGTGTGGCATTTCTAGAGGGAGGGGCCCCACACTCTCTCATATCCTCTCTCACTTCCCCCAAAATAAACTTCTGCTAGAATCGCCCTGACAGCATTTACACAGGTGAGTCCATTCATCCTGAATCTAAAAGTGTATGATTCGGAACGAGGGGCCCAAACTGTGCCTCGAAGGTCCATCCCACTCGGAGCTGTTAGCACACATTGTAGGGAGCCCAGGCCCCATGCTGGGTCCAGCGATGAAGGAGAAGTCATTCATGAGCATGTCCACACTGGTCGCTGTCCCATGGTTGCTGTCTGGACTTTTTGGAAAACACAGGCAGCCCCGTGGTTAGAGGTGGGGGAGAGCTTTATGTTTCCTCTCTCATGGTGTGTTACAATAAAGGCAGTCTTGGGTGAAATTCTGGTAAACATCCAAACTTATATCAGAAAGCAAACCCCCAAATATACACTGGTCCTAGCAGCTTGGATGCAGTTTTGTCCTCAGGCATTCGGTTCCTGACTAGCATTTTGTGGTCATGTTGAAGTGGGAGGCACAGGACCAGAGGGGCTTGGTCCCTGGTCCTAGGACATCTGGCTGCTGTGTTAACCAGATCCCTACAAATTACTGATGTAAATGTGTGGGGGGGGTAGTGGGGAGGGACTATAATTTCTAACTTAGGATGTGTCTTGAGAAGCACTAACTTCTTGAATGACAATTTCTAACACCCATGATGCTATTGAGCAGAACCTTAGTGTAGATTTCCACAAGGAAATGTGGTTTTCTGGTAAGTGAATGGACACATAAATGAATAAATGAGCAGGTACGAATAAACATAATGATTTTTCCCCGCAGCCATACCAGACTCAGCTGGTGGTGAAGGCTAACATTACCACCACGTCTCAGAAAGGAAGGTAAGAAAGAAAGAAAAAATAACCCACAGCATTGGTTAGCATTAAGCAATTAAGCACACATTTGATGCTATAGCTCTGAGGCCACCAGGGGACCCAGCATTGGAGTAAGCACATATAGAAATTCTCCATGCATTCCGATCCCCCATGAATTCCCAGTATTTACAGGCACAATTAGGAAGAACTTCTCTAACCAGAATTGTGCAAATACCTGCCACTCAAACTGTCACTTTAAATCTGCTTGGATGATTACACCTTAGCCATGGGAATTGCTGCTTACATGCTGAGAAAGGCGCTGTGCATCTGGGTTTGGTGAGAAGGCATTTTGAAGAGCCTCAGAAGTGTCCCCTGAATTCATGCCATGAACCCTAAGTCAAAAGCAGGGTGGACAGAGGGCTGGATGGTGTCTTGAATTCTTGATCTGTGCACGCTGCAAGCCAGCTGCATTCCTTGGTGGACTCAGAAACCCGCTGTCTACAACTTACCCGTAATCTTGGGAGATGCTTATCTTCAGTTGGGCATTTTGTCAAAAAAAGTAAGAAGGCCCCATACCAGATCCTTTTTGAGGCTACAAAGGATGTTGTAAAACTACCATAACTGCAAAAATTCATAGTTTTGAACTTCCTAGAGCCATGTTTTACACGTATTGCACTAGAAATCGGGCAAAAACACCACATGTGAGCCAGAGTAGTAGGCTTCTCTGTTCAAATCTTCCAGCCATTAGAGATCACCAGAAATATAAAACATGCAGATGGAAAGACCACAGAAATCCCCAAGAGCACCTCTGAGTTCAGCCCAACACTTCTTGAGATCAGTGGCCGCCTTCTGCAGACCCATGCATGGGGGCGAGCCTGCTTCCAAAGACCACCAGACACAATGTTGGAATTCACATGCACAAACCCAGGACTTGCCATTTTACAAATTTGAGAAAATACAACTCTTAAGGTGTGGTTCACACCATAAAATCTACCAGGTCAAGTCAGCCAACCTGTGCAAATGTGTTAAGTCCTTTCCGGAAAATGACAGAATTTCAACCAAATGCTGAAAGGTTGCCTGGGTGCTTTTAAGACCATGAGATTCATCCCACACAAGCACCTCCAGGTGTGCATGGACACAGCTTGGTAAATTACTTATTATTGTATTTCAACGATTTGGGGATCATCATAGGTATTTTTTAAAATGCATATGTTGCTTCTTAAAATACGAAGGAGCACAGTCTTGTAAGTGGCAAGGGGACAACTCACTGGGCACTAAGGGGGGCATGAAGCTGAGCCTCTTGCATCTGGAATCCTGACAACAGGAGGTTTCCTAGTGGACCTGGGGAGGTTCTTTCCACATCTAAATCAACCTGGGTGTGCTTGACTTTACCAGGTGTGTTTTAATCTGTGCTTTTCCTGCTCCGTTTTCTGTTGGTCTTCTAAAGAACAATCACTTTATGAAACAATGAGGCAAAGCCAGGGCCCCGCATCTGCCCAGGAACACCTTCCCTGGCCAGCAAGGTGATCGGAGTCCTGCCTTCCAGAGAGGCAGGTGTTGAGTTCAGGCCACTGCTGTGCTCTTGCTCGGCTGAATTTGATATCCATCCTCCGTAGAGTAAACCTTTACTGAGCACCTGCCGAGTGCCTGACCACAGGTGGGAATGGGAGAGCAGAGGTGACAGAGACCCAGTCAAGGGTGCTTCCCTTGACTAGCTCATAACCCAGCAAAGTGCAGGGCACTGATGGGGGGGCAGCACCCCGGCAATCTCCTGTCGCCACAAACTCTCCTAGAGCCACAGCATCTGCACACATACACACCACACACACACCCCACATACACACCGACAAGCACCACACACACACACCCCAGCCACACACACAGCACCATGCACACATGGTCCAGCCCTCTCTGCTTGGTGCTCACTGCATTCTGAGCCTGGGCCAAAGCTGAGATCTGAGCTCAGGGCCTAAAGACAAAAGAAGACCCTGTAGCCCATGATGTGGGGCTCTGAGGGACAGCCATCCAAACCCCCACAGGAGGTGCCCTGTCCAAACGCAATGGGGAGTGGCCTCTGCCTCTCCCATAGCCCCTGGCACCTGCTGGAGGCACAGGGGGCTGAACGCCACAGACCACATCAGCCAGAACTTGGGGCCAGGCATTAGGGCGTGCCAGTGGGGAGGGGAGGAGGGACACAGACAGACAGACAGGCAGACAGTGAGAAGGCCCTCTCGCTCATCGCTGCCAGGATAAGCTGGACAGTGACGAGTTCTTCCCAAGGCCACAGCTACAGGTTTCCCTAGAAACCCACTCACCCCTGCTCCCTCTGTCCTAGACATGGTGTGACCCTTCCCACCAGGTGTGGCTATCCCTGTCGGAGCCCCCACCTGCCCTCACCCCTTCCAACAGCCCCGTGTTCATGGCGCTGCCAGACCCCCGCTGACAGTCAGTGCTCACACCATCCGCTGTGGTTCACACAACCCCAAACACACCGTGCAGCAGAACCCACTGGTGGGGAGGAGATGGGATCCATACCCTAGGGCCAGGTTTTCCAGGCAGACCGCCTTCTCCTCTCTCTCCTGGCTGGCCCTGTAAGGAACACACAGAGAGGTTGGCAGGAGAGTGCTGGGCTCGGGGAGTCCCACTCAGCACTCGTCACAGGCTGGTCAAGGCAGACAATCACTCCTTTGGTGGTGTTGAGCTCCTTCATTCTGCATGACCACGGTGACCAAAAACGGCGGCTGGTACTACCTCTTAGATTCCATGTTCCATGCCTCTGCTTTTGTTTAATTTTACAAAAATGTCACTGAGTAGAAAAGGTGCTTTCCTCTCACTGAGAGACTTGGGGTACAGGAGATGTCGTGTGAATGATTTTGAGAATACGAAATACTGGGTTCGCCCTTTCCTTTGTTGTGAAAGATAAGGGAGAAAAGATGGAGACTATTCACATAAATACCCATAAAATGAAGTTAAATCCATACTTATTCAGTATTTGGTCTTGAAAAAGTTGAGTTTCTAAGTTACTGATTGAAGAGGATGATGGATGTCCTCATAATATCGAAAAGCTGCCTTTCACGGACTGTTGCCCCACACACTGAGCGTATGTGTTTGGTAGGAAAGAATCAAATTCACTGGTGGAAATATTTATTGTGTGGTCTTGTAGTTGTTCATTTGCCATGTGTGAACTGGGAATTTGCTTCCCAATTTTATGATACTTAACCCCAGACTCTTTTCTTTTCTTTTTTTTTTTTTTTAAAGATTCTATTTATTTATTTGACATAGACACAGCGAGAGAGGCAACACAAGCAGGGGGAGTGGGAGAGGGAGAAGCAGGCTTCCCGCTGAGCAGGCAGCCCGATGCGGGGCTCAACCCCGGGATCATGACCTGAGCCGAAGGCAGACGCTTAACGACTGAGCCACCCAGGTGCCCCACCCCAGACTCTTTTCTTAATGATCCTACTATAAGGAGCCCCACCAGAATATTTTTAAAATTAAAGTCTCTTATGTTAAGCATATCTGAAAGTTGTTCCTCCCTGCAAATATGTAACATATTTCTAACAGCTTCGTTTTAAAGCCTGAGGCTTCCAAATCCTTCCCCAGTTACCTTAGCAGAAATAAAGGACTTGCCCACGTCTGACCTGGTGAATCCCAACATTCCCGAGTCCCGAACCCAGGGCGAGACAATCAGTGGATTTTAGCATTCACCAACGATCCAACATCTCTTTCCTCCTGCTCTTTGGGTCCTAAACTCCTGCCACCCCCATGAACACCAACCTTGGGTCCCGGCAGGCCTGGTGCTCCATGCTGCCCATCCTTTCCAGGTGGGCCCTGGGCAAGAGGGAGAAAACAGAACAAAATCAGAGGCCTGTTTAGGGCGCATTGCACTGAGTGGCTTCTAGCCAGGAGCTGCTTTGTCGCCAGCAGCTGGGGCATCCCAGGGCACTCGCTCGCCAGCATGCTGTGGTCTCTGTGGGACCGGGCTGTCCCCCACACTGCCTTATGAGGGGGATGGCCCTTACCCTCTGGCCGGTGTCCGGTGTCCGGTGACTCTGGACCTGTGTGGTCAGCGAGAGGAGGCAGGACCCAGATGGCCAGCTGATTGGCTCACGGTCCTTTTCTACCCCTGCTTCCCGCTTCCTCCAGGAAGAACAATGCCCACCTTGTGCCCACTCTCTCTGCAAAATCTCTGCCAACATTTCCTCCCTTTCCAGTCCTGGTTTGGAATTCGTCAAGTCCTCCTTTATTTCTAAGGACGACACTGAGGGGCTCCATGTCCTAGTTCCCTACAAGCAGTCTCCTCCTCCCCCAGCCCCTTTTGACCAGGTCATGACAGGTGGTGTCTGGGCAAGGGCAAAAAGACTCAAAAGTCCCCGCAGCCTCCTGGCTCCACCTTCCATTACTCCAGACCTGTTTGCTCTGCTGCTTTTTCTCTGATCTTAAGTGACCTATCAGGTGCACACACACACCCCCATGATAGCTATGAGGAAAATCCTTTCCCCACAAAATATTGTCCATGTTATTACTTTGGCAGCAGAAGTGCTATTCCAAAGTCATTATTATTTTAGTAAACCTGGTAATTCTTCTGGCAAGAGGTCCCCGGACACCCAACTAAAGACTTCTGTGTCATCAAACTCAACACCCAAAGAACAAAGAATCCAATCAAGAAATGGGCAGAAGACATGAACAGACATTTTTCCAAAGAAGACATCCAAATGGCCAACAGACACATGAAAAAGTGCTCAATATCACTCGGCATCAGGGAAATCCAAATCAAAACCTCAATGAGATACCACCTCACACCAGTCAGAATGGCTAAAATTAATAAGTCAGGAAACGATAGATGTTGGTGGGGATGCGGAGAAAGGGGAACCCTCCTAC
>NC_138372.1:166898575-166915167 GCF_054177405.1 Leptonychotes weddellii
AAAAAAAAAAAAAAGAAAAAAAAAGAATTCCTCATATCAATGAGATCATATGATACATGTCTTTCTCTGTTTGACTTTAAAATACTGGAGTATTTAAAATAAATCCGTATGTGCCTGCATGTTTACACACATGTACACACACACACACACATGCACACGCACAGTGGAATAAGCTAGTAACAAAGATCTTGCAGCACAGTGGTTTCCCAGCACTAGTCAGCATGGAATCATGGGGCGTGAATGACATGGGCCTCCTGCCCCAGACCCCTAATTCAGTAGGGTCTGGGGTGGGGCCATGAGCTGGTTCTCGTGAAAGCTCTGTGGACGATTCTATGGAGACCAGTCTTGACACCCACTCTGCAGCTTCATTCATTCCCTACACTGATACTCAGGGCACCTTCCGTGGCCAGGAACAGACGCAGGTCCGGCCCCACAAGCAGAACAGAACCGCAAGCCAGAGCTCCTGCCGGCATGCGCCCCAGTGGGACTGAGGGTGAGGGGTGCGGGTGGGGAGGACAGAAGCACCGGGCCAGGTCATCCTGTCAGAAACAGGAAGTTATGGGTCTCTGGCCATCGCGCAGGTCCAGGATCATGGAGAGGGAGAGGAGCTGAGAATCCTAAGCAGTCACAGGTTCTGGAGAGCCCCCCGCCCAGGACCCACTCATTTCACAAGGTCCAGCTACTACTCCATGGATTAAGAATCCTCAGCGGCACCACAGTCCAGATGATGACCTTCTTGCCAACGGCACTATGCACCCTTCCAGGCCCTTCCCCCACCTCCCCCTCTGCACCCTCACGCCGGTCACTGCCAAGCGGGGCCTGGCACACGTTCTCAGAGACGAGCTCTGGCTTTGTTGCTCGGGTCTCTCTCCAGGTATGCATTCCCTCCTTGCCCCCCTTCTCCATGCCTCCACCTCTGACGCTCTCCAGTTCCACTGGTCTCCATTAATCACTCCCTCCTCCATGCTCAAGGCTGGTATCACCGTGTTCATCTGACTCACATGCCCTCTGAGCCGGAGGCCCCTCTTGTTCCTTCTGCATCTGTCACAGACACAAACCCAGCCCTTGGTATATAGCAGGTGCTCAATAAATGTTTGAAGACTTCAACTGAATTTAAGGGGCACTAAGGAGAGAGCTGTGCGTCCAGGGAGAATGATGCCACGTTGCCACTAGAGGGCGATAAATACTAACAAGTGGCTCCCTTGGCCATTGCCTTGTCTCCCGCTGGGGGCGCATGTGAGTCAGCAATGGGCGCAGACATGGAATATTTGGGTAGCATAAGCACCTTGGGGTCCCTGTAGCTGCTCAGTCCCGGTGCATCTTTAGAGGTAGCATCTACTTTCGTTGGGAGATGTGTGCTTGAAGCAGACACAACTGAGGGGCCCTCCAGAGCGGGACGGTGGCCTGGGCAGGGTCCTCCCTGCCGCATGTGGGTCCAGGAAGAGCACGGAGAAGGCTCGTGCCCTCACCCCCTACCGCCATACAGACCCACCACCTGGCTCACCGGCTCAGCTCTGCTCGTCTCTTGGCCAAGCAACGGCCCTGCTGGTGACACTCCCAGGACCACCTCCAGAAGGCACGTTCCAGGTGACCTGCTCGAACTTCAAGATGACCCCTGGGGTCTCATACTCCCTCCACACCACATGGCTCCTCTGAGTCCCTCCTCTGCTTGCAATCTGAACACATCAGCCTTCCTCCCTCCTTACACTCCAGGGCCCGTGATGGCCCCTGGAGTGCTTCATGCACTATCAAACAGATTGCTCCGGGAAGCTGGCCTCCTGGCTAGCTCGCTCCTCTGACTCTGTTTCCCCTTCCTCCTTTGCTTCTTGCAACCCCCCTGCAAGATGCTGTGACCTCACAGCATCCTAGAGTAAGTGGATCACTAGTGAGCATCTACTGGAAACTAAACCTCCTTATCTGATGATAATGAAAACTGAGACCCATAGAGGGTAAGCACTCCACCTGAGGCCACACAGCCATCATCTCCAAAGGATCCCGATATGCCAGCTGCTGCAGAATCACCCAGAAAACTTGTTACAAGTACAGTACCCGGGCCCCTTGTTTGGACTCTGAGACAGGTCTGGCACAAGCCCAAGGGGTCAGGGACTTTGGAAACATTCCCCCAGGGATTCTGAAGCGCTGTCAGGTCTGGGAATCACTCACCTAAAATAACTCCAGGTTATTTATATTCTAACTGCGAGAATACTAGAAGCACAATGAGAGAAGCAGGGACCCATGCAAGGAGGAAGCAGAAAACACAGATGTAGGAGAAGGACCAGGGCAGGGGCAGGGAGTGGCCACCCCCCACTCGGTGCCTCATCTGCCTTGCACTTTATACCCTCTGTCTCATTTCCGTCTGCCGCCAATCCTGTGAGGTGGGTCTATTCCATCCCATTTTACACAGGAAGAACTGGAACTTGGGAGGGAAACTGATATGCAACAAACTGGCATTCAGACGCAAGGACCCTGGTCACTTCATCCGCCATCCCCTGTACTCACCCCTGCAGAGTGTCTACGTAGCTTGGGCACGCAGGTCTGAGCCCTCTGCCCCAGCGCCCCCTCGGACAGTGTGCTCTCCTAAAAGACTGTGTGCGTATTAAGTGGGACCAGAACTTTCAATACGGGCTCAACCATGTCTGATCCACCTCCTTTGTAAGGACCCACAGCACCTGGTTCATTGCTATGCACACAGTAGGGGCTTAATAATGACCTGCTTGTCTGATGCCATAAACTCAGGAAAACGAGCAAAATCCCACACGGTAATTAAACTCAGTAACTGTAGTGGCTGTTTGCAGAGAGAAGCTGAAGCCTGAGGCAGTGCAGACAGCTGACAGAGGGTCTGGGGAACGGTTTCCAGCTGGGGGTCAGAGGGCACAGGCTGTTCACCCCCAGACTCCTCTCATGGACAAGGAGCACCTTGTAAGTCCAGGTGAGAAACACGTAGTGAGGGAGGAAACAGCAACCAGGACCCAAAGTCAGCCCGCCCACCGCTGGTGCCCTGGGGACCCTGCTCAGAGGGCCTCACCGTGCCTTCTGACGACCAGGCAGGGACACAGGACAGGGGCAGAGGCTCTTCTCAGCACAGCCACCTGGCCTTGGGAGGTTCTGATGTCCACATCCTGGAAGGCTGTGACCGGCCTCCTCCAGGGGACCAGACACCTCTCGCAGAGTGGACCTCCACTCTGGGGGAGACTCAGAAGGTCTCTGATACGGCCTCTGGCGAGCCACGGGGGAGGGTCAGTGGGGCAGGAGTGGGGCCTGGGGAGGACCTGGCCACGTGGGCCCATCAGCCTGGAGGCCAGGGATAGCCGTTCATACCCGGAACTCCCCCGACAGAAGACAGAAGCGCCTACTGTATGCCTGGCCTTCTATGAGGCCTTTACGCCTATGGCCCCATGACCCTGTATCGGTCCCCGTTTATTGCCAGTCCCTGCGCTTGGGGTCCAGGACATGGAACCCCCATCTGCTAGTTCCCAGCCAGATGTCAAGTCCCTTGCTTTATGAAGGTCCAGTTCCCCAGTCTCTAAGGTGGAGTCATGAAGCCTCCATTCCTCGAGAATGAACATGGTAAGGCAGACAGGACAACATGCCCACTGCCACCCCCTAGCGGGGGGGTGTTATTACTATTTTGGCCTCCTGCATGGCGCCAGCCCCGGCAGGAAGTCTGAGTCAGTGTGAAGGGGCGAGTCAGAGGAGGGCAGGGAGAACAGGGGTGAGGGGTGGTGATGGTTCCTACTGGGCTTTTGAAGTGCAGACAGCAAGAACTGGTCTGCCCTGGGATATGTTTTGACAAGATTGACAAGTTGACAAGATTTAACAGCAGTTAGGGTATGTGACAGGAAGAGAAGCATCAAAGACCGCCCCCCCCCACCCCCCCACCGACTATGTTGGCCCAGAACAAGCAGGAAGCTGGTGGCGCCATCGGCCAAGATGGGGAACCTGGCAGGGCCACAGCTGGAGGATGAGGGGGGCATCCATGGCTTTTCTGCAGGACGTGAAGTGTGGGATACTCGTGCGGTTCTTTTAGGACGTGGGAAGACTGGGAAGATTGAGACGCAGACCCAGACCCAGCGGCCGGACTGTCAGAGAAACAAAGGTCTGTCCTGTCAGAAACCTAGAGAAGGAAGTGCTTCAAGAAGGAAGAGACATGGGGCGCCTGGGTGGCTCAGTTGGTTAAGCGACTGCCTTCGGCTCAGGTCATGATCCTGGAGTCCCAGGATCGAGTCCCGCATCAGGCTCCCTGCTCAGCAGGGAGTCTGCTTCTGCTTCTGACCCTCTCTCCTCTCGTGTTCTCTCTCTCATTCTCAGATAAATAAAGAAAATCTTTAAAAAAAAAAAAAAAGAAGGAAGAGACACGATCATTTGGGAGATGGGGCAGGATGAGCCCGGAGAATGGACTCTGTCTGCGATCAGCACTCAGGCGCCGCCGGCCTGGGAAGGAGCTGTGTGGGGGCATGAGGAGAAGAATGCAAACGTGAATGAACTTGGGGGAGACGCAGAGTCACAGAGGACGCTGACCTCGAGGGGAATCACGGAGGGCCACCTTGAAGCCCACTCCCCACTTCACCTTCTTCAGGAAACCCAGGCAGGAGTTCAGGCGTCCTTGACCCTCACAGCGTTTCTGACCAAGGGCACAACTTCTTGTCTGCTCTTCTAGTATTTGAATTACAGATCATAAATTAGGTTACTTTAAACTAAAGCTATTTGACTATGAATACTTTTATTGGTGGTAGTAATGATGGTATAAAGAGATTAAAAAATAGGGCTTTGGTTTTGGGGGGCCTGGGCCCAAAGCTCGGTCGCCTCACACAACCTCCACAGACTTGGGCAACGTACTTCCGCTCATGCCTCGGTCTCCACAGCTGGAAGAGAAAGGCTGGAGCCCTTTGCTCTCAGCGCAGTGTGGATTCACGGGGGCGTGTACGTGAGCCCAGCACACCAGAGGTTACACAGTGTTGCTCCACTCTCTTCTCCTTTTCCCATTAATAAAAATATACAAATAACCAGTTAATCTAATCATTACCGAGACTGACAAGTTAGCTAACAGATTCGAATGTTAACAACATAATAATGATGGTTCTAATTGTTATCAACAAAAACAACGAAGTTGTAACTCCTGATAAAAATGAACCGCTCGGTCTAATTAGTATTAATGAAATAGCATTTGATCCTTCTAATTCGATGGTGGTGATGCAGCTCTTTGACATGCTCCATAATGACAATGATGGTGCAAAAACAACCAATTAACCTAATTATCATTAATAAAGGAATGGCGAATACTTATCCCCAATAACCACCTAGTTCCAATTGGCATAGATTCATGAAGCTGGATGGGACTTGAAAATTACTTGCACCAATTAGCATGGCACTCACTCAGCTTATATGGCTTAGAAATGTTTGCTTTTGGGGGGGTTTCATAATCTGTGCATTCTCCCCCTCCGGATGTGGCTCCTGGGGGCAAAGCTGTAATGACTACCTACCTCAGCAGATTTCTGTGCAGAGGGCTGGAGCCACAAGCCCACCCCGCCATCCATCTCTGGGGCCAGCCCCTCCCCTGGCTACCAATCCAAGAGACATCTGTCCATCCTGATGGTCACACCAAACAGTTCTGCCTTTGCAAACACTTGACCAGATGAGACACAGATTTCCATTTTTCCTAAAAGGCTCTCAGGATACAAGAGCCACTGCCTACAACATCATGGATGTGTCTATTTATTCTAAAACATGCCAGCAGGTGAAATTTTTTTCATCTTGGAAAAGAGGTACCCAAAGCATCTTCCAGGATGCTGGCCCCCCTGGGGCCTAGTGCACTCTGCACTGAATTAAAACCTTAATTCCTTAGGTTTTATATGGGATCCACATTCTTTTCTCACAGGTGGTTCTAAACAACAGTCGCAATTATGTATGAGCACTAAAGAGTGTCTGACAATGGCAGAAACAAAACACACTTTATCTCCCTTCCTTCTCATCAGAGCAGAAAACCCTACAGCAGAAGCAACCTGGATTTTCCAGCTTGGCGTAAGTAGGAGCCCCCTCTAGTCCCGAGAGAGGCTGACTAGCTCACCTCTCACCCAGAATCCAGCTCCCTGGACTGCCTTCTCGACCTACAAGTCTCTCTGCCCCGCTAACATATGGCTCCTCCAGGCACGCACGGTGACAGCCAGATTTCACACCCCACTCCGATTCACAGAGCTGAATCGGGCACACAGTGGGTCCTTAATAAATCCTCGTTGAATGGATGACCCAGTGAATCTCTGGACAAGAGGAACTGCGGCAACGGCCAGGAAAGGTGAGCATGCAGCTTGTTGAGAGGAGGGAACCAGAGGAGACAGCCAGAAGTCTGCCCCAGCAGCCTCTTAGATTGGGCGTGGTTGGGTGGAACGCAGCTTAGGGTCCACTGGGTAGTGATCCGATCAAGATGCTGGCAGTCCATACTATAATCTCTACGTTGTCTGGCTCTGAACCGCTGAGATCCCCAAATATATCAGAGTGCCCTATTTCTGGCAAAAGTCCTGCTGTGCAGAGCCTGATCATATTTATATGTATGGCATCCAGCTCAATGCCCGGCATTCAATAAACATTCAATGAAGGAAAGTGATTTCAAAGTTAAAGTGAAAGAAAGAACTATATTTTCCAAGGTAGCAGGAAAAAAAAAAAGTTGTAGGTAGGGGAAAAAAATTGTAGCTTAAAGTAATTTGATGGAGCTGCATGTGTGCCGAATTTTTGAAATACACAAGCTTTGCTCGCTGGAAAGCAAGGTAATAAAACAAATGCAAAAGCACTCTATTTTTCACTATTAACATCAAAATGCCACAGTGAATGGGGAATCTTTAGAAGCCCATGAATTATGATTGATTTTATGTTCCCTTATTGCATGCTGTCTCCAGACTGAACAGGAGGTGCCAAAGTGAGGTCTGAGATCAAATGCAAGGCACCCATCACTCCCCAGGACCCTTCCCATGTCAGTGAGCAGTAAAAGCGGGTTTCGGAAGTGCAGAGAGCCCCGTCTCTGGGGTGGGTGCCTCCCTGCCGGTGCCTGACACATGCAGAGGGAGGTGTCCAGGAACAGGTGGGTGCTGAAGCCCTTCATAAGATCCTGCTCTGATGAAGTCACAGCTGCAGCTCAGGGAAGAGCCAGAGGGACCAGCCCGTTAATGTCCCTGATGGCTCCCACTGCCACCAGAAGAACAGGACAGCATCCCCACCTGGTGCTCCCCAGGCCTCGGGGACCTCATCACCCGGGCCACATCACTGCTCTTCTCTCCAACTAGAGTGTTGCCCTCCTTTTGATTTTTATTGGTATTTTTCGCAAGTGGCGTAACTCAAGATCAGAAGGTTAAATAACTTGCCCCAACTTTGCCCTGGCCGCAAAGTGGTGAGGCTGGGATTGGAACCTGGCCTCTGACTCCCTCCCCTCACGGTACTCTTCTCATGAATTTATTGATCCAGGGAGGGCTGGGGCAGGAGGACGGGGAGGAAGCTTTGAGAGAGAGAGAGAGCGAAGTGCAATCTGAGCACCTGCACCCACCAGGCCTCGGCTCCCGGCGCTCTCCCACTTTGTCCACACTAAGGTGGGGCTCATCGTGATGCAGGGGGACTGAGAGGGTTCGGGGCCAAGGTCACCTGGGGAGTGAGGGAGGCATCTGCTTAGCAGCCAGTGGCCCTGAGCAAGTCTCTCTGGACCTGGGAGTCTTGCCCTGCAAACTGGGAAACGATGGTGACCCTGAGTCGGTCCATCTAGCGGGTGGCTGTGGGGTCCACAGGGGACCACGGTGACTGCACATGTGTGACAGTGTGAGCTGGACAGAGTTTGGGGCCAGAGGAAGTCCCGGCAGAGCGGAATCTGAAAGATGGAGGTGGTGAGGGGAGCAAGGAGGAGGAGGAGGGCATCTGGGGAGCGAGACAGCACAGAGCAGAGTGTGAAGGGGGCTCTGACCCCAGCATTTTACAGGTGGGTAAACTGAGGCCCAGAGAGGGGGAGGGAGTTGGCCAATGTCACAGTGTGGAGGAAGTCAGACACTAGAACTCGGGGGTGTTGTCTCCTAGAGTAGGGAGCCCCTCTGATTGATCTGGTCCCTTGGCCGAGCCCCTTCCAATCCTGAACGCACGGTCCAGCCACCCCGTGCTTAGTGCAATGAGCTCCAGCCACACAGGGGCCTGTCCACACCTGCACACAGGCTGTGTCCCAAAGCAGCTATCCCTGTAGAGCTGAGCCCCTGCCCAGAAGGCCCCTCCTCCTGCCTCTGCCCTGCCAGCCGCACGCTGTCCATCATCAGACGCCTCGTCCGGGGCGCCGCTCCCTTTCTCAGCATGCTGGTCACCATGGTGTCTCCACCACCTGCCCTCCGACAGACCAAAATTCCTCCAGGGGAGCACAGGGTGGCCATTCTCCTAGCACAGGAGTGGCAGGCTGAGGGAGCCAGGGCAGACGGGAGGACAAAGGACCCTCTGAACATTCTTTCTGATGAGCTAACCATACAAGACCGGTTACCAACCTGAGAACTGCGACCCGATTGCTTCTTCCACCAGAGGAAGCAGAGTCGCTAGGGAAGGGCGTGCAGAGCTGGTAGTTACCTGTGGCCCCAGCAATCCAGGGGTTCCCGGTGGGCCCACTTCACCTTTCCTCCCCTGCGTACAAAAGAAGAAGCCAAAATCAACAGCAGGCAAGTAGCACCCAGAATCCGTGTAATAACATGTCAGTGGAAATGTCCATCTTGATTTCTCAAGCTCACAGGTGAACAGGGGGCCCCCCCACTGGCTGGGATGCCCTCCAAGGGAGCAGCATGGGATTGGGGCTGAAGACTCAGGCTTTGGGGTCAGGCAGGTTCAGCTTTGGATCCCAGCTGCATGACTTAGATGGATTTGCTGACACGTGGCCCAAAGTTTAAAAGGTACAGGAGGGGATACTTGAGAAGTGTCTCCTTATCCCACCGTCAGCCACTCAGCTCCTTTCTCTGAAAGCAACTAACCCTACCTGACGTTGGCTTGTCTTTCCAGAGGTGTGCTGTGTATAGGCAAGCATCTCATACGCACACACACGCATGCACACGCACACACACATTCCCTCGGTCCTCCCTCTCTTTTTCTTTACAAACCATAGCACATCCTTCAATCTTCAGATAGCTTTGCTTGTTTCCACTCCCAGCTGACTCGGGGGCATCCTGTGTGAGCGCGCGGACAGTCAGCCTGTTCTCACCGCTACACAAGGTTCACCGTAAGGGTGAAGTGGCTTACACAGACGGGCGGGGCGTGGCGGCCACTTCCAGTCTGCCACTGTCAGACTCGATCTGCTGCCATGACCCCAGCGGGTCATCGTGTGGGGCTCACCAACCTCATTAAACCTCAGAGTCCGTCTCTCCGGACGGTAAGGGTGTGCTGGTCGGTTTGAGGTGTCCAGCATAGAGCATGTGTCATATGAGGCAGTATCAGGATGACGGAATGACGGCCTTTTAGTTTCGCTCCTTACAGTTTCCCTCATGAGGTCAGATCACCCATATAAGGCCTCCCCGTTGCCTCAGTCTGTGCCCAGCCGGGCCCAGGGGGTGTGCCGCTGATCCCCTCCTCATCCTCCTGTCCACGCTCCACAAGCACTTAGAGCATGCACAGCCCAGGATACGGCATCTGGGACCCCTCCATCCCCCACCTCCCAGAAGTGGCCCCATCCACAGGGCAGTGGGGTGATGCCGAGCTGCCGAGCAATCCACCTCTGCGTCAGACAACGGCCACAAAACAAGGCGCCTCTTCCACAGGACGCCGTGGCAGGGTCTCATCGACGCAGCTCAATTCCAGGCTCGGGGATTTACGGTGGCACAAGGCGGAAGTCTGGGTGAGCTGGAAGAGGGAATGTTCTCTAAGGAGCTTCAGATACACTGCCGATGTACATATGTATTTGGTCATTCCCTGCCTGCCCGTCCTGGCTGCGAGCCTTCTGGAAACAAGGCCTGGCTCTGTTTTTGTTCAAAGCTCTCCCCGTGGGCCCAGAACAGTGCCCATCACATGGTGGAAACTCAATAAACATTTGTGGGCTGGATAAATAAATTGTTGCTTTGGGACTGAGTCTAGACAATGGCAGGGGAAGCAGCCACAGGGGTAGGGAGGGGCCGCACGAGAACAGGAAGGTACAACCTGGTGATCTGTGGGCTTGCAGAGAGAGCAGGCCGACCTGATTCAGAAGCCCTGATCAGCAGGCCCTGAGCCACGGAACACAGCGGCCCGGAGGTGTAGTGAGGCCTAGGTCAGAATGTGTTTCCTGACACTTGTCGGGTAGAATTCAAACTGTGGTCCCAGACACCTTCAGAAATGAGCCAGGCCTGGAGGCATTTGTGTCTGCCTCCATCCGATCCTGCTCTGATGAAGGCAAACATCGGGGAGCTGATCGCAAGAGAGCTAAGAGCTGCTAGCTCCCCTTCCTCAGGGGATGGAAACCAGACATCTTCAATTTGGTATCTAGACAGGCACCCCCTCCACTTGCTGCCACGTTATTCCACTGAGAGTCACGAGTTATTTACAAGATGAATAAACCATTTTCCCTCAAGGTCGGTGGAATGGCCTGGTGAGGAGCCATCAGAATTCAGAACCTGGGCCAGCAAAGTAACTCTGTTGAGTGGAAGAAACGGAGAAATGGATCATTGACTGGTTAGTACGAAAAGATCAGAGGGAAGCAGGAAGGATGTGAAGGTCTGGGGTGTGGTTGAGCAGGATTACTAACTAATGGGACGATTTGATTGGGGTGCATGCCGGTGTCCCTCCTCAGATGACTCACCATCTTCAGAGGGGGTGCAAGCTCTCAGCAGCTCCCCGCTTCCCTCAAGTTTGGGGACCTTGTGTAACGACACCGCTAACGCTCAGAGGGATGAGCCCCTGAGATGCTCATGAAATCTGTAGGAGGCGTGGAGGCAGGAGTTGCTCCTATACCAGGGAAGTAAAAAGATGTGATCTGGAAAAGGAGAATTATGTGCAGAGAGCAGGGGTCCAGGGAGGGAGAGAAAGACAGAAGCAAGAGCACCTAGAGAAGCAAACATCTCGGCATTAGGGTTTCAGCAAGAAGGAAAAAGCAAGAAGGTGGGAAGAGGCCAAAGGAAAAGAAGAAATTTGTGATCATAGCTGTGGTCACAATGTGGCATCATCTTTCACGGGTCACCCATGAAAGGGCATCACCCACAGAAATATTAGGGTAATGTCTCTGGCCAGCTCCAGCACTCATATTCACATCTTCTCCACCCATAGCATCCGGAGCTGCCCCCAGTGCCCTTCAAAGCCTGCCTTCCTTCCTTCCTTCCTTCCTTCCTTCCTTCCTTCCTTCCTTCCTTCCATCCTCCCTTCCTTCCATCCTCCCTCCCTCCCTCCTTCCCTTCCTTCCGTCAGTCTATCTGTCCATCTGTCCGCCCATCCTGCCTGCCTGCCTGCAACCACAGTAGTCAACCCTGCTCACATGCCCAGTACTTTCCCTCCAGACTTTTCTGGGCCAACCTGTGCCTTCTACAAATTTCATTACTTGTCTATACATTTACCCTATACTGGCAGGCGATCTTCCTAAAGGGAGAAAGTTCTGTCCGAGTTACCTTCTGCCTCTAAAACAGTCAGAGGTTCCTCCTTATCTGAAAGATGTAACATTTGAGCTGTTTTATTTGGAAATCGATGACCCTGTGACTCTAACATGCCTTTTGATCTAGTGTCCAGCATCCATGGTCCCATCCCTAAGCAACAGCTCAAGTGAGCTACTCAGCTTGGTCCCAAACAACCCCTTAGGACTTCTGGCCTCGGAGAATCGGCTCATGCTGCCACCTCTGTCTGTAACACCCACACTCCATTTCAAGCTGTCAAAATTCTACCCCAGGCCAGTGCCACCTCTTCCATGAAGCCCCAGCAATACCGAGAGATGTGACAAAAACATATTGGATATACAGAGTCCCTGGTGCTGCCCGAGAGCTAATGAGTTGGAATTGCCAGGATGGGACGCAAAGCTCTAAGTCAGCAGTTATGAGGACTTGGCCACTCACTGCAAGCAGAGGAGCTCTCCTGTGTTCCTTCCCGACCCCATTCCTCTACAATATTGTAAGAAAATGAGTTCAGAATCTAAGGTAGATGGGGGAGGGCAAGTCACTTAACTTGCTGAGTCTCAGGTTCCTCATGTGGAAAATTATAATTATTGTAATTATTTGAAAAGATAGCAGTGGAAGAAATCATTCAATATTTGAGGAAGTGCTTTATAAGGAATAATAAAGCATTACACAAACATGACAGATCACCACAGGAATGAGGAGGAATAGGATGGTGGCTGATGAAGAAGAAATGGTAATAGCAGGATTCTAGCTCCTCTGAGTCTCTAAGTGAGTAAGAGACCATGTGTCCAACAGATCTGGTTTCAAAACTGCTACCTCCCAGCAATGCCATAGAAATTAAATGAGAAAATGCCCACAAGTACTTAGCACAGGATCTAACATTAGGAAATGTGTAGTAGTGATGGTGCTGCTGGTAGTGATAGTGACAGTTACGATGATGGTGATGGTCATGGTGATGGTGATGATAGTAATGATGGTGGTGGTCGTGGTGATGGTGATGGTGGTGGTGATGGTGGTGGTGGTGGTGGAGGTGATGATGGTGGTGATGGTGATGATGATGGTGGTGATGATGGTGATGATGGTGATGATAGTAATGATGGTGGTGGTCGTGGTGATGGTGGTGGTGATGGTGATGATGATGGTCTTGGTGATGGTGGTGGTGATGATGGTGGTGATGGTGATGATGGTGATGATGGTGGTGATGGTGATGGTGATGATGGTGATGGTGGTGATGGTGGTGATGGTGGTGATGGTGGTGATGATGGTGATGATGGTGGTGATGATGGTGGTGGTGATGGTCTTGGTGATGATGGTGATGATGGTGGAGGTGGTGATGGTGATGATGGTGGTGGTGATGGTGGTGGTGATGGTGGTGGTGATGGTGATGATGGTGGTGATGGTCATGGTGATGGTGATGATAGTAATGATGGTGGTGGTCGTGGTGATGGTGATGATGGTGGTGATGGTGGTGGTGATGGTGATGATGGTGGTGATGATGGTGATGATGGTGGTGATGGTGGTGATGATGGTGATGATGGTGGTGGTGGTGGTGGTGATGGTCTTGGTGATGGTGGTGCTGGTGATGATGATGGGCAGGGGTGAAGGTGGGAGGTCTAGCAGTGGTGGACACAGCAGCAGCAGCAACTACGTAACCTCTGCCTTTTGGACCTATGATCGGCTGTGGGGATTTGAGAAGTGCTGGCCAGAGCAAATTTTGCAGCAATAAAGAACTGTTTTACTAACAATAAGCCTATGTCTTGTCATTTTTCTTTTCTTCTCTTTTAAATTGCTACCCAACACAATATCTGGGTAAGTGTTTGTAATTTATCATGAGGGCAGATTTTTCAAGCCATTCTGACTGAATGCCAGGATGCTGAGCGGGAATGATATCTCCAAGGCTGCCTATCTGCCCACAAAGAAGAGGAAGCCCGTAAATCCAGAAGAGCAGTGACCCCTCCCCAGCCAGGACGAGTTAGCACAGCCGTGTGCGGGCCCATTACCAGCTGAACTCATTGCTAGCGCGGTGGATTCTAATATGTGCCGTATGGTCTTTTGCTCAGTTCCTGTTCTCCATGCCTCCAAATGTCAAAGATGATTATTTTCTACTGGTTAGAGCTGAAACCAGGTGCTCAGGGAAAACCTTGGGTGTCCTGACATAAACCCTGGCTCTGTGCCTCGAGATGAATCAAACAGTAGCCTGTGATCAAAAAATGCTGTTACCATCTGGTAGAGAAGGGAAAAGCAAGAAAAAAGCCTTTAAAAATTGAAAAGTAAAACAAAGTCGACCCAAGTTGCCAATGACAGAAGACCACCCACGTTCCTCTGCTTGAATTACGAGAAGCAGGAGCGGATGGATCTGATCACGGTCAGCGCTAGGAGACCCTCGGCTCCAAGGGTAGTGGCCAGAGATTAAAGCAGTGTGTAACAATGCATCCTCCTAAGTAGGCACCGGCAGGGAATAAGGGGTCCTAGATCTCTCCAAGATGCCCACTGCAAGGACTGCTAATGTCCAGATGAGAACCGTGGTGTGCACATGGACGCACACACCCACACACTGCCTCCTGAAGCCAAAACAGTGAAGGTCTGGAGCAAGGCAGACCTGAAGGACCTGAGTTCCAATCCCTGCACCACTATTTATACTCCGTGTGACACGGAGCAATTGGATTTACACCCCTAAGTCTTGGCTTCCTCATTTGCAGAATGGGAGTAAAACTGCCCTACCTCACAGGATCCTTGCAGGAATTAGTGAGAAACAGGAGTGAAAACAATTACCTCCCTGTGTGCCTGCAGTGCATCAGTCCATCACTCAACCACTGCTTTTTCTTTGCTACCTTGTATCAGTTCTACACCTGTTAGACTCTGTCTTAAAAATATGTTCTGAAAGCAACAGACTCAATCAGGCACATCAGGAGACATCTGGGGATCACTCCATCATTAGAAAGAAGGGAGGCATCGTATTTGGTAGGTTACTTCTTCAGTTCTCACCTATTGACAAGAGAAGAGAATCTAGAAGGTACTGAAAACACAGTCAAAGGAACCAAAGGGATTGTCAGCAGCTGGTGGGAAAGGCAGGGACAAAGGCCTGAGGGATCTGGAGCAGGTCATCTGATATTTCTGGACATGAAATGTCTCACTATCCATCCCAGGGATCCTTTACCGATATGATTTTATAATTTAGACGTTCCAAATTCTGCATTAAATTTAAATGCCTGACGACATGGAATTCTCTTAAGCAAAAAATCTCCCCCTCATTTGTCCAGAAAAGAGAAAAGAAAACATGTAGGCTATTTCAGATAGGACTCAGCAACACAAACATGCTGCAGGTGAAGCAACTGGAAAGGTACAAACGGGACCAATTTCTCTTCTTTGTAACAGAACATGCCCTGTGGAAGGTCAGGCCCCGGGGGACCAGATGCCCCGTTCCGGGTCCCAGTGTCCTCCCAGCACCCACTGAGTCAGCTGCCCAGAGAGCAGCAAGCGAGTACGACCCACTCACCCGTGCTCCCCGACTGTATGAGATGCTCACTGTGACATCACACACGTATGCTTAGCTTACACGCCTGGACGTGTTGTTCGTGTACTCTTCATTTGTGCATAAAAATATATACATTTTATAAGTGTGACATGCTCTTCTAGGTGCTACAGACACAAAAATAAAGAAGGTTCTCACAGGCTTACATTCTGATGAAAACAAAAATAAACAAATGCCAAAATAAGAAAAAAATGTAAGTTCTCTACAAAAATTAAAACAAGCCTGGAGTGAGTGTGGCAAGCTGCAAGGGTGAATGATTAGGGCATGGACGATTTTGGTTTTTTTAAATCAACCCTTTGAATGCTTTTCAGTGTCCAAATACGTCAGTGGCCTGGAACCAGGCAGGTTCTACTTCCAGAACATTCTGGGTTCAGATGCAATTGTAGGACTGCCCGTTTCAGCTAAGTAGCAGGGCTCATCAACCTCTCCCGGATGCCTGGCTCAGACATGCAGGAGGAAAGCAGAGCCTCAGAAAGAGCAACAGGGTAGCATCTGTACCTCCCATGGAAGGCAGGGAGCCCAGCCGGGAGTTGATGGCCGAACACCCCACCCTGGGTGCCTTGTGTGCCAGAGCCCTGTGGGATGGGGATGGCATGGGGAGTGCCCGGCTCTCTTCCTCCCACTTCACCATGTCATTGTGGAAAAATACCAGCTTTGTCCAAAATGAATGTGTTTACCCCTTTCTGGGGATTACACTGTCTGCCTGTCGCTAATCTCAAAAATAAAGGGCCGGATCGCCTTCCCTAGCTCGGCTATTAGTCTCAGTGTCTCAGTTCCTGGGTCCTGTGGCTTGTCATTGTCTTGTGTCTTCCCTCTTCCAGCCTGAGTGTGTGCCATGACATGAGGGAGTGATGTTTCAGTTGAGGTTGATGAGGAGGAAATGACAGGTCCCCGCGAGGGAAGGAGAGAGAGCTAATTTTCTGAGTAAGTCATTCTGTCTCGGCTTTTCCTGACTCAGCCAGAGGCTGACTGAAAAGGAAGCTGCTGCTGAACCCACACCAACATCAAGATCAGTCTCTGCAGTGCGTCTGCCCACAGGTGCAGCCACGGGACTAGCAACATCCACGGGATACAACACAGCCCAAGTCAGAAACTCACAGAGGACGACTGGAAGGCCAGGGGTCCCCAGACACACACACATGCATGGTCACCAGCCTCCATTCCCTAGAGGGAGCAGGACAAGGGAGGAGCCCTCCTCCATGCTCCCGGCGCCCTCTCTGTTAATACATCGCCCAGCCCGTGGCCGTCGGCTCAGCCTCCTGTGTCAGACCCCGTGTGTCCCCACCGCCTGGCACACCATCGGGCTGGGATGGGGGCTCCTGCAGCCCCTGTCCCTGGTCTGGGCCACCACCCTCCCTTTCTGCTCTCTGCGGCCTTCTCCTAACTGATCTTCCTTTCCTGCAGTCCGTTCTCAGAACAGAGGCCAGACGGATGTGTTACCATGAGCCGGCCCCTCCGCGTCTGTCCCCCAATCCTGCAGTGATCAAACGGCAGCCAGA
>NC_138372.1:166915267-166986720 GCF_054177405.1 Leptonychotes weddellii
GTATTGAGGCGGGCACGTTCTGCATGGAGCACTGGGTGTTGTGCACGAACAATGAATCATGGAACACTTCATCTAGAACTAATGATGTAATGTATGGGGATTAACATAAGAATAAAAAAAATAAAATAAAATAAAAAAAAAAAAACGCATACATGATAAAACTTTTTCATCAGTTTTGGTTGGGATGATGGTATTATGGTTTCATTTCTTTTACATTTCCTTATCTTCGAGACAGAATGATGTAATGATGTTTGGGGTCTCTTCAAAAGGACCAGGGCTGGCTGGAGGTGGGCTTGGACATAAATTAAGCAAGTTGGCCAATGACGTGGTAAGTGCTGAGATGGATGTGGGGCATATGAGGGTCCATTTTACTATTCTTTCTACTTCTGTATATTTTTTTCTCATAGTAACAGTTCTGAAAACATCCAGTAGCCCCACATTTTCCTCACAGTAAAAGCCCACATCCTCACAATGGCCCCCAGCAAGCGACATGACCTGGCACCCAGTTCCTCTGACTGACCGCCTCCCGCTGGCCCCTGGCTGGCTCCAGCTGCAGGTCTCTGCTCAAACACCTGCCTGTGTGGCCTCAGCCTGGGGTCTTAGCTGCCCCCTCCACCTGGCACGTGCCCCCTCGGCTACTGGCCTGGCCAGCTCACCACCTCCTGAGAGCCTGCCCAAACTGACCTTCTCATGGGCCCTTCCTGCACTAGGTAAGTGCTAAGGTGATGTGTCTCTTCCCTTGCCTGCCTGGAGGTAAACATCAGGGGGCAGGGATCTCTGCACTGAGGGATCTCACTCGCCTACAGCACTGCCCAGCACCCAGCAGATGCCCTGGAAAGACTTGCTGAATGGATGACCTTCTGGAGGGGAGGAAAGGGGAGAAGGGAGGGGGCAGGGATGGAGCGGGGCTGGTCGAAGGAAAAGGAAGAGGGATTGGTGCCGGATCCCTAGGATGACGGATGCCCACAGAGCTCCAACTAGAGAAGCCGCATCCTCGGCCCTGTCCCTTATACCAATGCATCCCCGGAGCTGGAGAACAGGGAGCGCGGATAAAAGCTGAAAGTAGGAGCAAGTGTCCAGAGGCAGGATGTCCTCTCCAGGGGGCACTTCCTGAGTCTGCATCACCCTCTCCGGTGTGCCCATCAATTCCTGCTGAAATGCCCTGACTCCTGCAAGGCCAGCTCAGACACCCCCTTCCTTACCCCCAGCGCCCACTCTGTCCCAGCACCCCCACCCCCGCCCAGACCCCTCCCTGCTCAACACCGCGGTGTCCCCACTGAAGCATTTGGGTTATCCCTCCCTATTTCTCTAGTCCCTCCAGTTATGAGCTCCTGGCGGTTGAGACAGTAATCTCTTCAGACATTCCCAAAGCTTTTAACTGAGTGCTCCTGTATCCTAAGAGCGCGACACGAGGTTTGTGGACAGACACATGGGAGGACTGAAGAAGTCAGGCTTTAGAGGGACACAGTCCTGGGTGTGCATCCCCAAGAGGCGGCAGGTGGTGGTGTTTTCTCAGAGGCTGCCCTTCCTCTCTGCAAAGGGGGATGACAAACACTTCCCTTGGACTGCTGAGGTCTGGCATGCGGAGCTCAGCACCTCAATACGTACCACTCTCTTCCCCCCTGGTTCCTTCTCTGGGTCCCCTTGTTTTTGCCCTCAAATCTCCATTCCTGGGGCACACATCCAACTCCCAGGGCCCCTGGCTGGTGTGGAGCTTGGAACACGGTGGCTGGTATTACTCTGAGGGGTAGAAGGTGTTTCTGGAGATGACAAAAGCCATCCTGGGGAGAACACGGACACTCCCTGGGATGCCAAGAAGTCACGGCCAAGGAAGCATGAGCCTCGGTAAGCAAGCTCCAAGCAAGAGGTGTCCTCACCCCCTTTTTAATAAGAGTCAATCAGGTAAAAATGTACTTAAAAAAAAAACCAACTCTTTGCAGTCATCTTTGTATCAAGAGTTCCACTCAGCATCTAATTCTACGTTAGGAAAAGTAATGTTTGCAGCAGCTCAACACAAGATGAATTCAGGTTCACCTAAACATCAATTACATAATGTACAAAGATTGCTGTTTTCTCTTCAAAGACTGTGCGGGAGCATGCTGAGAGAGTGGGATTCATGACCACTGCCCAGTCTTGCTGCTCACCAAGGGTGCAGCCTCATCCTGAGCATGTTTTCTCCCAAAAACCAGGCCGGTGGTGATGCCTTCCCATTGTAACAGAGTAAACACACTCAGAGAGGCTAGGTGACTTGAAGGGTCACACAGCTGCTCAGAAGTGGGGCCAAGTTTCAAACCCAGGCGTTCTGCTGCAAAGCCCAAGATCCTTGCATTATACAGAGGAGAAGGCAACCTGGCTTTGACTGGGAAACTGAGGCCAGGGCTGGTGATGCTGAGTGGGATGTGGCACACCCACGTCCTTCTAATGGGATAAGTGACTTCCCACCTTCCCACCTAACCCCTCCATCACGACACCTTTCCACATCTCAGCTACCCTTCCAAATAAGTTCTTCTTAGAATCTTTAGGGTTTAAGACAGTTATAGAGTGCAGAACTGTCTGAAAACCAAGGAAGGAAGTTCACTGGGGGGGCTAGGCCAGGTGGGAGTCTGTTGAGTCATAAAGCAGGTCCCCCAGTTTCAGAATTGAGGATGTAAAGTGTGATCAGAGGGTGGGTTCAACCCCCTGACACAGAGTGAAGCCAGGACACATATGTAATACTGTCCATGTCGCTGAGCTAGAGACTTTCCGGTCTAGAAAGGCCACAGATGGGGCTGGACAACCTCTGCCAGATGCAAGACCCCCATTTCCACCCATCTGTCACGGTCACCCGGCCTCTGATGAACACCTCTGGGGGCTGCCCACCCCATCTTGGGCAGTGGTACCCCCTTGGACAGTCTATGGGAACCAGTAAGAGATGCGTAGACTTGAGTCCCTACTCTGTGCCGGGCACCATGCTAGGAACTGGGGGGACACAGAGTTGGGGGTCAGTCTCAGTCACTGTGGGGACCCTGAAGAGGGCACCTAACCCAGGGGTACTCCTCCATCCCCCTGTCTTAAACTACAGGACACTATGTCAGGAGCTGTGCTTACTGGTGAATAAAACGCATAAGGTATGTACAATCTGGATTAAAAAAAGGTGCTTAATTAAATTAAATTAAATAAGTTAAATTAAATGGAATACCATGAGATATGATATTCAATAATGATACGGATGTTTAAAGTAGCTAAGAGCCTACTGGCAGCTCTCTATCCTTTTCCTTGTCCCTATTTTTAATTCTTTCCTGGAGACTTGGCTCAATTATCACCTCTGTCAAGAAGTCCTGGCTGCCTTGCAGGCCAGGTCAGCTGCCCCTTCTGTTTTCTCAGCACTGGGCTTCCTTCTGCTGGGGCTCTGAGCACACAGGGCTGTGGGGTTCCATATACATCACTCTCCGCAGCCAACAGTCTCATCTCCATGTCCTGAAGACCCAGCTCCAGGTTGAACTCAGAGTAGACCCCCCACCATGTTTGATGAACTAAATCTAACCCTTCAATCAGCTTCCAATATTCTTCTCAAGCTCATGAGGCTGGCACCACATCCTCTGTCTGAGCTGCTGAAATGGGGGGCCCCAGTGTGGGTGAGCTGGGGATTGGAAGAGAAAGACATGTTACTCACCCGGAGACCTTGCAAACCAGGAGGTCCGTCCTTGCCTCCAGGACCCATCAGACCCTTTAGGAGGAACAGAAAAGAAAAAAAAAATAGAAACAATGGTCAACACAGTTCAGCACTACAGGTCGTACTTTGCCTTCTCATGCTCATTAGATAAGAAAATACCATCCCGTTTTAATGGGGAGACTGGGAGATCAGGAGGAGAAAAAGCCCTGTCCCTTCAAATCTGTAACATTTTAAAACATGGCACCTATCTGGCCTGATTTTAGCAACCAAGAGGTAGGCAACATCATTCACACTTTAAAGATGAACACGTTAGGGGTCAAATGCCTTGCATTAGTGCCTCGCATAAAGCATGCACAGAAGTCTCTGGAACCCAAGTGTCTTCAGCTGTAAGCCCAATGCCACTGTTCCTGTATGTTGCTGGCTCAGCAAGAACTAGCTTGGGCTATGTGACTCAGCTAACAGTGATATGCAACATAGGGCCATTTGGACAAAGAAACAAAATTGTCTAAGACAGATCAGTTTCAATTAAGCAAGGAACACTGGTGTAGGAAGGGGTCCTACTGACCTGATAATTCAAGACATACTCCCCAAGACCTCCTCTCCCACACACACATATCTGCTATATGACCTCAGACAAGTTCCTTGGCATCTGTGAACCTCAGTTGGCTCATCTGTGAGGTCAGGACGATATACCTACTTTCCGAGTGGCCGTGGGGACCACATGGAGAATGGATACAAGAGCCCAGACAGAGCACGCCCCCACCCAGACCTCCTGACCATACTCTGATTTGCACCCACGTGATGGGAGCTCGAGGAGGAAGGGGAGCAATGGGAGTGGGTGAATGAGGCCCTCAGCCCTGTGATGCGATCATCAACTTCCCAGGTGAATTCTGGCCAGAAGCTCCCCCTCTGCACTTCCATTTCTTCACTAAATATCATCATACAAGGAGCTACTATTGCCGAGTGTTGCATGACTATGAAGTAACTGGACTATACTTAAATCCAAATTCTTCTCTCTTAAGAACACCGTGGAAACACACACATGAACAGAAAACTCACAGGAACTACAGGCCTAAATCTCCTTTCCTCACAAGGATTATCCCGATGAGCTCAGGGCACATGGGGAGGGAAGACCCTACGTAAGTGGGTGAAAGTTCCTTGAGCATCAGGAGACACCTCACGTTTGATCTGAGCAGCTTGCCCTTCTTTATTAGGCTCCACCAGACGTTGATGAGACAGCTAGAGCCTGTCTCATCTCAGGGGAAAGATGAAAGCCGCAAGCCTCCTGGACCACTCTGGCATTTGGATGCAGAACGCTGCACGCAGTTTTCCATTTGGAGAAGGGGAAACATTTTCCTCTCTCTGGGACTGCTGAACACAAACTCCAAAATTTTCCATTCTCCCCAGAAGTCACTGATTTGATTGATTCAATCCAATGAATATTTAGGGAGCAACCGCTCTGCGGAAGGCCCTGGGCCAGGTGCTGCTGGGGATTCAAAACAGAGAGACACGGCAACTAATATGGGTACGGGGCTTAACAGGGCTGCACCAAGCCCTGCTTTTTGCACGTTAGCTCATGCGGCCTGCGCAGCACAGTCATGCGCACGATGATGATGACGACAATGATGGTGATGGCGATTTCCGGGTAGGACTAAAGCACAAGAGGATCAGAGAGAATGAGTAACGTCAGCAAAGACACAAAGCTACTTGGTGGGAGAACTGGGACATGAGACCGGATGTTGGGGCTCAACTGCGAGCTCCGTCCTTCCACGCCCATGCTGCTCTTTGGGAGCTCACACTGCGGTCAGCGCCCCCTTCCATGCCCCTCTTGAACAGCTGTGGTGGGGCCACTGCTCCATAAGCATGCACTAATCCCCACCATGAGATAAACTGCCGATTTAGGGAAGGGAGACACGTTGGTCCCGGCCTTCAGAATCTTCCAGTCCTGGTCTCTCCTGATGGGGCCCCCTTCCCACAAGTCTTGGGGCAGGCTCTTGTGTTTCTGAGCTCCCTGCAAGGGAATTCCAACACCCACACCAGGTACTGCTCCAAGCCCCGTTCTAGAGAGAGCATCGAGCATGGAGAAGAGCTTCAGAACATCGGCCAGCTCCAGGGCTGAGGCACTCTGGTGTTTGAATGTGCTGAAGGTTCCAGACCTTGTCCTTGCCCCACAGGATGCACCGCAGGAAGGAGACACGCAGGGAATCTCATTAATCATCTAGAGCCTGCAAGTGCTTACTCATGGTTATTTTTTCCTATCTCCTTCATTCAACTGGGAGATCAGCCCATGTGTTTTCATCCCTCTACCTCCAGCATTAATATTTGGGCACAAAAGTTTAAGGTTTCTTCCTTCTGTCCCACCCACCCCCCCACATTCATCATAAGAAAATCTGCATAAAGGGGAGAATCCAGAGTGAGAGGTCAAGAAGGCTGCCTCAGGGTCAAGCAGGGCTGGGCACTGTTAGCTTCTTATTCCTTAGTGGGGGCCCATGGAGGAAATAATTCTCCTTTACACATTTCAGGGGAAGTATTGCTGCATTGTGCACTCACGGGCTTGACAGTCAGACCCATCTGGGTTCAAAGGTCAATTTCACTTCTTAGTAGCTGTGTGACTTTGTACAATCCACTCAATATCTTTGCACCAAGGTCCTCATTGGCAAAACAAAAAGAACGCCTTCACCCTTGCAGATTTAATATGCATATGTTTGCACATAATAACACCCACCCTATAGTATAAGGGTGGTTCAGTTGGTTGAGCGTCCGACTCTTGGTTTTGGCTCAGGTCATGATTTCTGGGTCATGAGATCAAGCCCTATGTCGGCTTCTGCACTCAGTGGGGAGTCTGCTTGAGAGTCTCTCCCTCCTTCTGGCCCTTCCCCTCTGCATACGCACGCTCTCTCTCTCTGAAGTAAATAAACAGATCTTCATATATATGTATGCGTGTGTATGTGTGTGTGTATATATATATATATATATATATATATATACACACACTAGCGTACAGACTTTCAGCACTTGCCAGTTTTCGATCTGCAATATATATGCACGTATGCATTGAGATCCAAGCACGAGAGCATACTGAGCTACCTGCCATTTCTTTTTTTTTTTTTTTTAAAGATTTTATGTATTTGCGAGAGAGAGAATGAGAGACAGAGAACATGAGATGGGGGAGGGTCAGAGAGAGAAGCAGACTCCCTGCTGAGCAGGGAGCCCGATGCAGGACTCGATCCCGGGACTCCAGGATCACGACCTGAGCCGAAGGCAGTCGCTCAACCAACTGAGCCACCCAGGCGCCCCAGCTACCTGCCATTTCTACTGTAAATCTCCCAACGGTTATCATAATGGTGAGGAGCTCTGGAAATCAAAGCTTGGGAGATTAAACAAGACATGCAAAGTTACAGAGACAAAAGGCAGCTCTTTTGACCTGAACTTTTTGGTATGAAATTGCTTTAATTATACTGGGCTTAAACGTCCGCTAGATTTCTTCCAGTTTTACCCCCCAAAAAACCATACACACTTATCCTAATGAGGGATGGGCCCTGACGGCTTCATATAAATTTGATTTATGGACATTTCAAAGTAAGACTTGTCTTATTTCCTTAGATAAATACAGTCACTCGAAAGGGGGATCATGTTTCTAGGAGGAGCATGGTGAGATCACTGACCTGTGGAATTTACTCTATGCTCATTAATTATCCTTGGTATCTGAACTCCTATCACAGAATGATCAGAGTCCTTTGAAAGGCCTCTTCCCAAATGGTTATTTACATATCCCTAAATTCATTACAGTGGAGAACCCAAAGGCTGAAGCTTCCCCAGCCACTGCGAAACCAGTTTGAATCAGAGACATGGGGGAAGCAACATGCACTGGAAAAGACTCGCCTACCACTGCGACATCCAATGCCCTGACTCCGTTTTATCTACAAGGAAACTAGGGGGGTGCCAGCATGGCTCAGTCGGTAGAGCCTCTGACTCTTAATCTCGGGGTTGTGAGTTTAAGCCCCACATTGGGACTGGAGCCTACTTAAAAAAAAAAAGGAAGAAAGAAAATGGAACCTAAAACACCAGACTGCCTATCAGAAACCCCACTCACAGCCTGTTTAGGACCGGGGGCTGTGAAGGTGGGCTTGCTGGGTTTCAAGTCCAGCTCCACGCTTGGGAACTGCCTAATGGCAATTTCACTTGACAGGGCTCAGCTTGCTCCCATGAGTGATAGCAACATCAGCACCTTGCACCCCAGGGGACGGGACCAGCTCCTGCAATACCACAGAGCTCAGCAGGGGAAAACCACTGTTTTCCAGACCTTGAGGTGTTCAGAGCAGACCCCAGCCTGGGGGGGTGACTTACCGGAGCTCCTGGTGGCCCAGGTAGGCCCTGGTGACCCCGTGGTCCCGGAGCTCCCTGGTAACAGAAGCCAAACCTGCATTAGACACAGCTCCCCTTTCCCCATGATTCATGACTCTTTGCTGACTCAGAGTCTACATCCGGAGTTCCCAAAAGGGACCCAGAGATACAGAGTGGGGAGCTCCATCTGAGCTCCACAAGCAGCTTCAACCCCATGGCCTGACCTTTCTGTCCCTGCTCCCACCTGAAGCCCCACTTGGGGAGGAGCTGTATTCCTCTTACCTGCTCGCCCTTCAGGCCCTCTCTCTGCACCTGTGGGATAAACCACGTGTCAGCAAAAGTGGTGGTGTTTTCTCAACAGTCATTCCCCGCAGCTCCATCAAGGGTATTCACACAGCACGCTGTAATGCAGCAATTCCTGACTTTTCTCTGATTTTATCCCACTTTTAGTGTTGAAAGCCTTATATCCACCTCATATGGTCGGAGGAGTACCTCCCCATTTTTAGAGGCAAGGACTCTTCCAAATACGCAATCCCATCAGTGTAAGGTCTATGTTTCCACCCCCTCTGGGAATGCGTGCGCACTTACCACGGAGCCCGGTACACCAGGAGGTCCTGCAGGCCCCACGTCACCCTGTGCAGAAATGACAAACATTTCGATGGCGTACCTTCTGCCACCTTCCTCTGCTGGTCCCCAACCCTCTGAGGCCCCTGACTATCCACACAAGCCCATTGGACCACTTCCTCCTCTGCGCTCCGCCTCATGCGGCTGCCATGCTGGATCTCCCTCCCGCCTCCTGATTTTCTCAGACTTTCTGAGTCTAATTCTTATGTCTGTGTCAAGATCACAGGGACCTTATTTTCTCTTTGGTGCTGGATCAGGGCCTAGATCTGGTTGGTGCTCTCAGAGCCATTTCCTGCTCAAGAGCAGCTCTTGGTCCACTACTCCGTGAGCACCTGCTTGCACCAGGCACCGCATTGGACCCGGCCAGAGAGATCATTACATCTTATGGAGCATCCTTTGCGCCAAGTCCCTGGTTCAGCACGTGGTCAGCATTCAGTGTTTATCAAATAAGTCACACACAAATCACTCCCATCCATCTTCACTAAGTTAGGATGTACAAAAGACTTGCTTTGTGTCCAGGTCACCCGGCCCATGATGTCTATGGGTGCATCAGATTTCCAGGGTGTGAGCTACATCTTGGTTCTACATGGGGCACATTCGTCCACTGTGCAATAGAAAACTCTTCATTGTTCTTATTCTCGCACCCCATAGCTAAACCAGGGCCCCACTTGCAGCCAATGTCCCTACACGTGGCTTGGGGACAACACTTGTCATTTTCCCTCGAGGCTAGCTCAGGGAGCATGGGGAAGCATGAAAAGACTAGCGTTGAATAAGCTGGCAAAGAATGACAGAGTCACTGGAGAAATACGAAAGCATCTCTTAAATCCCAGGGCAGCGGTGTCAGAATGAGTGGCTCCAGACACGCATGTTGTCCTGCGCTACATTCGAGGTCCTATTATATGGACAGGCCAGGTTTTTCCTGATACTGAACCACCCCACGGTCCCCACTGGCTGCCCAAGACTTGGAAAAACATCTGTTTACCTAGCACCAGGAGTTTTTCTAAGATCCCAATTAAATGTTCTTTTAATAGACTTTATTTTAGAGTGGTTTTGGCTGCACAACAAAATGGAGGGGAAGGGAGAGTTAATGAGTGTCACCCTTCCTCGTTCTCCCTTCCTCTTTGTCTCTCACATACAGTAACACGTCCTGTCTCAGAAACACCTTTCCATTCTAGTTTTTTCTCTCCATGGCACCACACACACACATGCACACACGCACGTGCTCACACACAGCATTTTGTACCATTGTATATCCTCTCCAGATATACACATGACCATCCATCTCCAAGCCCTCAGACCCCGGCTGGCTCATCTCTCCATTTCTCCATAAACATCTCTCAGCTCCCCCCCAAGCAGGATTACATTTTCCCTATGCTCCCACAAACCTTATTAATATTTTGGTAATATGATTGTTAGAAGCCGTTCTGAGCTCTACTGTAATTTTTGTGTGGCTATCTTATTTTATATTATATAAACGGGTATGAAGGAGAGATAATTAGTTGTACGTGGGTGCACCATGAATCTTTTGGGATTCATGACTGCCTCCCTTTTTCTTTATTTCTACTATGTCTCACTACCACATTTACTTTTGCTGTGTTTATTGTTGTACTCATCATCATTTTTATACCACAAAGGTGAATTTTCAATGACAGTTATGAAATTAACCAATACGGGCTTTCTCATTTGCTCAGGTCATTTACAGAATAGGAGAGCCGAAGTCCTGACACACGAAATCACTCTTAAGGAAGGCTAAGATCCTGTAGCTCATCCAGAATAACTGTGTGCAGGTAGCTAATAGATACTGTAGCCTTTCCATCTGTTTGGCCTTGTTCGAAGGACTTAGAGTCAAGCTTGTCCCCTCTGATACTCTTTCTCATCTTAGAGACAAGGGGACTAAAGCATGGGGATGAGTAGTAACTTGTTCAAGGTCAAAATGATGTAAGTGACGCATTTTTGCAACGGTCCTCTTAGCTGTTGTGGTAGTCAGCCCCCCAGATGGCCCCCAGTGGCCCCCGCCTCCTTGTGGGGACCTCCCACCAGGTACTGGTGCTAGGCTCTGCGACCAACAGCATACAGCAGAAGGGATGCTGCGTGGCCTCCAAGATGAGGTTATGAACATGACGGTCGCTTCCATATGGGGCCCCCTCCCCTCCCAACCTCAGGTCACTCACCACTCACTCCAGGGGAGGCAACATCCCCTTTTCTGTGCAGCCCTACGGAGAGGCCATGTAATATGAGGAATCAAAGCCTCTGGCCAGCAGCCATCGAGGAGCCTAGGCCTGACAATCATGTGTGTGAGCCTGGAAGCGGATTCTTCAGCTCATCACAGCCTGGCTGGCAGCCCGTCCACAGTCTCGCACGGAATACCCTGGACCAGGACAACCCAACAGTGTGTACACCACGTACCTAGATCCTAGCCTTCAGAGACTGCACGAGACCACGTGATCGTTGCTTTACACTTTTAAGTTTCAGGAAGATTGTCATGAGCCAACAGATAACCGACACCAAGCACGGAGTCTTGGCTTGGCATGAACACTGCCTCCCTGACACGGAGATCTACGGTGAACCGCTGTGTGGGCAGGCGGATCTGCAAGTCTTGCTGCGAGGCCACTCTGGGGTCTCAAACAAGACACCCTACTTTTCTGGGCCTCCATTCTCTCATCTGTAGAGTGAGGGGGTAGAAAAGACCAGCTCTGTGGTTCTGACGACTTCCTCAGATTGTAAAACATCTGAGATTTGTCTCCATGATGTTCACTTAGAATGTGCTGAGACGCATTGATCACCTGAGCATCCCTGGTTTCCTGGTCCTTCCAATGAATGACCCAAATACTACCATGACCCCATGACCTTGTCCTAGCACTTCTGCATCGTTTGTCATAATAAGCACTAACTCAGCTATTGCCCAAACTGTGGGGTCCAAAAACATCTACAAATGAGGTGGAAGGTTGGGATTCCCCCCTGCCTCTCTCTCTCTCTCTCACACACACACACACACACACACACACACACACACGGGCAACAGCAGAAGTCACCTACATCCAAACTTCAAGGATCGTTCCCTCTTAGTAACTTGAAATAAACTACTTATTTTAGAATTTAGCATCCCCTGTCAAGGAACCGTGAGAATATATTAAAATCCCGATGCCAAGATAATATAACAATATAAATCTCAAATCTAAAAATACTTGGGAAAGAGAATAATTTGACTCAGAACTGAAGCCCAAGTGAGCAAGTTGGGAAGACATCAGTGTCCTTCCGGCCACCACTCTGCAGGTGACGGTTCTTTAGCCTATGGGTTTATTTATTTATTTATAACACCTACTCCGTCTGCTTCTGTAAAGAGCAGAGCAGTCTTTCTCTCCTCCTTTATTCTCCACCATTGCTGGGACTAGTTCGCGTCAGGCAGTGACCTTCGCTTGAGCTCTGCAGAGTGACCCTGAGTCCAAGTGATGCTCCCTGGGCTGTACCTGCCTTAGTTTACCTGGATTCCTCCTCCTCTCCCTCCTCTCCCCAGATATTCACAAACCCAATGCCCGATGTCCTTCCTAGGGACCTGTTGAAGAATCTGGAACTTGTGCTCTGGTCCTCCTCTTAGAACCCAGGACACACCATACCTTCTTAGTTTTCTCTGCCACCCGGAATGCTCTGGAAGGCTATTATCTTCACATACATTTTCAGAGCACTTCACAATTTGCCAAGACTCTTCACATGCGTTTTTTTCCACTGAGATACAGAAATTCTAAGCAGCGAATTTATTGAGTTAAGCCTTCTTGAGAGAATGTTCTAAAGGAGATGGCCAGTATGATGAGATGCAATCTTTATTCCGTTTATGAAAGATCTAGTACATTTTCAGAATTATGATTCTGGTAAAAAAAAAAACCACATTTTTTAAAATGCTGCAGAGAACAGAGGAGAAATGGAGGAAGAGGAGGAGGAGTCGGTAAGATTTTGTTTGGTATTTATTCACAGCCTGCCTTAGTCCAAAAGGCAATTTAAGTAGCATAATATTTTAATATGTCTGGATATTATATAACAGGGATTTTGTTTTGTTTTGTTTTTAAATGGGTTTTTATTCCTCAAAGTAGAAAAACAAAATTTAAATAAAATAACCAGAAATTTCTTGGGAGACGAGTTCCTGAGGCCCAGCTCATCACCTCTGTCTGCACTTTGTTCCTGGGCCCCTCACTTTGCCCTGGCGCCCCAGGTACCCACTTGCCCAGAGCCCAGACCCCTTCTTGCCCCAGGCCTGGCTTACCTTCTCTCCCTGGGGTCCTGCCACGCCAGGAAGGCCAGGTCTCCCCTGGAGGAAGGAAAGGGAGGACTGTCAGTGGCAGTGAGTGGAGAAGGAAGAGGTCGGGGCCATGCAGCTCCAAAGCTGTAATTTGCCATTGCCTCAGATGGACAGACCACACTTCCGGACAGTGCTTATTGCTGGAAAACTCTTTCCCAGTGACTCCCAAATGCCACATCTCTTGTGGTCCCCTCTGGACTCAAGCCGGTACTGCGGTGTGGGGCACCCACTCTGAGGGACAAGGACTGTTCTTCGAGGGATACGAGGGATACGAGGGATGTGTCAGGAAAGATTCCTGGTGAGAGGCAGGAAGCAGGCACCCACAACCCGCTGGGTGTCCCGTGGACTCCTCAGAGGGTGCTGAGGACCAGCGAGGTCCCCAGGGCCGAGGGAGGAGGGACAGGGCTGCCTGGACTCTGGACCAGGATCAGTTAGTGCTGCAGGAAAAACCCAGGACCCGGAGGGCTCGAGTAGGAAATGCTGACGATGAGCCCGGATCCTCCTCAAGGTTCCCACTGGGCAGCCTTCCACGGGGGTCCCAGTGGAGAGCCAGGCAGGGAAAGCTCCCACTGGAACGGAAGTGAGGAGGCGCCCCGAGCCACCACACCCTGGGGGCCTCCTGTGAGTCTCCTTGTACGAGGACGAAGAGCAAAGCAGTGGGACAACGAACACTCATCCCGTTGACAAGTGACTTTCTCAGGAATTCATCCTAAAGGCACAGGTGTGCTCAGGGATGCACACACGAGCTCTCTCCCTTCCTTTCTTCCTGTAAACAGCCACGATCAGAACAGACCCAACGTCCCCTCACAGGAGGAGACCCTCCGTGACCCTCCGTGACGCTCGCTGTTCCTCTGCTTCTCCACGCCCCTGCCCTGCTGCGTCCACACCATCAGTATCTTACTACGCGCTGGCTCCATGCCCGCTGCCGTCCCCTGCCTTCTGGGCTTTCACCACGTGGGGACTTCCAGTGTCAGGACTCAGCCCTGGCGCGGGGACAGCGTGCAATTAATATGAATATATGATGGCGAGTCACACCACAGAACACTAAGTGGTCATCTGAGTCCCGTCCCTGGTGAATAGTTAAGAAAACGGTTGTATGTTTCTGACACCATGTTAAGGGAAGGGGCTAAGACCTAAAAAGGTATTAGTCCAATTTGTTAAGTGTCAATAAATATAAATCAAGACGTTATTTTGGAGTGATGGGATTATCCATAAATGTAATTTATATTAATATAATGAAATCAATATATTATAATGAGCTTATATATCAAGTATAATTAATATACTTACTTTATCTATAAGCTACTAATATGAATGTACGAATTGACTGATATATTAACGTATTAAGTTATACAACACAAGTATTTTCCCAACTGTCTTCAAGCAGATGTAGAATTTTAGGTTTTATTTAGTTTTAGCCATTTAAATATTTAGATGTAGTTACTCTCATGGATAACACATTCCCATGGTTCAAAATGTATGTGCGTAAAAATCCTTTTCTGGTCCCATCGGCCAGACCCTGAGGGGCCTCTTACAGAGGCAAGGAATGAAGCAAGCAGGTTATCAGCTTCCTGAGCATCCTCCCATAGAGAGTGCGTGTCCCCGTGAGTCCTAGATGCCATTTTCCACACCATTCTATGCTTGTACTGGACTTTCCATTCAACCACATAGCTTACAGAACAGCCCTGTCAGTGCATTAGGAGTTTCATCAATTTCCACGGCCTCGTGTTATTTCCCTGTAACTCCACACCCTGATTTGTTCGACTAGCTCCTTACTTATGAGCTTCTGGGTTGTTTGTAATCTTTTACGCTTGCAGAAGAACCTGCAATGAACACATCACTTTGAACACGTGCACGTCATCCATGGAATGGATTGAAAGAGGTGTGTTCTCTGTGATCCCCACACCCTGGTGTAAGGGGAGGTCTGGTCCTTAGGCCTCCCGGAGCCTCCAGCTGAGCCAGAGATCAAGGCAATCAGGCCCTACAGAGCTCTGTCAGGCTCCTGTCCTCCAGTAAAGCTGAGCCCACCAGACCCAATGCCCCCTTACCTGCTCTCCTGTCTCCCCATGCTTCCCGGGGAATCCATCCGGGCCTCGCTCCCCCTGGCAAGAGAAAGAAAATGAAGAGATGAAGACAAATGGGCATCCTTGTGGTCAGAGCCACGGAACGCAAGGCCGCTAATGTCCAAGCGTGCTGACCTTTACTCTCTACCTGGCATCTTTGGATACCGGGGGAGCCAAACACACACACAAAACAGCCTAGAATTTATGTGTACTATGGCTCAATGCTCATACATCAAAGGTCAGAGAAACCAGATTCCTAAATCTGCTTTGCCTTTCCCAAATCTGTGACCAAGGCCAGGCCATGCAGTCTCTCTGAACCAAGCCATCTCTTCATCTCATGGGGTCAAACAAAATAATGGACATGTGGGGTTTGTAACACAGTTCATAAAACCGTGAGCATATTTACTCATCGTTCATTCATCCACTGGATATGTATAACATCCGCTACACTCCAAGTGCTTGGAATGAAAAGTTAATTGCTGGCCAACAGTAAACAACCATCCACACATCCCACCAATGCCCACCCATCCATCTGCTTGTGTTCAGAGCTGGGCTTGTCTCTCTTAGCTCTATAATCTTGGACAAGTTACTTCACCTGAGCCTGTTTCTGTTGACCATGTGTCATGGGGATGATGATAATCCCTTCCTGGGAAGACACCTGGGACGAAGGAATGAGATACCCTATCTAAAACACCTGCTTATAACAGATGGGTAGTAGATGCCGCCATCTTCCTCCCAGCCCAGCTCTGTTTTCTTGAGCCAAAGCCTATAGATGTTGGTGTGGTCCTCTCATGGCTAGTGTCCTTGTCCAGTGTTCCCAGTGGTGTTCTTCTCCCCACTGGGCCCTAAGAACTCGGTTGGTGGAGAAAGAAGACTCCCACAGGTGGGTCCATGCAACGAACAGTCTTTTATGTGCCACCCCAGCAGCCCTGGCTTTCTTCTCGGAGTCCCCCCAAAATAGCAGCTTCTCGTTTCCATGTGCTGTGCCCACTGTTGTCTCTGCTGGCTCCTCAGCACCCTTCCAGGCTCAGGTCAATGTCCTCTCTTTGGCTTTTGAATCCAAACTAGAGGCCCATCTTTCTCTAGCATGTCCCATTTCATTTCCCTCACTCCTGTTAATTCGATTTGCATCTGTGATCCGTGTTACCATCCTTTTCGCTCATGTGAGGACATGAGGTGCGTCTACTCTTCTCGTGAGGGCGTCCCGGTGCCCAGCCCAGAGACGAAGTGTGGCCCCAGCTGACATTTACTGAATGGCCAGAAGACGCACGTGAAAGTTAGTTTGACTCTATTTCTCTATAACTTTATCTCTTAGGTTGTTCTTTCTTTGCCTTTTTTTTTTTTTTTTTAAGGTTGGTGTGTCTTTCAGGATGTTGTTTTCTTTGAATGATTAAAGACTCTTGGTCTTCTGCTCATTTTTCCTGTGCTAGTCTCGCGTGCCTGCCTGTGGGTGCGGACCCACTTCACTGGAGACCACTGCCGGGGACCACAGGGCCAGGTGGACTCCTGATGGGTGGGGGACATCAGTTTTTCTTCTTGGTCTGGAAGCTCCCTTTCCCTCTGGGAGGTGTTGGCCACCTGTTCTCTCTCTTACTCTGGGGGCAAACACCGATGCTTCCCACTGACCAGTTCAAGCAGAGGTCAGGGGAGGAGCCCCCAACTCAGCTGCTCCAAGCACAAGGCCCCTGTTAACCACAGACAGCTGCCCCAGGCCCCCTGCTGCCCACAGCCACGGATCAGAACCTGGGGCTCCTTCCAGCACCTCCCCAGCTCCAGTCTGTCCTTTCCCTCCTGCATCTATGTAGACTTAGGAATACCTGCTTTCTGCCCTTCAGAAATTATTTCAAAAATTCTAGAACAATGATGGGCATATTTCTGTTTTCAAGCACTATTACATAGTAATTCTCTAAAAACCTCTTTTCATTACATGAGTTTTGGGTGAACAGAGAGGGTATTTCTCTGCATTTTTTCTCTCTGCCAACCAATTCCACATCGGTTAGCAACATTTTCTTCCTCCACACACCATGAGTTTAGCAGGATGGAGGGCTGACAACAGATGGGGAAACTGAGGCCCAGATGGAAAGCCACTCAACCCCAGTGGGACATGCTTGCAAAGGCACCAGAACCTGGATTTCTGGACCCTTCTTCCTTTATTTCTATTACCGACAGGGCCTGTGGGTCTCTTCCATTGAGCGGGCAAGATCTCAGAACCCATGGAATCCCATGCCCTCACTTTATAGGTGAGGAAACTGACCTTAGGAGTATATCTAGACCAGCGTCACACAGAACTCTTCTGACGGGGCCAGGACTGAAGACAAGGGCTACTGACATCCCAAATCTCTCTTCCTTAGAGAGGGTCAACCCACTAAATGTCACTCCTGAACAGGGCACTTCCTTAGGATTCAGCAAAAAAATCATGTTGGCCATGTACAATTTCATAAGGTCTGCCTCAAAGGAGAGGGCTCTATCTGTTGCTCAAGCCCCATTTCTTACACCCTTGCACATGCAGGGCAAGATCTGTGAGGCCCGGAAGCAAGATGCCTTCCAACGGCAACTCAGGACAGCTGCAGGTGCATGGCTAGCGTTAGCCACCCGTGTCCCTGGCCACCGTGCTAGAGAGTGGGGCCAGCTGGGGCACAGCCGGAGTGCTGACAGATGTGTGTGCTCCCCAGTGGGGGGGGGTACGGGAGGCAGAGAATGGCCAGCACAGGGTGGATGACGGGAGAGAGGAGCTGAGGAGAGCAGAGACCGAGACAGACACACGGGAGACAGACGTCTACAGAGCACGGTCTCTAACTGAAATGTCTACAGAAGCCCAGCTGGGGCATGAGGTGGGTAGAAGGGGGTGGGAAGCAGAACTCGAAAGGGTAGGTCCCACTGAAAGACTTGACACTTAGTTTTGTTGTGTTGCTATTTGTTGATCTCGCCCCCTGCACCGACCACATGAGCATGACAGAGGACAGGGTGTGGACACCTGACCAGCTGCTTGGTTCCCGGCAGACAGTGGGAGCCGGGGCTCTGGGGGGGGGGTGCAGGCAGCCACAGCCAACCCCAAAACTCAGACCCAAAGCCTGGTTCTCCCACTCCTATGCTGTGTGACCTTGGACCAGTCACTTGGCAGCTCTGTGACTCAGTTTCCAACCTACAAATATGGCAGCTCCCTCTTACGGCTGCTGTGAGGATTAGGTGAGCTAATATATTCCAAATGCTTACAACAATATGTGGCACGTGGAAGGTGTCACGTTACAAGCTGGTGAAGCAAGACAGAGGGATGACGTGGCACAGAGGAGAGAAAAATAAGCCAGCAATAAGGGGCCAGCAGAGAGGAAGTTCAGGCCAGGAAGGGGTGTGATGTGAACAGGGGACGGAAGGAAGGGAGGAGAGAGACAAGTCAGAGGTCAGGGACCAGAGTCCTGATCCTGTTTTCTGCCAAAGCGGGCTGCCGCCTACAGAGTCTACCCTGCTCTGAGATTCAACTTCTTCCCTGGGCTGAAATAGTGAAAAGCAGAAACCAAAGAACGATGGCTGTATTCCAAGGACCCTAAGACCTCTTCGGACACTCACAATCTTAACTGACAGGCCGGTGTGCCTACGCGCAAAGGGAAGGGGACCCTGCCCTTGTCCTGAGCACCTGCAGGTCCCAGGTGTGGAGGCAGGCTCTGTCTCATTTGACAGTCCTGTCAATCCGACGAGATTGTGTCATCCTGGACGTTTGACTCCAAAGAGAAAGGTTGGCGTTCATGGAATCACTCTTGCCTGGGAAGCTCCAGAGGCCCCTCCACGCCACGTCCTCCTGCTGCGGTTCTGGATCTCCGACACCAGGGGGAGCACGCGCCCCATTAAAGCAGAGAGCCACCCTGGCCATGGCATGGAGGCTGCCTTGTGGCCTTGACATCTCTCAGGTGTGGGTGGTGGTGGAGTGCACATTAGTGTGGGAGGGACGTGTGCTGTGTGTCTGCCGGGCACCTGCCACTAAGCCTTTACCTCGTGAAAGAGGGAACGTGTTTCCATGCCCCCAGCACCCAGGGGGTGTTCACCAAACACTTGTCACAGTGAGACCTGGTGGGCAACTCTTCCCACCATCCCAGAAGGAGGCGGATTGGGGGGATGTCTCCCTGACATCTTTCCTACAGCGGAGAGGGGGGCCAGTATTCCACAGGACGCATCACAGCTTTGGGCACTTTGAAACTCCCACTCTGTCTCATTAATATTTCAGGAGGTGCTCCCAGGGGCCAGGTTCTGTACTTGCCTTCACAACGTACTCAATGGGACTCGCAGAGCCCCCGTCTGAGACAGGTGCTGCTAGACAGGACGTGAGCTTGCATGAGCGCCCAGAGCTAGGCGACACAGAGCCAGTGTGAGAATCTGTTTCCTCTGATTCCAAAGCTGGTGTTCTTACCAGTTTCCTGGGGCTGCCGTGCCCTGGCTCCCCTATCCCCAAGCCAGAGCAGGAACCCTGGGGTCCGGGAGTGTGAGCATCACATCCCCCCGAAGTTGTCCTGGGAGCTCGGTTTTCCAGACAGAGCGGGGGCCACTGCATCCCCCTTGTGGCTCCTCAGTGAGCGAATGGGCTCCTGTCTTTCTGACCGACTGACTCCTCTTGCACTCTGCCCACTGTCCCAAGCTTAGCATCCCTGCACAGGCCACTCGGACCTACTGCCCCTCAGTCGTCGGGACACGCTCATGCCTGCAGAGCCTCCCACCTTCTGTGCCTGCAGAGACACCTTCTGCAAGATGCTTCGAGCGAGGACAGTCCCCCACCTTACACGGAGCACCCCGCCATGCCTCTGTCTGGAGGCAGGCTCGGTAATGGATGGACACCGGCTCTCTGTGGCCTGGCTCCAAGCTGGGCAAGGCCAAGCGACCGATGGGCCTGTCTCAAAGAGAGATGGAAACTTCCTTTTGGCTGAGGTAAGAAATCAGAGAGGCCTGCAAGAAAATAAACTGTTTTAAGTACCGATCAGATGTAAGAACTGGAAAGGAGCCAAAGGGATGATGGAGTCCAGGCCTCTTGACAGATGGGAAAGTAAAGGTGCAGAGAGGGGACCAGCTCTTCTTAGAGGTGCCCAATAAGTTAGCAAGGAAGTCGGAAAGATACCCAAAGCTGAGCTAGCAGAACCCAGGCTCACCCTCTCCCCACTCTATCTTTCCCTGTCTGTCTCTGACCTTTTCTTTGTCCCCTCACCCTCCACATATGGCAAATGTCCCCCAGCACTGTTCTATCCATTTTATAAGTACTAACTCAATTTATCTTCATGATAGCCTTATGCAATACAGTTACTCTCAAAATCGTTAAATGTTAAATAACTCTCCAAAGGTAACACTGTTTGCACTGCTCAGAGCTGGAGTCAAGCACAGGCAGGCTGGCTCTAGAACCATCTTGCAGGGCTTCCTCTATGCCACGATGCGCCATCTGGAGCAGCCTGGAGAGATGGGCCAGTGGGGACACTGGCTGGACACCCTCCCCTGGGCCTCACCTGGAGGTGGCCCTCCATTTCCTGAGCTTCTCTGTAAGGTAACACCTGCAGGGGGCAGGGCTGTGGCCAATCTGCAGAGAGAGTTCAGGGGAATGTCCCTTGCCCCACATTTCTGGTAACACTTCAGGCCTGGTGTGCCATGGTGGGGAAAGCCCATGCTGGGAATGAGATGTTTCCAGCACCTGCTGTCTTTATAGTGGGCCACATGGCATCAGGAAACAGCCTCTGGGCTCAGTTTCCCCATCTGAAAATAAGGCAAGCTCTCCAGGCTTCCCTATGGTCATTTCCAGATCAGATAATTTAGGCTTTTGATAGAAATGCACCATTTCGTGGCTGGACACAAGTCGTAACCCAAGACTCCAAAAGCTTGCTGGAAAAGCAAGCCGATACTGCCTGGGGGAAAAGCGGTTGCTTCCAAGCCGAGGTTTGGCAAGAACAAGGCACTGAGTGTGCACAGACTGACGTTCCCCTGAAATGTGGGCGGGGAAAGGAAGGACACGTGGAAATGTGGGTTATGTGCTGGACACGTTGCATCTGTTACCTTGTCCAACCTTCCAATGAGCTTTGGGGAAGATGTGAATATTTCCACTCTGCAGACGAGCAAACACAGGCTCTAGTCAATCCAGTGGCGGTCCCAGCCCGTAAGTGGCAGAGCCTTCTGTCACGAGGCTTGTGAAGAGTCCTCAGCTCTGGACTGCAGCCTTCACTGAAACCCTGGGAAACCCAAACTCCCTGGTCCTCAGAAGTGCGGCTGGAGCTGATGCAAACAGGAAGCTGAGAAGAGCATCTTTCCGACGGTGCTGCGGGCCCCCAACACCTTCCATCTGCGGCATTTCCTAGCTGACATGACGTAAGAGCAGCATCCCATTCACCATCCACTCCTGCGACATCACCTAAGCCTGAGTGCTAAAATGCACCTTCCAGATCCATCCTGCACATTCTTCAAAAAAGCCCAACTTCATTCACCTGCTAGTGAAGGCCTTCTGTAATGGAGGAGGACTGGCTGGGGCCTTGCTGGCAGGTGCTCCCCCAGCAAGTGAGGATGCAAAGATGAATATGGCGAGAGCACTGTGCCCAAGTTGCAAGGGGTCTATATGTGTATGTGGGAGAGACAGACGAATCTGATACAAATGACCAATCAGGGTGAAAACTGCAGGCTTCCTGGGCATTGAAGTAGACAGGACTCAGCAGGAGCTCAAGGGAGACTGAAGGTGGAGGCCTGTTTTGAACCCCAGGCGGGTCTCTGTGCCCTCGGGTGACAGCCAAGACAGAACTCCACCCACCTGGGCTTTTGTCCAGAATCAATGCTGAGTTCACCACGCACTCTGGATGCCGAGCCTGTGCTCCCCTCTTACTGTTCTTCAGCTCAGCCCTTCTCCGGGGCTAGTACCCCAGATCCTGCCTGCTCTTCTTCTCTTGGGTACCAGCTGCCCATCAAGCCGTGTCACCCTGTGCCTGAATCCCCAATTATTCCAAATGCCACCTTCAAGTCTCCACAATGTAAGAAAGGGGCAGAGAGTCACAGAAAGGAGATCTGGTAAACCAATTTGTGGGACCATGTTAAAACTCTCAAAAGAGGGGCGCCTGGGTGGCTCGGTCGTTAAGCATCTGCCTTCGGCTCAGGTCATAATCCCAGGGTCCTGGGATTGAGCCCCACATCAGGCTCCCTGCTCTGCGGGAGGCCTGCTTCTCCCTCTCCCACTCCCCCTGCTTGTGTTCCCTCTCTTGCTGTGTCTCTCTCTGTCAAATAAATAAATGGAATCTTTAAAAAAAAAAAAACTCTCGAAAGAACCGAGAGATGCAAACCCGAACGACCATGGGGTAAGCAATTTCACTCTTTAAGTAATAATGATTAAAATTTAATCTGCAAATAGAAATTATTTTTCGGGGACTGAGGTGGGATGCCATGCTAGCTCCAGCTTCCCTTGATTCTAAAGCATCTTTTGGAAAGCAACGTGGCAGAGTGTTCCCAGAGCCATGCACAGGTTCACATTCTTGCCCTGATAATCTCGCTGCCAGGAAAGCAGCCTAAGGAAATAAACCTAAATTTGAAAACTAAGTAAATAAATATAGTGGTCAGTTTAAAAATATTCACCCGAGCATTATTCTTAATCATGAAAAACTGGGAACAACACGAAGTGATCGATAACAGGGGGATGGACCCATAAATCTCGGTCTGTTCATGCACCACAGTGGTGTGCAGCCACTTAAAATGAGTCATAAAAACTCTACTGCAGCATGGGGCAGAGACACCGCTCATGGGGACAACAGGCAGGACAGGTTGCAAAGCCGAATAGATTATGTCTATGTAAAACGAAATCAGATCTAGGAGAACAAGTCCTACAGAAAACGGACCAACACACCCTCATAATTGTATCAGTATGGCAGGATTGCAGGATAATTTTTGCTCTTTTCCAAATATATTGATGCAAAATTAAAATAATAATCTCAAAGCTTCCTATAAGATGAGAGGAACACGCACCCCTGAGGACAGAACAGGGGTAGACTCTGAACAGCCACCTGGAATGTGACTCGGCTCGAGAGGGCCTCATTCCAGCTATGGATCTGAAGGATGGGCCTGGGGAGAGGCTCCCAAGGATGCAGTGCCCACTGCTGTGTGGGCAGGAGGAGGGGTCTGCCGTCCCTGTCCCCTCTCCAGCTGAACCCTGAGCCATCAACGACAGGAGCTCACATGGAAGGGTCTGGTTTGAGGGTCACCCTGTGGTACGCTGGTGTGTATTATGAAGGAATGGTGACCCCCAGCCCTCCTCAAGCATTCCGGCCACTGTGGGAGTCTGCGCCCGAGAGTCTCAGGGTGGGTCAGTTCCCAATGCCTGGTGAGCGAGGCTGAATGTGGGTCCCAACACAGCTGTTACCACGCACCCTCCGTTTGGTTTAAGAGTCAGGGTAACCGAGAAGCAGAGAAGTTACATAACTTGCCAAGTGAGATGTGAGCCCAAGGGCACCAACCAGGACTTTCTGAGTCTCAATCGGTTTCTGTCAATACCTACCCTCCCATCCCGCAGCCTGGAAACCCTAAACTCCGTGTGAGGGATTGTAAGGTCTGCGGGAGCCGAGCCCACACCCTCCTGGCCCAGAGCTTACATTTAGGGTGGGAAATTAATTCCCCATCGGCATCGGCCCTTGTCCAGCACACGTGCATGCACATCCTCACACACACACTTGCAGCACACACATGTGGGCACTGGTGGGCACCCGTGTGAGGCAGAAGTAAATACCTTTTCTCCTCGGGCTCCCTTTTCACCGCGTTCTCCTTGGAGACCCTGCGGGGAGAGGTGAAGAGCAGGAACACATTTCAGTCCCGCTTCTCTGTTCTGAAGGTCTGAGGGACACGGACAGCCTGCCCGGGAAGGCTGTGGAGATCCGTCTCCCAGAACTCTCTCTCTGCACAGCGGCCTGGGCTCCTCCCTCCCGGGCCTGGGCAGCTAGGCCCCCACCGGGGTGTGAGGTGAGCTCCTGGGGTTGGTCTCCTGGCCCGGATTACCCAGGTCCTCCAGGCCAGGCTTGAATACACCCTGGTCCCTGAGCTTACCTGGCCAATGGCAGGGGTGGAGTCAGTCCCCCCTGCCACCCAGAACCTGCCATCCCTTCATGACCATGACATCCGGATCGTGAAATCTAGGTACCTTTAAGCCACGTTCCTCCACCTCCTCTGGGGAGAGGGCTCCTGCCCTGTCCTGCATCCACTCCACCTTCCTCAGGAGCAGCACCCAGATCCTATGCTAGGAACTTCCTCCACTCTGTGAGCAGAGCTGCACAAGTGTCAGCCAAGGTGTGGGCTTTTCTGACCATAAGACCTAAATGCAATCACTAACTCCCCACCCTGCCCACAGCCACTATGCCCTTTACCATGCTTTGCTGTCCTCCAGCACTAAGCCCCATGTGACACGTTCTCTGCCTCCCCCAAGGAGAATGGGAGCCCCCTGAGGGTGGTGCCTTCATTCCTTCAATACCACGCCCCCACAGTCTGGAACGTGCCTGGCACTTGATGTTCATGAGCACTTGCTAAATGAACAAATGAGTCAGTCAATGACTGCACCCATCATTGGTTAGCACAAGAATCTTGTAGAAGTGTTGCCTACAGGCTCCTGCCCCACAGTGACATGCAGGAGCAGAGAAGGACGCACGCATGCACCTGCTCTTTTGCCACATGTAGGGTACGGAGCGAGACGCCAGGGCCACCAGCACCCAGCTGCTCCCAGGCAGGCTCGAGGGCCAGGCCAACAGCTCGGTGCACGGCCCTGCTGGAGAGGCCTAAACGCATCCTGTGTTACTATGGAACACCCCCTCTCTCCTCTCCTGGAGAAAGGACCCTTGGACGTTCTGTGCTGAATATGCTGAAGAGGACAGAGACTGCCCAGGCCCAGTTACTGATTCCAGGAATAATACCTGCATCCTTGTCCCCGGAGAAGAGGCACAGGGCCAGAACCACACGCTGCTATCCCAGAGGGCAGAGGCTCTGTGGACCACCCAGGCCCCTGGTGGGAGCTGGACATCCCTGCCGTTTTAATTCCATCCAAGTGTCTTGGCCAGACACACACAGATCGGAGGTGTTAAATGCCCCCCAAGGCAATGCAGGCTGCCTTGCTTGGAAATGACCTTTTACACTGCTTCTTTCATTTGGAGATAACCTCAAAGCTCTTAATGAGAACCAAAAATAGGGTCAGACACCCAAGAAGCCGCCTTGCTCCTTACACACATGTCTATTTGCTCACTGCTTACTTCAAGGGGCACGTGGTTACTGAACATTCATCATGGGTCTGGCACTGTTCTAGGGGCTGGGAATTAATAGACTCCACACCCTTCTGGACTGGTGGCCTGGACAGCTGGTAAAAATGTCTTCTTTAGGTCAAGTCTCAGAAACACCTGGGCTGCCGGGTAAAAATGCAGATTCCCGGACTTCAGCCAAAGCTGCTGCATCACTGTCCGGGAATGGGGTCCTGGGAATGTGCATTTAAACCTGATCTCCAGGAGGTCCCCAAGTGCCATAACATTTCGGCATTTCTGGTCTAGGAAGAGACACCAACACTTCATTGCTATTGACATGTGCAAGGCAGTGGGTCCTCCGTGTACAGACACGGAAGGGGGATCTCTCAGGGGCCTGAGTCCCAATCCCTGCAGAAGGGAACAGGACCCCTTCCTGAGGCATGTCTTTACTTACAGGAGCTCCAACGTGTCCAGGAGGCCCGGGGAGTCCAGGTGGTCCTTGGAATCCCTGCAGAAGAGTGTTTACAAGAACAGTATGGGCAGGGGAAGGAGAGGCAGGGGCAGAGGCAACACCCAGAGATCCCTGCTTCTCCCCTGGTTGGGACAGCAGGAGTCACCAGGATGCTCACCCCCACCTGCTCAACTTCAGGGAACAGCTAGAGTGCGTTGCCTCTGAGTTCTAATGAGGCAGGTACAACAATTTCCATTTGTACCTGCCCTGTGCCTCAGGGCCTTCCTGCGACCCGGCCAGGATCTGTGCCAGCTTCTGAGAAAGCTGCGTGGTTCCTGCGGCTCCTCATTCACACTCTGCCCAAGGGCCAGCAGGGCCTGGACAAGTCCTGACAAGGCCCAAAGAGGTCTGCAGAGCCCGGAGGCCCCGCTGCTGCCTGAACCATCAACTGCTACAGATCTGAAGCAGCTAACTGAGAGATGCCTCTTAAAATCTATTAAAATTAGAATGTGCATTTCGTTAGTCAAAGGTATCCCAATTTTGGCACTCTATTCTATTGAAATAAACTGCAGTACCCAAGAAGAAGTGCACACACACCATGCATTTACTGCTGTATTGATTTTAGTGAAAAATGAAATTAGAAACAACATTTAGGGCCATAATAGGGAAAAGGTTATGTAGGTTATGATGCACCCATGTCATGGAACGAAATGCATCGATTAAAAGAATAGGTGTGGAAAGATGTCTCTAATCTGTTGTTAAACGAAAAAGATAAACAGCAGAGTTTGGTATGATTCACTTTTTGTAAGAATTCAGGAAAAATCACGTATGTGAGGATAATATACATACAAGCGTGCATGCATTAAGTGTGGGGCGGGAAGCCATGCACACCTACTCTACACCTAAAGCCCCCGGTTTTGCACCAAGATTTATCCCCTGGAGACATCGGAGGAAAGCAACACTTACCCGCGTGCCCACCTCACCAGGAAGCCCCGGCTCTCCTGGTTCCCCCTGCACACACAACACAGTGCTGATCAGAACCCAGTGTGACACAAGCCCGGACACGCCAGGGCAGCCCAAGCCTCGGTGGCATCCGTGTCGGGAACGCAAAACCCATCACAGACACAAAGTAACGACCAGTGAAAGGAGACCCAGGCTGCCCTTGGGAGATGTCCCACGAGCAAAGGAGCTGGTCTTCATTACAAGGGTCACAGCTCAACCCCCTCACCCGGGCTGCTAGAGGTCAGCAGAACCAGCTTCAGACACAACAGTGGAGAAAGCAGAGTGACTGGAGTGACAGGGAGGGCCTTCTGCATGGAGGAGCCTGGCCATCCGGAGGGGAGCCAGAGGGGTCTGTGGAGTACGGAGCCCCCCTTTCTCTCCTGCTCTCCACCCCAGACCTCCTGTCCTGGAGCGCTAAAGGCTGCAGACATGGAAGGGGCTCACGGTCAAGGCTCCCGCTCCGAGGCCCGCTCACACGTGGCGAACATCACCAAGGGAACACCGAGAACCAATTTCCCTTTGGGTTCTTGGTGAGGAGGATCACTTGGCCCTGGAGTAGACTACCCTGCCCAAGTTGATCACTTTTGGCCTGGGTTTCTGGAGCGTGTTCCAAATCAGAGGCAGGGAGTGGAGAGGTGGAGTTGGGGGGGGTTATAAGAGGGAGGCTGGGGGCCACATGCAGGGGACGGGGTGCTGCTTGGGTCCCACCCCAACTCCTCAAGCTATGAACTAGGGACCACGGGGAGTCCCCCACTTTGGGCCTGGACTTCATTCCAGGCCTGGGCACTGGGACAACAAAGACCTCCCATGCAGAACTGCTTGTCAACTGAGCGAGAAACTCACGTCCCGTGCCCAAGGCAACCACTGCGGCTGGTGTCATTAATATGATTAGGCTGACCTCCGGGGACCTGGGAAGGTCCCGGTACACACGAGCCCCAGCTCACGCCTGGCCCCAGCAGAGGCCGCCCCGCTCAAGGACACGGGCTCTGACCAGGAGCTGCCTGTGGGGAGGGCGGTGGGAGCAGACGTACCCGCATGCCTTTGCTGCCGTCTCTCCCAGGGGGACCGGGCAGGCCCAGGGAACCCTACGACAGAGAGAGAGCGTCAGTCAGTGCAGGATAAAGAGCACAGGGAATGCAGATTCTCAGGCTTCACTGGAGACCTACCGCATCGGTCGGGGTCCACATTTTAACAAGACCCCCAGGGGTCCGTACGCACCTGCCAGCCCCATGCCCCCCCGCCCCCCGCCCAACTCATAGCGTGGCCCTTCCTTGCTCTGGGCTCAACGTCATACACCCAAAGCACAGTGTTTTCAATCTGGGCCGGATGGACACTGGGCCGGATGCTCCTTTGTTGGGGCTGTCCTGGGCACTGCAGGATGTCCAGGCGCATCTGGCCCTACCCACCGGTAGCACTCCATAGTGGTGACAACCAAACGTGTCTCCAGATACTGTCACAAGTCCGCTGAGGCAAACTCGCCCCTGGCTGAGCACCACTGGGCGACAACAGGTGTCTAGAAGGATTTCTTAAGCTGGTGCACACTCCATTCTAATAGATCACATGCAGAAGCCTGTGATAGGCATACTTATGGGACAGTTGTGGGCAGGAAGGGGGACACGGGCCAGGCTGCTCGCCTTCCACACACATCCTGGAGAGCACACGGTGGGCATTTAAACCCAGGAACTCCAGGATCTCTGAGCTCCTGTCCGACTCTGACACCATTCAATTCAAATCAAAGGATTCTGCCAAGACCTCCAGCCCAGCCTCCCCTCTCTGTCAATTTTCTGTAGGACACTGAGCAAGTCAATGTCTCTTTCCAGGCTCTCCCATCTGTGAAAAGAGGTTATTGGACATTCAAATGCATGTGCAAGCTGGTGAATCTGTAAGTAATAGTAAGCAAACACTGTGTGCTGCATCACGTCTTCTGCTTCTACCGCCTTACGCAGTCCTCAAATAACCCTGCGGGATAGGTCTCCCCGTTTTCTCAAAGGCGTGTCAGACCTTGTACGTTTCCAGTATTCACCTATAAATGAAGACGCGTGCGTGTGTCCATACAGATGCACACACAGACATACTTCTACAATTTCTATGAAGTGCCTTCCACGGACACGACATTCCTTCTAAGTCAGTGTGATATGGAAAAGACAGACCGATAACTGGGGCTCTGATGTCAGACAGACATGAGTCTGCATCCCAGCTCTGCACCTTTCCAGCTGTGGGACCTCATACGCAGCCACCCTGGATGGCCGTGTGCGTCACCGGCCTGTCCCTGTGTGGACAACGAGGCCAGCAGCAGCATCGCTCCCGTGAGCGAGGGCTTGGCAATGTAGCGCATGCTCAGCGGTGGGGCCGGCCAGGGCTTCCGGGCAGCCTGCGGTCGGCACAGCTGTCCTGCCCGCGATCACGGAGGGAGTAGGCAGCACCACACTGCCCAGGCAGACTCATGGCAGGGAAGTGAGACCGTCCCCTGTGTGCCACGCACATAATACACTGGCGGGGGCGGGGGGCGGCGGGTCACAGGAGATGCACCCTCCTGCCCTCATGGAGCAAGTTCACAGTGCAGACGGGGTGCCCATGCTCATGCAACACACCCATCTGCTGGTTAGTGGTGTTTGGTTCTTAGACTCGGACCAGGAGGCTCTAGTCCTGGAGACTGAAGGGACTCGTGAACGTGAGGAGGCTTCCAGAAGGGATGTCTCCAGGTGAGGCAGCCTGGGGAGGGAGGTATCAAGGACCCAGCAGACTGAATGCCAGGTCCTGCCACCCTCACTTAGCGGAAGGAGGGCCACCTGCGGCAAAGGACTTCATGTCTGGGGGGCTCGGTTTCACTTTCCGTGAAATGGGAATAATCACAGCTACTGTGAAGTTTTTTAAGTATTAAAACAGTGCTCCACATAACATTGCCAAAGTTGCTCTGGATGATACCAGTTCAACGTGTAATTAAATTGTGAGGGGTTGGGGGAAGGTGGGGGTTCTTCAGTCAAATAGGTTTGTGAAATACAGAGTTAAACCCAGTTAAACAGGATCCTTTGCAGCAGGCTTCCTTGAAGCCTTGAATCTGCTTGGTGCTGGTGGTTGTCCAGGGTCCTCGCCTACCCACCCGATCTGGCCACGGAATGTGTGAGGGACTGCAGTGGCTCCGTGCACGCACAGAGAGATGCACTTAGGCTTTTCTGCATCTCATGATGGGCAAAACCGAGTCCTTTTCACACCTGTGTCAAGGAGACCAGGCCGCCATTGGCAGGGGCTTGAAAGTGCTGGAAAGGAGAGTTATTTACAGACTAAGAGGAGGAAAGATGAGACCGTCTCCAGTGGGCAAGCATTGTACTCAGGTGCGATTCAGGGAGGGAGACTTCCTCGCTGGTCTTCAGGTACGTGTGGCTGTCCTTGGTTGGATACAAGGGGCAGGCGAGCAAGCTATGGATGTTCCGCAAGAGGAAGTGTTGTTCAATGTTAGGGACCCGGGGTTTCCTCGGCACCAGTGGGAGTTGGGTGCTTCCTGGGGTCAAATCTCCGGTGGCATCCTCGAGGGAAGGGCTGCCCCAACAGGCCGTGTCTCAGCCACAATTTACATATCCGCACAAGGGGGATGAACCCCCGCCCCACCATGAGTACGTGCCTTCCAGCGGTGCCTCTAACTCGTCCCAGGACACTCCGACAAGAACGAGGCAGCTATGATCTACACTTAGTAGTTTATCAAATGCAAGCACAGGGATTCCATCATGTGTCCAAAGTTGCAGTGTCTATACCCAGAAGACCCACTCGGGGCCCCAGGACCTGCCTCTCTGCGGCATTTGCACGCGCTGGGTCACCGGATGCTCGCAGTCCTGCGGGCCAGGCGTCTTTATCCCCACTCCATCTGGAGCACTCGGGCACAGAGGGCCGTGGCTTTCTCGAGCCCACGCAGCCACTGACGTGGCCGCTGACACTGCAAGCAGCCATGCTTGCACGCCCAGCCCAGCCCCACTGCCCTTCTCCAGGGACCCTGTCCCTCCCCCACAGCCTCACTTCCCAGGAAAGCAGCAGAGCTCCTTCAACTGCCTGCCTGGAGGCGGGCGCCCTGAGTCAGGCCAGGATGCTGGTGGTCAGGAATAGGGCGAGCTCAGCTCCCCGGCTGCCCGGTCTCCAAGTTTTATCCCCTGCCGCGTCCTGCACCGATCTGAGCAGATGGCATGGACATCTGCAGATGGCAGGGACCACAGCCTACTTAACTCTTGCTTCTCTACAACTCTAGGGCTAAATTAAAGATTTTCCAAAAGGAGGGATGTCCAAGAAGAGTAAAGACCTCCTTGGAGGAAATGCCCTCGATGGTGCTTCCCCCCCACAACAAGGCCTATCGCGGGACGTGTGCAGAGCTCCCCCTAGGTGTTGGTTACCCAGTTAAGACGGCGGGTCCTTGAAAGGCCAGTCTGTCTTCTGGCTGCTGCAGCTGAAGGCAGGGAAAGGAGTGTCTTGGTGGGCTCCTGCCTCAGGAATAAAGGGGGGAGGGCAGCAGGGCATTGGAGCTCCCAGGACCGTCTAATAAAGGGGGCCGGGGAGGAGACCAGAGACAATGCCAGAGGGAACTCCAGAGAGTTCCGGAACCTTCCCTTTGCCCAGCTGTCACATTCCAGCCTTGCTGGCACTTCCCAATACACACCCAACATGTGTCTGGATGAATCTGTCTCATTCGCTGACAGGAGCTCCAAGAGGTGGGGCGTCAGGGCTCCAGCACCTACCTTCCTGTCACCACGGTCTGCTCTGCACAGGACCCCACAAGTGCTGTGTGCTCCAATCCCTTCCTGAGCCCTGTGGGCTCCTAAGCGAGACAGGAGGGACTTTTAAGTTAGCCTTGCAGGTATGAACCCCCCAGGGACACAGGGAACAGCAGGGTGTTGTAGAAAAACAGTGGTCTCGAGAGCCAGCCAATTGAGGCTTCAAACTCTCCATCACTTAGTACTAATGGCCGTGGCCTAGTTAGTGAAATGCTCTAATACCCAGTCTTCATCTGTAAATAGGGACCACAAATATAGCTACAGGATCCGTGCTTCCCGAGGACACGGGCAGCTCGGCAAACTGTTTGGAAGCAGCAGTCACCTCTGCTTTGTGATGAGTGGGCCACCCTTGTTTTGTAGCCTAAGGAACTGACTTGAGGCCTCTTTAGAGGCGAATATTTCCTCTGTCTAAGAGAATAGCATCTCTTTTCAATCTTATTTTACATGGTTAGGATAACCAAGCCAGCACTGCAAAAAAAGATCCTGAAAATTTCCACTTGCAAATCCTCATGAGATCCAGGCATTTATTAGACGGGTTCCTGCTCTTATGAAAATTGTCAACCTGGGGCGCCTGGGTGGCTCAGTTGTTAAGCGTCTGCCTTCGGCTCAGGTCATGATCCCAGGGTCCTGGGATCGAGTCCCACATCGGACTCCCTGCTCTGTGGGAAGCCTGCTTCTCCCTCTCCCACTCCCCCTGCTTGTGTTCCTGCTCTCGCTATGTCTCTCTCTGTCAAAAAAATAAATAAAATCTTTAAAAAATAAAATAAAATAAAATAAAAAAAAGAAAATTGTCACCCTGAACCAAATATTTCATGTTTCCACATCACCTCAGCTTGGCCTCCCAGAACACCACCACGCCCTATGATACACCTTCCCAAATCCCCCGGGCGGGGCTTCCCATTGGCTGCCTGCAGCAGCTTTGCAAAGGGCAAGTTCCAGCTCAGGGCTGCAAGCTCTAGCCCCTCAGGAAACTCACCCACCCTCTCTGAGCCTCATTTCATGGAGACCTATGCTGCTTTCAGATTGGGAAAAAGGGTGTGGACATAATTAAAAATGCCAGTTGTTGGTATAGTTCTGAGAATGAGGAACACATTCTCCAGCCCATGGGGTGGGTCAACTAAAGGAGAAGAATGGAGTTGCTCCGGGAATTGGTCAAGTCAGGCACAGAGGGATTTTTAAAGGGAATATGTGTCACTAAGGATCCACATAAAGTATAACAAAAGTAAGGAAACGGAGGGAAGGAAGAAGAAAGGGAGAGAGAAGGGAAGGCAAGGGAAGTAGACTGGGGGAGAAGGGTCTGGACTGCCATGGAGCCTCTGCCACCTGTTAGCCACGCAGAACAAGTGACCTCCCCTCCTAGGTCTCAGCTGCTCCACCTGCGCAAGAGGTAACATGAGAATTGTACCTCTGGCCCGAGGTGGTCGGTAGATACTTGGAGACAGTGTCTGGGGAAATGCTGTGTATACAAGCAAGTTCACACAAGCATCAGGAACTGCTATTTTGGGTAAACTATCTGAACCTCCACTCTTCATCTGTGAAAAGGCACTCACCCAGATCAAGAGGATAATAGATAATGCATATGAAGCCCTTTACAGAAGATGACCAGGGCTTCGGGAAGAGGGGCCTCCCCCAGTTCATACTCAGGGCATTGATGCCTCATCAAGGCAGACCTCTCTGCCCAACACCCCCCCCAACACACAAACTGCCTCCACGGTCTCACTGGGAGCCCCCAGGAGGGTAATATATGGCAGCAGCTATCCGCCCATGCCCACTTTCAGAACCGGAGCTCCAGGAATTATGGAGTCACCTCATTGGGCAAAGTACAGAGAAAAGAGAGAGCAGACATTTCCCCTGTTCTTTTGGTTAATTAACTATCAGGGCTTTTTCTAAATGTTGACAAAGAGATCGCTTCATCCCTAGAGGTGCACATTAGTATCCCTTGCAGTTCACCTGTAAGAGACAGAGGAGGTCCTGCAGGTGGAGTCTGAGGAGTCCTCTGGGCAGTGGTCCTCAAAATGTGGCTCCTGGACCAGCAGCATCAACATCAGCATCCCCTGGGCCTTGTTAGGAAGGCATATTCTCTTGTCCCCCTCCCAGCCCCACCGAACCAGATGCTCTGGGTGTGGGGCCCAGCAAGCTGGTTTAATAAGCACTCCCGGTGATTTGGATGCTGTCAAGTCTGAGAACCATGGCTCAGCACTGATAAATGCTGGCCGTGCGGTCAGAAAACATGAGCACAGCTCCTGGCTCGGCCACACGGAGAGAGAAACTCACTTGGCTCTTGGTCACACGGTTAATATGCTTATAAAATGAGGGCAGTGGTATTTACCTCCAAACTAAATAGCATGTGCGTGAGTCCTGGCAGTCCACAGTCTCTATAAATACTAGGTACTGTTATAATCTCAGATGCACTACAAATTATTCTACGAGAACCAAGGAAAGGAAAGGACACCCCATACTGTGATCAGCCCACGTGGAGCACATTTTCCAATAGCTCTCCAGGCTTCATGAGGCTTGCAGAGCTACAGAGGCCCCCCTGGGTGGGGGGAGGCAAAACCCTGACATTTTACAGCTGTCATCTGTCCCTGGGGATAAGACCTCACCAATGCCCAGGACACAGAAGACGTCATCTGGTGTATAAAAAAGGGAACACTACACTGGTGTAATGGTAATTATACTTAACATTTATGAGCACTTTTTACAAATAGAAGTCATTTATTTTCATTAGCTCATTTCGTCCTTACAGCAACCCTCTGAGACGAGTAGTAGTATAGTTGTCAATTTATAGACAAATAAAATAAGGGCTAAGGGGTTAAGGAACTGCATGGTGATCCACAGCTGCCATGTGGCCGAGCGGGGTCAGAAGCCACCAGTCTGTGTCCAGGGCCATGCCCTCAGCCTCCCTCCCCCTGCCCCCCGTTCCACTGTCCAGCAGCCCAGCATTTGCTCTTCCCACAAATACTCTCCGCCTCCTGTACAAAGCCCTAGGTCCTGTGACTGGTCCATTAAGCTTGGCAAGTGCCTGAGTGTCAGACGGAGGTGGGGAAAGGTACAGACTTTCCTATTCCAGCTCTGCCTGGAGCTGTGAGATCCTGTGAACTCAAAACTTCCCAACATCAACATGTCATTCAGCACCATGGACAGAGTCTGCGGCGCCATGATTCTCTCAGCGTTTTGCCCCCAACCCCACAAGGCTACTTGAGGGCACATAAGCAGCTAAACTCATTTTCCCCGAAACCCTTTAATTATTATAAAAATAGAAGGCCTTCAACCACAGTTATCCAACTCGATAACCATGAATAATGCACATTAACGCACAGGCTAAGAATAGGAGATGGGGCCGCTGATTAAGCCAGCCGTGAGCAAAGGGAAAGAGACCCAGAGCTAGAGGCAATGGCATAAATATATCTTAGAAGTTTCACACATACAAACACACACGTATAATTTATGGATCAGAAGCTCTACGATGGAGTCGTTACATAAAATAAGTTGATTCCCACCAGGGACATGGTTTTTGAGCGTCAAGTCTTCCCAGATACCAGCCCTGCTTTCAGGGAAGGGCAGAGAGCTGGCATTGGCCATGCAATGGATAGGAGTGGGTCACTCTGTGACCTCGGGCATTCCCCAGACTCCCTAAGGGGTTGCAGGAGGCTGATACTAAATTAAACAGCCTGGCACATAGCAAGAGCTCAATAAGAGCTGTTATGATTCTTTCCACTACGTGGCACTTTCTTTGAGACCAAGTCACCACACCACTCCATATAAAGTCACTATAGGTTGGCCACTGAATTCTGCACGGCTCCTACTGCTAATGTCTCCATCCCATTCTCAGAAAGAATCAATAAAAGTGTGCCCACTACCCCTTGCTGTGCCGCACTTTTCACTTACACCAGAAACCCCTGATGTGTAGAAGCATCTTGTGGTTTCTGGAGACCTTTTTTGGGCCCTGGTCTGGAGAAGAGGCACCAGGAAGAAAATCCCTATTTGGCACTCTTCTTTCCCCACCAATTCTGCAATCCATTCTATAAAGACTCCATGAAATCTCATCTCAAAGTTTCAAATAAAGCCTGCCCTGGAAAGACACCCAAGAAAGAACTAGCTCAGGGGGGGAAAGGATCTGTCCTTTTACTTTGCAGACAGCCCACGGTGTGTCTGTCACGTTGGCATCAGAAGGGTGCCATTGTGAGAGCTGGTCTGCTGTCCCCTGCAGGGGGGCTCCAGGCACTGCTGTGACTGCCTCACAGAAAGGGCCCTCGGTGAGCTCAGACCAGGCTCGAATGGGAATATCACTTCCAGGTCTTACCAGCTCTGCCCTATCAGCTGTGCAGTGGCCAGAGTGACTTTCTCCTGGACACTCTTCATCATCCTCTGAGCACCCCACTTTTGCCATCAGGTGCAAATAGCTTGCGTTAATCATACCTCAAGGCTCATGTCCCTCATTTTGCTGTCCCTCCCCAGTCCCCAGGAGCCCTGCCTGCCCCTAATGAACAGCTGTTAGGATTTTGAACAAGCCAGAGATATTATAAACTACATTGTCCTCTTCCTATAGCTTCTTACAGTGAAAACATCAATGTGTGTATTTTCGAAGTACCAGTGGCTTTTCCACGAAATGGGGAGAATGCCACCTTCCACCTGTGCTCACTGGAAGGAATGAATGAGAAGGTGCTCTTGGGACAGCCTGGCTCCATGCATGAGGGCTCAAAGGTTCCTGGGTCAGTAGCATCCCTAGTATTTCAAGAGGCAGAGGGCAATGGTGGATGCACAAGGAGGAAACCAGTCTCCAGGGAGAGAAATACTGAGACAAGGCCCCGGGAAATATGAACCCAGAACTGGAAGGAGACATGCAGAGGAAGGGTCTCTTGGGGCCCCGTCACAGCAGGTATGAAGTGCACTCCAAATACGTGGACTTTATCTACCACGTAACACGTGGTGCTGAGCAGTGGTCAACAGGGGATTTGTCACAACAGCATTTTACATAAAACGCAAATTCACGCGCACATGCATGTTTCCAACAGGATGGCGAGAGTAAGCCAGAGGAGGACAGTTCTTTGGAACGGAGGAAATCCAGGCGCCCTCCCCCACTGCTGGAAGGGACTTTTCGGCAGGTGGGCCCCCAATGTCCCTCAAGCCAGCTGCCTTTCCTGAGAGGCTGGATGCTTCATGGTCCACAGTGAAGTGGAGGGCCTGCTTTGTCCTCGAGGGCGCATGTGCAGAACCTGCTGCTCTTCTCAGACCTGGGGACCAGGCTGCCTCTGCTGACTGCTAGGAACCTCGCTTCCCAACAACCCTTCTTAATTTCATCATGATGGCCTTGGACTCTCTCCTCAGTTTTCCATGTGCCATCTTCTTTAGCTTTGTGATGGCCCAGCACATGAAGACTCTCCTATGCGAGGACACTCGGTAGGACACTCAGGCTTGCTGCTCATGGCTCTGGCATCCTCTTTAGGACATTCAGCTGAGGTTTCTAGAAGGCAGCATCCGGGCTACTTGTTGGACTCAGATTCCTCCTTTACCACGTTGGTCTTGTCAGGCTTATGATCCCGGCAAGGATTGAAGAAAACCATAAAAGACAAGGAACTGATGTTTGTGTGACCTAAAACTCTGTCTGCTACCCAGCCAGCCAGCCCAATAAAATTCAGCTGAGTTTCTGATATTCGCTCCTATATTTTTTCTGGTGCACCACACCGTGAAATCTGAGCACAAAATCCATATGAGCTTTTATTTATTGCCATATGGATTTCTGTGGAAATGCTTAAGGAAGGACTTTCTGGTGGTTGTCGTTTCTGAGTTTCTTCGCTTCTACCAACTGCTGAGTGCTGAGCTGCTGACCCAAGCATGGCTTTGCAGGACACTCTGCCCCAATTTCATCCCCTGTAGGTCTCTGCTAGCTATAGGGCGTGATCGGGGCTGAGGAGGGGCTGCGGAGCCCTCTCCCTATGCTGTCCCCTACTGTGTTCCACTCCAGGGAATTGGAGACCCGCCCCGCCTCCCCGCCCTGGTCCTGGCCCCTCCTGCCTGAGGCCCCCTCCCACACCCCAGCCCCACTCTAATTGCCATATTAACACCAGCTGCTGGTCATAAGGAGGACAACGCTGGCGGGAAATGCATCGCGTCGTGTATCTTAGCAGCTGGAGAGGTTGCGGGCACGATCACTCAGCAATATCACTTATAAGGATCCATTTCAATAGGCCCAACCTCTGAGCATCACCTCACCCGGCTCCAACTGGCTCATTTCACCACAGCAAAATGGAGGCAGGGATGTCAAGGCTCCATCCTCACAGCCGTGGGCCCAGGGGAAAGAACCTCTGTCTCTGGGCTTCGAGGCAGAAGTACTGAGTTTGTCTGGTTTGAGCTAACTTGGATAATGTGCTTGAACTGATTACCGTGCTCAGGGAAAGGCTGGGGCCCGGAGGGCTGGCACCCGATTCTTGCTAATGCTTGCCCAAGTCATTATTTAACAGGTGCCGTCAAAGTTCTTTCCCAGATACCCTCACTGGACCCTCACGTCTGCCTGAGGAGAGCACATGGTTGGTTCTAGTATCTTCCATGCACAGGCGAGGAAATCGAGGCACCAAGAACTGTGGAGAATCCTCCTTATGCACCACAGTTATGCGGCAGGAGGGGGCAGCACCAGGGTCCCAAAGCCTGACCCTCAGCCACTGCCACGTTCTGCCTTCTGGACCCACCGGCCGTCCTGCCGCCCAGTGCTCGGCAGACCCCTGTGCTGGGAGACAGGGCGCTTTTTCCAAAATCACACCACTTTGGGATTTCCTGCATAAACAGTTGTGAAGATCCTATACTTAAAAGGATTTTCATCATGTTAAGATTAGGACTTAGTCTTTGGTTAAATGCTTACAGACCTTGTAACACCAGGATGAGTAATTAACAGTACACATGAAACACCCCAAATCCCACTACCCCGGTGTGCTGGTGGTTTGCCCTGTGCACGCGCCCTTTTATGAGCGAGCACATAGGCCTTCCTAGGCTGTATCTCATTTGCATTATGTTGCATGCCTAGCTCCCTATCGCAAGGTGTTCCTAATTTTCACTCGTGCCCATCTGGTTTCTGTAATGTGATGTTCCATTTGGTTGTTCCCATTTTTCGTTGCTGTTGTAGTTGTCAAGAGTTCTTATAAAAAAAACAGAGTCAGCTTGTGGTAATTTTGTTTCTGCTTCTGTTTCTCCCTTCATATGAATTATGCTCATGATAATTTCCTAGACATTTTTTTTTTGTTTCATTTCTTAGCACCCCCCACAGTAGACCACCAAGTATCCTAGGAAACCCTCAGGGTGCTCTGCTGATGTGACCATCCTCTGCTCCTCCGTCCCTTGAGGCCCAGGCAGGGTCCTCAGTGTGCAAACAGCGTGGGGAATGGAGGCCACAACCTGGCTCCTCAGGGACCAGTAGGAAGAATCACACTCTGGATGGCATGACTGCGTTCAGCACGCCTTCTCTGCAGAACAGGTGAATGAGCGCCTGGACGGGGGCCCAACCTCCTCTCTCACATACTGGGTACTTAAATGCTATCTATTAAAGAAACACATTCACTCTTGTATGGATTTTAGCAATATCTTCTAGCAGAAAAGACAAGGGACAGATTTTTACACGTGTTTATCACGTGCCAGGGACGAAGCCAGGTGCTCTCAATATCAACCTCCTATAATCCCCACAACAGCCCTACAGGGTAGGTATCCATGTTCCCATTTTACAGATGAGAAGCTGAAGCTCTCAGAGAGACACCAGCCAAAGATCACTCGGCCACTGCAGAGCTGGGATCCAAACCATGTCTGCCCAGCTCCCCAAACCTGCTTTCTTTCCATCACCTGAGCCCACGTGTGAGCACAAAACCAAGGCTTCCTCTTCCCTCCTCCCTCCCAGATGCCAGATTTGCAAGGAAAAGAGGCAGAGATGTCCCCAAAGTCCCACTGGGCAGGAGGCCTGCAGAGAGAAACTGGAGCAGACGCGCTGGCTTGCAGACACCAGAGGGCGCTATGGGCCCAGGAAAGGGACACAACTGAGCAGCTCTGTGCTTCCTCCTTGGCGGCATTGGTCCCCAGAGCAGAAGGACCCTCAGGATGCACCAAGGACCCTCAGGATGCTCACTGGAAACTCACATTTTGGACTTGTTTCTGTTGTTCCTAAATCTTTTTCTACCAGTGGAGCTCACGATCCGGCTAATGCTACAGACTTCACGTCCATGGCTCAGTGCCCATCGGAAGGAACCCTCATGCCAGTGTCTCACTGTGCTGGTCAATCTCTGTAGGGGAGAGCTGAGGGCGGAGGGTACAGAGGTCGTCACCCCTCCCTGCTCCCTATGACTCCACTGGAAATGGTCCCGACCAGCCCAGGGCTGGGGCTATACACCCTCATCACCGCCACCAAGACAGCTGCAAAGTGACTGGAAATTACGGGTGTAACAGAAACAGCATCACCAGCTCGAGCGCTCCCTGTGCCAGGCACTGCGTCAAACCCTTCACGTACCTTCTCTCCTTTAGTCCCACCCAGTTCTATGTGGTAGAACCAGGATACTTCCCTTTTCCCCTTTTACAGAAAAGGAAACTGATGCTCAGAGTCGCCCCAGGACAGACATGCGGTTCGCACGAGGCAGAGCCGGATTCTGCAGTCGGCGACCCCTCCTGGGTCCAGCTGGCCCTCAGTCTTGGATGGCGGAGGTCAGACATCCACTCATCAATCCGCTCGTTTGGCAAGCGCGTACTTAACGTCAGCTGCCTCCCAGATGCTTGGGAGGTTCATCCTCCCTTCCTCTCCTTTTATGGTCCCAATGCCTGGGCTGTGGGTAGCATCCCCTAAAAGGCTGTCCCCCTTACTTTAGCCTGATTTCATATATATATTAAAACACTGGGGGAGATTGGCCCCAAGGACCCCACAGTGAATATGGGAACCAGAGAGGAGGCTAGCTTCCAAGACAAGGGGCAGAAGCAGCCCAGGAACATGGCGCCACACAATGGTCTTGGGCATCTGATGGGGGAGCCGAGGAGAGTCAGGAGGCCAAGCGCTCCAGCAGCTGCTCAGCTGTGTGACCTGGGGCCAGTCACCTACCTTCTTTGAGAGCCGGTTTCCTCAGCCGCTGGGGAAGGGGAGCCTCAATCAGCCCCGCAGCCTCCCTTCACTTAAGTAATAACCAGAGTTTGTGTTTCCCATCATCCGACTAACTTGTGATCTTGGGCTGGTCACTTGACCTCTAAGCTTTGCTCTCCCCATCTGTTAAATGGGCATAAGTTGCACCCTCTCTAAAGCGCTGGCTTCATCATGAGACATAAGGTATGGGGCGCATCGGCCCTCAAGAAGGGCAACACACATCATCTCAGTGGTTAATTACACACCAGAAATACAAGACACACAACCACAATCAGAGAAATATGATTCCTGGGCCCACTGGGCTCCAGTCCATCCAATCCCCTTGCCCAAGGCAACTGCTCTGGAGAGAATATTCCAGTGGAGAAGCCAGTTTTTTGGGCCCTGTCCAAGTGCATTAGTCACCGTGGCCACCTCTTTCCTGTGGACTCTTATCGGTCTCTTTGACCCACACTGGCCTCACCTCATCCTCAAGGGGTAACGGGAAGCAGAAGACTCTAAGTTACAGGAGAGAGCCCCAGGGGTTCAGGCTGGGGTGGGCTGATCACCAAATCCCAGAGCTGCCGCCTGTGAGGGCCTTTATGCATCATCTCATCCCACCCCCTCGTTTTTGCAGATGAGGAAGCAGAGGCCCAGAGAGGGAGGTGACTCACCCCAAATCACACAGCTAATATGTGGCAGAATCTAGACTCAGACTTTGCTAAAAATGTTCAACTGCAAGAGAAAGTCAAGCAAGGACAGTGCTGGAAGTGCTAGAGTCTGTTCTGCTGCCCATCTGTCCTGCCGCATCGAGGATGTGAGGAGGTCTCCCTGGCTGCCGCCGTGACCTGGCAGGTCCCGACTGTGGGCCTGCAGGCAGGGATCCGGGCCACTAGGGAGGGGCCTGCACCCTTCAGAGGACACGCTAGTTCACCCAGCAAGCATCACCCAGACCCAGCTCCCTGGATTCGAGGGCTCCAGCAGCCCCGTCTTTCAGGTCAGGAGACCCAGACTGGAAAGCTGATGGCAAAGTCACACTGTGCTGTGTGTCCGTCCCGCAGCTTCTCAGACTGCTCTGTATCCTTGTGTAGGAGTTACTGTGTGTGTGTGTGTGTGCACACCTGTCTTCCTATGGGGATAAAAAAGAACTTCTCTGTGGAATAAATGAAGACACAGAGAAGTAGGGGAGAAAATAAATACCCTCCACATGGCCACCCTGTTTAACAAAGGGGCTCCACCTCCAGAATCAATCTCTTTCTGTCTCTCGCTCGCACACACACACACACACACACACACAAACCGGGGTCATACCGTATATTTTCCCATGTGCTTTAAAAATTAACAAACTATTATTTTCATATCCTAGGTCATTCATTATTTGTCGAAATGTGGTTTGGCACTCCCGAGTGCCGCTGCATCATTTAGCTGTACGATAACGCAGTTCGCCCTCTGCCTGCTCCACAGCACATGGTTGTTTCCAGTCTCACTTATGAATGACATGGAGTGAAACATGGGGTAGGCACTCTGTGCATCCTTGATTTAGCTCCACAGAGTACATCTCTGGAGTGAAAGCACGCAATGAGAGGGGACCTACAGGGAGAGAACGGGCTGGCCACGTGAAACTGTTTCCACAGTAATGGAACAGAAAGGCACCTGCACGTACAGCCCTGCACGAGGGGTGGAGAAAAATCCTCCAGGGTCCATCTGCACTGCCTTCTGAGCCTGTGCTCTGGCGAGATGTTAGTTAGCGCAGATGCATGCCCGAGAGTCCTGTGGCTGTCTCTCCTGGGACACAGAAAGTACATTTTTAATAGCTGGTGGGAGTGAAAAACAGCATTTTAGCGACACTCTGATTTTTATTTCTCCTCACAGGCTAACAACGCAAGAAAGCTTTCCTCCTCAGAAGGAACACCTATGTCCTAGGATCTGTTGGGCTTGTCCTGCTTATGATGAAGGTAAAAGAAGGTACAACATTCGTATTTGGGGGAGAGCACGTACGGGCCTGCCTGCCTTGTCTGGCTGCTCACCATCTCCCCTTGAAACTTCTGCAAGTCTTCTGGCAGTTCCCCAAATTCCTCTGGTCTCTCCCCTCACACCCACCTGGCACATCACACTCAAACATTCCCAGCATGTCTGACCACGCACAGACCCTTCGATGCCTTCCCAGACTGCAGACGAGGCCTGGACATGCTCGGATACCTACTGCCCTGCACGCTGGTCCTCAGACCCTTCTGCAGCTCTGCATCCTGCTCCCTATGAGCCCCAGTGAGTACCCTCTGCTCCAAGCACCGTCAATCACCCATGGCCCAAACAAACACTCCCGCTGAGCTGTGCTCACTCATGCTCATCCCTGCCGGGCAGCCCTACCCACTGCACCGGCTTCAACTGCCCAAGTCAGGGGAGCACCTGCACTGAGCCTCTTTGCTCTGCCCAGGAGACCTCTTCTCTCCACTCAGATGCTTCCAGACAGCACCCCCCACCCCATCCTGCTCCCTGGCCAGCTACACAGCCCCCGGAGGAGTGATAAAAGGGAAATGCTTACCTTTTCACCCTTCTCTCCTTGGACAAAAGGCCCTCTGCCCTAGAAAAGGAAAGGAGGAGGCACAGGTTTACGACAGAACGTCTCCATGCATGACATCCCACATGACAGCAGCGCCCTGGGGTCTGCAAAGGTCGGAAGCTTTCTCATCAGCTCTGCGAACGAGCTTCCAAACGAGATGATAACCCTTCCTTGTTGAGCGTTCATTCTCGTGGGTAGTACCCCATTTAATTTTTCCAACAATTCAATATTACTATACTTGTAACTTTTCCCTTGTGAGCTTTACTAAGATATCATCCACCTACTGTATCATTCACCTAAAATATTCAATGTAATAGTTTTTAGTATATTTATAGAGTTTTGCAGCAACCACCGTAATCAACTTCAGGATGTTTTCATCAGCTGAGCAAGAACTCTGCACCTGTTAGTGGTCACACCCCATGCCCCCCACCTCCTGCCCTAGGCAAACACTAATCTATTTTGTCTCTGTAGATCTGCCTCCTCTAGACATTTCATATACACAGAATCATACGACATGTGGGCTCTCACTGCTGGCTTTGCACCCAGTGATTTCTCAGCAAAGTGTTTTCAAGGTTCATCCATGTTGTGACATGTACCAATATTCCATCCTACCGCAGAACCACATGCCACTGCATGAATGTAACACACATCCCGTTTATCCACTCACCACGTGATGAGCACTCAGGTTGTTTCCACTTTTTGGTTATTATGAATAATGCTGCTCTGAACATTTCCCCACAGGTTTTGTATGAGCATATGTCTTCATTTATTTTGGATATGTATCTAAGAAGAGGATTGCTGAGTCACACGGTAATTCTGTTTAGCCTTTTAAGGATAAGGACTGTTCTCCAAAGCAGTAGCACCATTCTGTACCAGCGATGTCTGAGAGTCCCAGTTTCTCCACCTTCCTGGCTACTCTATCCATCACTAGTGAGGCGCTAGGGTCTCTAATCATCATCACTGCCTTACCTATTTCTCTCTTCAATTCTGTCACTTTTTGCTTCACGTATTTTGGACTCTTATGAGGTGCACAGATGTTTATAACTGTTCTTGATTTCTGAAAGACTGACACTTTGATCGTTCTAAGACACCCCTCTTCATTTCCGCTAACGTCGGGTTTTAGAGTCTATTTTATCTGATATTGGCACAGTCACTCCCAATTTTTCGGTTTTCTATTTTCAGAATATCTATTTCCCATCCTTTTACTTTCAACCTATTTGCATCTTTGAATCCAAAGTATGTCTCCTGAAGACAGGACAGAGTTGGGTCTTGTTTTTATGTCCAGCCTGAAAATACAGCATGATTACTGATATAGTTGGTTTCACGTGTGCCATCTAAACGTTCATCTCTGCCTCCTGTCTTGTTGCTCCTTTATTCCTCCTTTACGGCTTTTGTTTATTTGTTTGTTTGTTTTTGCACTAAGTATTTTCTAGTGCTATGTTTTAATCTCTTTATGGCACTTCTACCGTATATTTTTGAACTATTTCGGTAGAGGTCGCTCTTGGGTTTCCCATACACAACTCAGCTTCTCGTGACCTACTTCCAATTCATACTTCCTCCGGTGAGATTTATAGACACACCCCTCCTTACCTGGTTCCAGTCCCTCTTCCCCCAATCTTGTGCCATTACTACAGCTGCTTGTTTCATGCCCGATTGCACACTATCATGACGATGCTTTTGAGCTTGTCATCCTGCTATATACTCAGGTCTCCGTCACCCCCGACAGTCAGTCAGCGAAGGATCTTACTGGCCTTTCTTGGTCCACGCTGACTCCTTTTTCTCTCTTTCTGCTTTCAAAAGTTTCTTTGTCTTTTGGCGTCGGGGCTACAATCTTTCTGAGAACGGCTCTCTTTGTGTGATCTTGATTAGAGTTCACTGAGCTTCCTGAATGTGTAGATTACTGCTTTTCACCAAATTTGGGATTTTTGTTTTCACCATTATTTCTTTGAATACACTTTCTGCTCCTTTCCTCTCTCCTCCTGGCAGCCCCATTAGGTGCATTCTGGTGCATTCTGCTAACTCTCCGACACTCTGTTCATTTTCCGGCCTTACTCTTTGTCTCTAGTTTTCAGATTACAGAATCACTATTGATCTGGTGGCTGGAACGCTGGCTCTTTCTTTCAGAAGGCTGGTTCCTACCTACCATTGAGTCTCTCCACTGATTCCCATTTTCCTTTCAGTTATAATTTTAAGCTCTAAAATTTCCATTGGGGTCTTTTTTTTTTAGAAACTTCTCTCTCTTTACTGATACTCTGTATTTGCTGACATGCTGTCATAATATCTGCCTTTCCTCCTTTAAGAATGATACCCCTTTGTCCTTTGATTGTCACTCTGATGGCTACTTTGCAGGTTGTGTTTGCTTCTCCAATCCCTGTGCCCCATCACGGGAGACCCCACTCCCTGCTGCTTTTCCTGGGGGTCACAGGGATATCCTGGAGAACCACACAGAGTTCAGTCTGAATCTGGGCAGATAGGAGCCAGCCAGAAAGGGGAGGGGAGGGGGAAATAAGGCATGGAAAGACAGTATAATTCTTCCTGGTGGAGGAAAGAGCATGTGCAGCAGCCAGTGAGAAGTGGCCAGTGTGGAGACTCCGAGCTGCCAATCGGGGCACCCAGAATCCAGGGGTAGGAGCGGGGCTGGTGCAGGACAGGGCTAGAGTGGCAGTAGGGGCCACCTCTGGCGGACCTCCCGTGCCCAAGGGAGGAGCTTGGGCTCCATTCCAAGGGCAGTGTGAGGCTCAGTGTCTGGCTCCCACTAGGTGTTTGGTGCATTCTAGCTGACATGCACGCCTTGGGGAAGTCCGGGGTCTCCCACGCTGGCCCTATACTCACCATGTCACCTTTTTCTCCCTTGGGTCCAGGAGCTCCAACCAGCCCAGTGGCTCCCATGTCTCCCTGCAGGGTGCAAACCAGAGAGGAGCACTGGGTCAGGTCCCCCAACGGGGCTCCCCCACTCAGACTGCCCACTGCCCACTTGGCCCTCGACGCCCTGGCAGCGGCTGATTTTGTCCCTGCCAACTTCGCAATGAGGCCATGCTTCCCACCCCCGGAGAAGGAGGAAGCATCTAAATAATTTCCCCAACCTCTTAATTCCACAACTAAGGACATCCTAAGTAAGTGACTGGGAGAATGCGTCATGTGTTTGTGCCCGGGAATGGTCCAGCCCCAGAAGGGGTGTGAGAAGCCCCAGGGTTCAAACCCCCGCTCTGCTGCTTGCTGTGAGAGCGTCATTACTCTTTGGGCCTTGGGCTCTTCCTCTGTGAAATGGGCATGCTGTCCTGAGCACACATAAGACTGAAAGCATGAAGGTGCTTTGAAGGCTGCCAGAGTTCAACCAGGGTCCCCTGGATTACGCCATTTGTATGCCCTGGGCCCTCCCAACTGTCCATGAAGACAGGGAGGGCAGGCAGAGGAGAAAACAGTGTTTGCAAGGGAAGAAAATTCACCAAGGGTCGAGTGCGGGACTGGAGCAGTCTCCTACCATGCCATGAGCCAATCCAAAACAGGCTTGGGTGCCCAACACGGGAGCCCTCAATTTTGTCTGTTTTTCTCTTCTCTTGTTATGCATTTTCATCTGGGTCTACTCCCACCTTGCATACTCTCAGGACAAACAGCTAGTTGGCGTTTGCTGCCCGCCTTGGTCTGTCATGCCCTTCCCCTGCCTTCTTTATCCTAAGCAGCTCCCATGCATCCTGCTAGACCCCGGGGCCCCTCCACCCTGGCTCTCCCCACAGGGGATCCCACTCTTTTCTGTCACTCTTCTCTTGCCACCAGCCTGTGAGCACTGGGGACAGGGCTCTCTCATTCACTGTAACGTCCCTGCACTAGAATGGGCCCTGGCACCGGGAGTCACCACACCATGACTGTTGACCAGACCTGAGCTGTATCTGGGTAAATGGGGCCACTGGGAGCCACAGCTGTTTCCCTGGAGTCTTAATCTCGGGCTGGGACAATCTGACCTGTGGGGCCGAAGGGCAAGGACTGCAAATCATCTCCGAGGCAGCCAGGCTGGTGTCCAGGTGGCTGAGTCTAAGTCCCTCCCTAGCATTCCCTCCCCCTGCCTTGTCCTCCCTGCGAAGGTCACCTCTCAACCCTGGATCTGTCCAATCACAGCATGACACGGTCATCCAGTAACCAACCACTGCCTCAGACAAATGTTCTCCACTCAACACTTCCACAAACCCCCAGACACCTCTGCTCTCTTCTTCCCTCTGACAGCCGAGAAGCTGAGGTTACTGCCCAGGGGGTGCTCAGTGACGCAGGAACCCCTGTGCTCCTTCTCAAAAGGACCACCTGGCACTCTGGACCACCCCGAGCTGCTCTCCTTTGGCACCAGGGGAGGGGATCCCATCAGGGGTATGTGTGTGTGTGTCCAGGCTCCCCAGCCCAGCAGAGTGGGGGCAGAGAGGAGAAGGGGGAGAAGGGAGAGAGGGAGAGAGAGAAGGGAAAGGTATCACCTCAGGGTGTTTCTACCACCACACTCAGCCCCTCTTTCAAACACCAGACCAGGTAATGGCCTCTGGATCATGCTGACATCTTCCACCCGCCCGTGTGACCACGGGCAATTCTCATCTCTCTGGGTCTCAGCTTTCTGAGACCAAAGTTAAGGATGTGAGAAGACAGCTCTGTCCAGCTCTGTAAATGCTAATAACCTAAGGAGGGATGGAGACAGAGAGGTGGCTGCATGACTGAGGAGCGGGGCCCCTCGAGGAGGCACCTGGCTTTGAGCAACGAGTGAGTTCAGAAAATTTGTGCCGAAAGAATTTCATACAACTTAAAGAAACCTTACGTGCATTCTAAACAGACTCTTACAAGCCCAAGCCCCAAAGTTTCTGGAATATAGAGGACTAAAAGGATTGACACAGAATTAGCTAACCATGGCGAGGTTAACCCATTGGAGCAAATGGGATGGGAGCCAGGACTTTCTCACCCAACCCCTTCTAGCTCAGGTTTTCAGAAACAGAGGTTCCAGACTTCACACCACTGGCTCAGAAGCAAACACCACAGACTAGTCATCTAGCACGACGCTTCGCCTCCACGTGGGGAGCACAGCAAAGGCGAACCTGGGCCCCAGAGCACCCTGAGCCACGCCTGCACTGACCTTTGGGCCGGGGAGTCCCACGGGGCCATCAGAGCCCTTTTCGCCCTAAAGGAAGAAGGACAAAAGAAACAAGAAGTAAGACTCTAGTTAATTCCCCCACGCCCTCTGCCTTCAGCAGTCGGTTACCCCTCCACAGGCCCCTAAGCCAGTCTCTGAATGAGCCACGTATGGCCAGCAAGCGGGACAAGGTTTCCTGGAGCCAAGAACCACTCTTCTTGAACTCCATGGGACACTTTGGTGTCACCTCTATGTGGCTGTTGGTGGAATAAAGACAGGGACAAACAAGATGGTACCCCGTGGGCTACTTCTTCCCTGACATTGCCACCCCTGGAGGTCAAACTATCACGTGGCCCGTTAAAGGTTCCCATAGTTATTAGTCACTAGACACCAAAGCAACGCATGTCTGTAACCTACCTCTAACCATCGTTCACCTGCTAACAGACAAGCTGCTTGTGTAAAAGATCCAGTTTCCAGATTGAAAATTCTGGTCTGTTAAGTTGTGGGTCCATGTAGATACTGCCACACTCAAAACCAATGTGACACGGTTCATACACTCGTCCACGTGCAAATCTCACCACATTAGTGAAAAGGAAGCGATACCATATCCATTTATGTGTGCGTACCACTCATCACTAGAAACAGCCCAGCTGCGGTTGTGTACTCAGCCAGTTCAGGAACGAGTTTGTTTTTTTAACGCATTCATAGATGTCATTTACACACGCAAATGGAGGTAAATGATGTTTTGTGTATTTGACCCCACATAGTGCCCATCGGAATGTCTGGTACACAGTTCACACGAACCATGTTTGGGTCTAGAGATGGAAACATGGACCCAAGAGGCACGTTGACCTAGGAGAATAATGGAAGTTTTCTGTAAACTGAATCCAAGATTTAAACCACTGGAAGCCAAGTCTGCCTGTGGCCTCCTCCCAGGAGAGGACACTCAGATCTCCTGCACCCCCATGTGCCACATCGTCTATGCAATTGAAGATGGCGAGACAGAGGCCAGCCCTATTTAATGAGGAGCTTATTGAACCTCTTTCGTGTGGGAGGCAGAAGAGGCCCCCTTCGCACCCACCTGTGCGAGCACCCTGGGCTAGGCGCACCTCTGCTCTCCTGGGTGCGGTAGCCAGACCGCACACTGAAGCATCTCTGAAGATCATGTGCTATGTGTCTTAAAACCTCAGTGCTCAGCACACAGTGGGTGCTTACTGTTTACTGTCAGATAGAAGGGGTGGTTGGGGAATAAAGGAATGGGTTATTGGGTGATGCCCCCCAGAGTTTGAGGCTGAGAATCTGTAAGGTGATTGATCATCTTGAAGAGCGAGCCCTTGTCCTGCCCGCAAGAGAGGGTGTGTTCCTTTATCTGTCCCTACCAGCTGTCCTGCCACCATCCGCCCATCATCCTTCACACCCTGATCCACGTATCCATCAGTTCAACCACTATTTAATAACGTTGGGCTAGACACGATCAGTGGCTAAAAATACAGATGTGTCAAGATCCAATCTCTGTATCTGGAACTTACCTTATGGAAGTAAAAACAGGTAGACATTTTTAGTTCAATGTGATCACTGTTATGGTAGATGGCAGCCCAGGGAGAGGAATGGGTCATGGGGTCTTAGAAATAGCAGGTACATGGCCACATGGGGAATGAGGGAGGGAGGACTGGAGGAAGGGAGGGGGGAAATCACATAGACAACAAGGTGCTCAGGAAAACATTCCTTGGAGACATCTTGAGAGAAGAGCAGGCATGAGCCAGATAAATGAGGGGGTCCAAGCAGATGCTGTATATGCAAATACCCAAAGACAAGAAAGGTTGTGACCCCTCCAAGAAACCAGTAGTTCTTGGTGTCCTGGAAATTGGGGGAGCAACATGGAGAGAGATGGTGCTAGAAAGACAACTGGGGACCCTCTGTGACCACATAGGGTGGTGTGGTGGGGATGGGAGGGGAGCACCTGGGGGTCTTTGAGTGGGAAGATACATGGGAACAGGAGGTAGATACTCCTGAGTCTAGACTTCCCTCCCAGGGGTCCTTCCCCCATGCCAGGGGCCACAGGAGCCTTGGCGGGACATGCCCAGGGCACAGCTTGGCTCAGGGAAAATTCTGGCCGGGGCAGAACTGGCTTTGGCCATCACCCCAGCAGTCTGTCCACACAGGGGCTAGTACCCAAACCTCACAACAAGTTAGCCTTCTCCTTTGGGGTTCTTATTCAAAACCCAGGGACAGGGGAGGGAAAGAGGTCCAGCCCTGGGTGCTCACCCTGGCTCCCTACTTGACGTGTCTCATTCTAACCCAGCGGGCACTGGGCCAAGGTACCTCCCCTTCACCCCTGCCCAGAGAAAACCTCAGCTCACAGCCAGGCTGAGCCGGCTCCTTTCAGCAAGTTGGGCCAGCATTTGGCAGCCTCACCTGACTGAGAGTTCCTGGGGGCTCCCTGTCTCCCCAGGTCTGGTTCTCTGGGTAGAAAGGAAGGAGGGAAGGGGAAGAAGAACAAGGTGTGGCGGGGGGAGGGAGCCTGCCAGCCAGGACATGTGCATTGGAAGTGTGTCCATTCCAGTGAACTCCACTGTGATTTCACATTCCTTCCTGTCTGCCCAGCCCCGTACAGAGCCACTGAACCCCTCCTGTACGCTGGCCCCGAGCCGGGAGGGCAGATACAGCAGGGGATATGACCGTAGGCTTCAGGGCAAGGCCCCGGGCTGTGGGCTCTGGCAGAACCCCCCAGGACCTTCCCCAGCACAGCTCTGCTTTTTATCATCCTTGTGTGTTTGGTTAACTTGTTCTGCTCAAACAGTAGAAGACTTCTTTCTTCTTACTTATCAAAAAGGCCACTGGTCTACAGGAAAACAGGACAGATGAAGGCCTCGGGCACTCAATGAGACACTAAATCTAGGCTAGTGGATGGTGCTGGTGGTGTTCGCAGAAACACTAGTTTGGACATTAGAAACTAGGTATACACAACTCTACTTGTATGTCACCTCCTCGGCGTCTTATTCGCAAACCAGGTCTGTTTTGATGAGTGGAGAGATAGCAGCAGGGGTCAGGAAAACCTCGGGGATACATTAACTCCAGGAAAACATTAATGGGTCTGAGGGCTCCCCTCCTCAGAGCTGGAACGTTAAGATACAAGAGGTCGAAGGAACAAGAAGGACTCCCTGTCCTGCAAGTCCCCCAGAGTCCAGGGCCATCCTGCCCTGGCCACCCTGGTGCATGATGAGAAATCCCCACCTCCTCTGCTCAGCTCGGGGGCTCCAGGCTGGGGTCTGAGGGTAGACTGCTGGGGGTACCTTTTCTCCAGCCGGGCAGGAGCAGTTGATGGTCTTCAAAAACCCGATCTGTTCACTGCCAGAAGTGGGAGGCTGCTGGGGCAGGGGTGAAGTCTCCGTCAGCACGGTCACCTGGCACTGGAAGGAAATCCCAGTGAGTCAGAAGGTCAGAACCTGGCTTTTCACCCAGCACAGCTCCCCAGCAGGCAAGGGGACAAGGAACCCAAGAAGCCTGAGCTTGAGTGGAGGGGAGGTCGGGTCATGCCCGGCGGCAGGTCCTGGGCTCCTGAGGCCTTGGAGTCAGAAGGGCCTGGGCCAACCTGCTCTCAGCCACGTCGCTGGCTTCTCAGCGGCTGCAGGAACCACGAACCCCTCTGAGCCTCAGTGTTACCCTCTGCAGAATGGGGACAAGGATGGGGCCATTGTGATGCAGTGAGGAGGATTCGATGGGACAGCTCACTGTCTCACACCCAACAGGTGCTTGAAAATGCTTCCCTAACATCACCACTTCCCCGCCTCCCTTCCCTCTGTTGTCCAGGCCCTCATCTGACCTCTCTTTTGCTCAGTCCACAGTCAGGCCCATCTGACTCCAAACCCCCAGCGCTGGGGGTTTCCACCACCATGTCTTGGGCACAGGGCCACTGAGCACCGTGTGTGGACGTCACCCCTCTGCCCTGGGAAGCAGGCTCTGTCACTAAGACCACCTTCCAAGCAGCCCCGGGACTGGGGTTTATTAAAGAAGTTAGGGAGGGAGAGCCTTGAAAGGGGGCAGATGCAGAGAGGTCCAGGGTCAGGGGAAAAACTCTGGGTTTTCTCGCTCTTTCCAGTCCTGCCTGCAAGCCGCCTCCTCCCCTCTGCCAACCAACCCAGTGTGCCAGGCCTCCATCCAATGAGCATGGTCCGTCCCTCCCAGGGCCATGCTGCCAGCCTCGGCCTCTCCTCCCCAGAGCCGGGCCCCACTGCTCGGCCTGCAGACTGGTGGTGTCAAATAAGACCAGGACCACGGCAGCCCCCCAGGGAGACCTGCCTGGCCCCCAACCCACATCCTGGGGGCCCAGGAAACGGAGTCCTAGCCCCAGATGGTCACTGGACTCCTCTCAGACCACATTCTGAGGGTGGGCACCCTCTGACCCCTGAATGCCCATTCCTAGGACCTGGACACCCCCGTCCCTCTGGAGGCCAAGGACCCGTTTCCTCCCCACCTCTGCATGCAGGAGTTTGCTCACCGGGCCCAAAGGGATATCACAGCAAGTCTCCAATTCTGCGTGTCTGGAGTCACAATAAATCACAATCTGCTGCAGGTCAAACTGGAAGGGACATGAGGTCAGAGTGAGTCTGGAGGACTCGGCAGCCCGAAGCCTCCATGCCTCCAGTAGGCCCGCGCAGGGGTCGGGCCCCGCTTCCTCCTCGGGGTCCCTCCCTGGGCTGAGCTTCAGGGGAGCCTACACATCTCCTGCTTACACACCCCCTTCTAGAAGGGACAACCCAAGAGCGAGGAGGTTGGAGGCTACAGGCTTGCAGGCACGGATGGCGCTGGTTCTTGAGTCTCCTCCAAAACCTCTGCCCCCAGGCACTGTGACTGTGCTTTCTTAGAGTCCCTTCCTGGGTGCTCTCACGACAGGCCCCGAAAGTCTCCGGAAAGTGCCCCATTTCCAACCCTCCAGACATCTCCACACGGTTGCTTATGTCAACTTTGTAAAGTAAAAATGTGCCTTTATCACCCCCTTGAATACCACAGTTCCTTAGTGTAACTTACAAGGGCTCTGGTGTCCAACACTCACATGCGTATGCACACACACACACGCACACTCATATGCACACACACACACAGTCTGCAGATAAAGCCCGGGCCTCCTCTAGGACAGTCGAGCCCTCCAGGGCCTGGCTCTGCTGCCTTTCCAGGTGTGTTTCTCTTCATTCCTAATCTATGACGTCTGACCTCACAGAGTCCCACAGCCATGCCTCGCCACGTGTGGTTCCATTTCTAGGAAAGTCCCGGAAAACCCAGCAAGCTCTTAGTCACCCCCCAAAACCGTACTTGCTGCTCTCACGTCCCGGCTCCGTAACCACCACGTGAGCGCCGGCCCCATCGCTGGTCACTCTGCACGCAACCCCGCACGTCCGCAGCACGCGGACCACAGACGCCCTTGCTTCCTAGTTTACTTCTAAAATCTGCTTCCCTACTAGCACATGAACTCTGCAGGAAGGGCTCTCTTTCCTCGTCTCCCACGGGAGCCCCAGCAGCAGGACCACTGGTGCACGGCGAAGGCCCAGAGCACAGAATTAATGGTTGGATGGATGCATGCGTGCACGCACAAACGTTTTTTGAAGGGAACTCGAGCTGCACCAGTGGAAGGAGGGATGCTTATTTTACGAAACACTGATGCTAAGTGCCCATGGCCTTGTACCTCCCTCTACCCTTCTCGGGCTGACCTGTGCTGCACTTGGAGTGGCCCAGCGAGCTGGCGGGGCAGGTGGTCGGCCGCTTGGCCTCATCCTCCTGGCTGTATGACGTGCCCCAGGGGTATGACTCCCTGCCTCACTGACTTGGCTCGCTACAAACACTTAACCGTTCCACTCATCTGTCTGTTCTATTTCCTGTAAGACACTAGCCCACAGACAGAGGAGAAAATGACAAAATGCACAATCGTGCTTTTGAACAAGGCCCATTTTAAAGAGAGGGTCCTGCTTTCTGCATTAGTGAGCGCATACACTCAGCAGCTGGGCCGTTTGGCAAGGCTGCAGGGACAGGGATGGGGAAGAACGAAGCAGAGGAGCAGGGTCAGGGACAGAGCACAGACAGCCTAGGCCCGGCAGAGGTGCTCCCAGGTGGGGTGAGCGGGTCTGGGAGCCAGAGGGGCCCCTTTCCCTGCCACCCTGCTCCTGCCTCTCCCCTCCTCCCTCCACCGACCAGGGAGTCCACCTGCTGACGTCCCTCTGGCTCCCACTCCACCTGGCGACCTCTGCTCAGGCCTACGTACCCTGTAAACCTGGGTGGTCTTCCCTGGCCCGGCTTCCCTCCAGGGTCCACCATCTGCAGCTCGGTGACCCTTCTCTGGTGACAGCAGGGTAACCAGCTAGGGGGTGCAGGGAGCTTAGAATCTGGTTTAGGTCCTGGCCCTGCTCCTCTCTCATGACAGCTGGTCAAGGGACCCCAATCCCAAGACTTGCTTTCCTGTGCTGTAAGTGGGGGTGGTGCTGAGCACCCGCAGAGCTGGGTGAGGACCTGGTGAGGACCAGGTGAGGACCAGGTGAGGCAGAGAGCTATCTATGGGTCCCAGGGAGGATTACAGGTGAGCTGTGGTGCTCGTGCCATGTCCAAGGTACCAGACCATGTGGTTAAAAGTGCCCCAGCCCACGCTTTGGCAAGATTTATGACAGGCTGAGGAATTCACTGATTCTCCTGCCACATACTTCATTAAGATTTGTTTTAATTCTAGAAACCCAGCAGGAAACAGGAAGTGGGAGCAGTATTCTGTTGACAAACATCAGAGGTTCTGGGATTCCCAGTACTGGATGCAAAGTGGACGCTCAGCTATAGCCGTGGGCAAAAAGGGGAGAGAAAGGGACACACCCAAGCCCCCAGACTCCATACAATGGGTTAAAAGAACCCAATTAAGGGCCCAAAGTGGCCATCACATTTCAGAGTAAGGCAGGACACAAACCCCGGGTTCCAGATGCATGATAAATGCAGAGCTTACAAGCAGACTTTATTTTATTTTGCGTATACTTTCTATATTTGCCAGATTTTCTACAATCAGAGAAGAAAAAAAAGCCTCTATTTAAATGTACAGAAAACTCTGTAATTCTACCCCCCTACCTACAAATACGTATGGAGATCTACGTCCCCACTGCGAGCAAAGTGCCTGGCACACAGCAGATGCTCAATGTATGTGATCAATGACCGGTTGCATGGACGAGGGATGGTGACTCCAGCGTCCAATATGGTTTCTGAGTCAGGGTCCTCCCTCCTAAGGCAGTTCAAGGCGCTGTCTTGATAAATGGTACAGACCCGTGAGGGGGACCTGGGGATACCCGACTCCTGAGGCTGCCCCCCATGACACCAGGACCTTGGCTGCAGAGGGCCCCCCGGTACTCACATCGATGGGCACGCTGTCGTAAAGGCGCTTGCCGATCACCGTCTTCCCCTGGATGTCGATGTTCTCCCTCTCCTCGATGGGCAGCGTCTGCACCAGCGCACAGTCAGCGTACAAGGAAACGTTCTGGGCCTGGATGCTCAGGGCGATCTTGTGCCAGTCCCGGTCAAAGAGGTCACTGACCCGGGGGCCTCGGAAGATCACCCTGACAGCATCCTTCACGGCACCCACGGCATCATACTCGACTGCCTTGTTCTCGCCGTCCAGCCGGATGGAGACCTGGAGAGCAAAGGACCACAGGCTCCCTGAGCTGCATGGGACCAAGGCGGGAGAACGCAAGAGGGGAGAGGGTTGCGGAATCAGGAGTCACATCCTGGCCATGACCCTCACCGCTGGTCAACCTTGGATAAAGCCTCGGTTCCCTCCTCAGCCTTGGTGTTCACAATACTACCCTGCAGGCTGTTCTGAGCACCTGTACTAGATGGAATGATCGGGCTCAGACACCAATCCAGGGGCCACACACAACCCCATGCCTGGGGGTCTATGAAGTAGGGGCACTTTTGTGAGTCTGCAAGACAAATGGTGCAGAAGGGCTTGAGTCTCAAGCCCAACGAGAAACCGCAACTGGTCTCCATGTCATTGAAAACCCTGGCCCGGCAAAACAGGCCATGTCTGACCAGATGCCAGGGACCAGGCTGAGACCCCGTCCCAGGCTGCACTGTCTCCAACCGTGAGGACGACCTTGAAGCTCCAGTAGGATAAAGCTCCTTGGCGGCAGGGACTAATGGGTCTTGTTCACTGGAGGACCCCCTGCCCTTTGCAAAATGCCTACGCAACCCTGGAAGAAAGTTTTACTTTTGTTTTTCTTGGAATGAAAGAATGCTTGGGGGCTCCTGGGTGTCTCAGTCGTTAGGCGTCTGCCTTCGGCTCGGGTCATGGTTCCAGGGTCCTGGGATCGAGCCCCGCATCAGGCTCTCCAATTGGCGGGAAGCCTGCTTCTCCCTCTCCCACTCCCCCTGCTTGTGTTCCCTCTCTCGCTGTGTCTCTCTCTGTCAAATAAATAAATAAATAAATGAATAATAAATAAAAGAATGATTGGGGGCACCTGAGTGGCTCAGTTGGTTAAGCGACTGCCTTCGGCTCAGGTCATGATCCTGGAGTCCTGGGATCGAGTCCCACATCGGGCTCCCTGCTCAGTAGGGGGTCTGCTTCTCCCTCTGACCCTCCCACCTCTCATGATCTCTCTTTCTCATTCTTTCTCTCTCAAATAAATAAATAAAAATCCTTTAAAAAAAAAAAAAAAAAAAAAGAATGATTGGACACTTTCTCATCCAGGTGCTCATTTCTACCTCCTTTACATGGTACTCACTAAACACCTTCTATTCCCTGCCCAGCTCCCTGCCTCGAGTCTGGATGCTCGAGGGCTCTGCCTTGGCTCTGCCTGGGCTTTAAGGGCTCTGCCTGGGTTCCTGTGTCCTTCGGCACCTCATCAGCATGGCCCATGGGAAGGCCACGGAATGGAGACCGTAGGCAGGAGGACAGGGTCCTAGGGCTGATTCTCCCTACCCCTCCCTGCTTCTCTGCGGTTCTAGGTGGCTGTGTCCCCCCACACACTCTGGCCCTTTGGGGACTCTCTGTCCTTCCTGGCTCCAGAACTCATGGTCTCCAGTAACCACCAACCACCTCCTGTCCCGGCCACCCAGGCCTCAGGTGGTAGTAACTTCTTCTTGTCGCTTAGCCCAAGATACCTCGATACGCTTTGCTGGGTTCCTTAACCCTGACGCTTAACCTTATCAGCAACCTTAACTCTGGCCACTTTCTTAAAACACTCTTCAAAAACTGGGGCTGTCTTAAAAAAAAAAAGAAGAAGTGATAGCAGGAGGGGAAGAATGAAGGGGGGAAATCGGAGGGGGAGACGAACCATGAGAGACAATAGACTCTGAAAAACAAACTGAGGGTTCTAGAGGGGAGGGGGGTGGGAGGATGGGTTAGCCTGGTGATGGGTATTGAGGAGGGCACATTCTGCATGGAGCACTGGGTGTTATGCACAAACAATGAATCATGGAACACTTCATCTAAAACTAATGATGTAATGTATGGGGATTAACAACATAATAAAAAAAAACTGGGGCTGTCTAGGGCGCGTCTACACTCAAACTGGCAAGTCACTTATGAGCTGTGTGTCATTTAACCTCTCTGTACTATTTCCCTATTTATAAAAGGGCACCAACGACAGCACCTACATCACAGAGTCATTACGAGGATTAAATGAATTAGCATATATGTAAAACACTGACACAGTATTCATTAGATGCTGCGTGCTGCTCCAAGTATTAGCTATAACAAAATAAGCAAATAAATCCAAAAGCATCCCCACAGGGCAGCCTTCTCTGGCACGCACACATGACTCACCCTAGCCCACTCACTTGCTCTCACATCCCCAGGCTCATTTCATTTACTTTTTCTCACGTGCCTGGTCAGGGTTCATTTCTTTTGTTCACCCGTTTCTTGCCTGCCCTGCCCCGTCCTCATAAGTGGGCACTTCATCTCGCTAGTTCCTCTCTTCCAGGGTGAGGACCATACCCAGCACATGGCGCCAACCCCTAAAAAGGCACTGCATGAATGAATGAGTGAGAGCCCTCAGTTCAAGGAAGGCCACCATGCACCGCCGGGCATCAGCCACAGTGTTAATAACACAACCCAGGTTCTGATTTCTCTTTCTGGGCCCCCGTGACCTCAGTACAACCGGAGGGGGTGGCTAGGATCTGTTTTTACTTGCACTGCCTGCTGATAAGCTGTGGTGTGGGTAAAGAGAGAAAACTATGAGCCCCTGGCCAGTAACCTCGTGCACTTCCAATGCACACACCCGAATACTTCTATTATTAAACGTGGTCTTCTGTTCCCCGTTTGAGTCCCGTGTCCCCAGACCACTGAGGGAGCCTCATGAGCACAGGTGGCTTTCCCTGCAGATGGACATTTTTCTAGCAGGACACAGAGCGAGGGACAGCACCCGGCAGGCCTGAGTCCTTTGTCTACTGGTGCTGGCTGGGGGCCTCAGGAAGGCACCTCATGGCTCAGATCCATCAGCAAATCCTGTTGGTTCTAGTTTCAAAAGACATCCAGAATCTGATCATTTCTACCCAGTTTAACTATTATTGCCAGTCTGGGTCAGTATCATCTCTTGCTTCTATTACTACAATAGTCTCTGAATTAGTCCTCTCATTTCTGGACCAGCCTGCCTCCCAGAGCCTGGTGTCCAGCAGAAGGCCCTACACCAATGCCCCCCCACCACCTCTCGAGCCTCATCTCTGATGAGCACCCCCCATGCTCTGCTCCAGCCAAACCTGCCTCCTTCCTGTCCCTTCATGGTATCTGGAATGAGTGAATGACAAATGGAGAGAAGGCCAACTTTCGAGTGTGGTTGTAAATACTAAATGCGATGATGAATATGAAGATCTAGGTCGGTAGGCCTGACAGAATGCGTGGGGATGCTGTGAACACACATCACTTCCTGCAGGCCTTTCTCCATTTTCCCTGTGTCTAGCCAGTACTTTCCCCCGGGGCACGGAAGTGGCCACCATCAGAGGGCCAGGGAAGAGCACTCCACCAAGGCTTTTGCTCAATGAAATCGAACTGCCAGGTGCCTCTGAAAATGAGCCTCACGTCCCCCTAGGTGGGCTGTCTCTGCCTGGCTCTGTCGTGTCCCAGCCCACGGCTCATTCCGGCAGGCGGAGGGGAGGGCACAGACATGGCAGACGGCTAGCTCACACAGCTCTGCAAATGCCATGAGGGGAGAGAACCCAGACAAGGGGGTGGGGGCTCGCCCACAAGAATGCACGGCTGGTGCCCAATCCCACTGCACCAGCCCCTGAGAAACTGGAGAAGCAAGTCCCACGTGCCTGTGGATGGAGGTGGACGGCTTGCGTGCCCTCCAGGAAAACGACCTTTGGAGAAGAACCTCGTCTGTCCCATCCAGCCTCCCACACTCAGGAAATCAGGGCACTCAGCAGTCAGGCTGCGTCTCAATCAGACCAGGGGTGCTATGGAAAAATCATTCAATAGGACTAACGGCGGGAGACAGGAGCCAGCTGAGCATGGTGGGTAACAGACAGACTCGGAGCCCGACGCCCCGTGTTGAAATCCCTCTTCCTTTCTCTCGCTCGTGACAGCGCAGGCAGAAGCCTCACCTCCTGTACTCACCCCCCACCCCCCACGAGATGGCAACAGGCTGGGAAGGGGTCGGGATGCGCTCTGATGTGTGAGGTGCCCATCCCTCGCCCCTACGAGAGCGGGGCCGTGTGGACGAGCCCATGCAGCGTCCGAGTCCAGCTCTCACCGGGGCGCACGGCTCGCTGCGTGGAGGGTGCCGTTCCCTGGCTGCGGCCCATGCATGTGGTCCCCGCGGCTCAATTGCTTGAGCACATTTGCATTTCAGCTCCAGTGAAAACAGAGTCTGTATCCCTCAGCTCAAGGTGAGTCATGTCTTCCAAGGGGAAGAAGGGTAATGACAAAGACAGAAAGAGTCCCTAAACCCTGGAACCAGGGGACGGGGATTTGGCAGAGCACAAAAGTAGTGTTGCTTGCAACTCCAGCCAACGTGTGGGGCTGATGACTCTGATCTGAGACCCTCTCTCCCCACTGGGCTGCGTGCCGCCGAGGGACTGCTCCACCCTTGTGGAGACACAAAGCCAAAACACACCTGAGGGGCCACAGACAGGGCCTCAGAACTTCCCTCAGGGTAAGAACAAAGGACGTCAGGTGTAACAAGACCGTATCATGTGTGAGGCACTTTCTAGACGCTCTAGAGACACGGTTCACCCCACCGTCCCCAACCATTCACGGCAGCTCTGCTGTTTCCATGTGACAGCTAGGAACGTCGAGACTCAGAACGCTAACCCCACATGTCTCAGGGCCGCACCAAGAAAGGAGTAGGCACACGATGGGAACCCAGGTCTGCTGACCCTGAGTGAGTCTCTTCTGCTACATCACGAAGCGGTGCCAGTCACACCGCAAACAGAGCATAGGCCGCGGGACAACAGAGCTGGCCGCCACCTCCTGGTTAGGCCAAGCATCCCTGGGGCAGGAAGGAAGTTGGTCTCCGGCTCGCCAGAGCACCAGGCACTGGACTACCCTCAGGGGAAGAAGCTGCATCTCTCACAGGACCCGCAGCATCCCTGGGGCTTCACACACCGGACTCTTGATCTCCTTGGGCCCGGGACAGAGGGCCACGGAGGAAACATGGCAGGTGCCGCCGGCCCCACGAGAAGGACACAGAAAGCTTCTGGCCCCTGAGACACAGCACGCTACCCTTACCTGCGGGATCCCATACTGGTCGATGACCTGCCAGATATACCAGTCTTCTTTCCGAGACGTCTTCCGGAAGCGGAAGGTGGTGACAAAAGCGTACTCATCAGGCAAACCTTCCGGGAACACATCCCTGGAGGGGGACAGAGACGGAGGACAGTGGGCTTAGCAAGAAGAGCAGGGGCCGCAAGGGAAGCCTAGGTGCCCCGTGGATCACTAAGTCCTGCCAGTTTTCCTTCCCAGACGTCTCTCAAATCCACTTTCTCTCCTGCCTTTGCTGCCCTCTCCTTTGGCCGGGGTCTCAATGTGACCCTCTGCAGACCCGTGCTGTGGTCCCTTCCTTGTCGCCCTGCCTTGGGCTTCAAGTCCACCCCCACAGGGTGCGTACACTTCCGTGTCTCCACCATCCCCATCTGACAATATCGATGGCAGATGCTGAGTTGCCACCCATCCCCCCCCCTTCCCGGGTCAAGTGCAGCTGAGTGTACCCGTCTTTACCTCTCCCCACTGGCTCCTTCTCAGCAGGGCCCAGCCGCTCTGTCTCATCCTGCTTGATCCCCTGCCCTGCACCCCAGGACGTCCTTCCATCTTCACAGAGCAGAGCCCTGCGTCCCTGCCCAGTGTGGCCCCCTGCCCAGATTGTCCTGTACCTGCCTTTCCCCCGCACACTCAGAATGAAAGCTGTTCCTCCCAGGAGTTACAAAGAAGGTGTTGGCATCCTCACGGGGTAGCCAAGGAAAGCCAGGGTCTGCGGGTTAACAGGACACAATCTGGCTGCTAAGTGTCTGGACAGAGACCCGCACAGAGAGGGGGCCCTGTCTCAGTGCTCTCCTCTTAACCATCGACACCCTCACCCCGAGGCATCTGGCCACGGTGGGGCCACATCCTGCTCTGGGGGCAGGGACCTGCCTGAGGAATGTACAACTGATCTCTCCCTGGGAGGGGGTGGAAGCCAGTCTGGCCAGAAAGCTGGGAAGGGAAGTGAGGAGGCGTCTGGGTTCCTGGTTCCCGACTCGCACACCCTCTGGGACCCTTGGTTTGGCTGTCGAACCTGTGAGCTAAGACTGGCCCTCATTCTGTGATTCTCGGCTCCCAATCTAAGCTGGGTGTGGGCCCTGTTGTTCAAAGTCATTCTCCGAGCTGACCTATCACCCAGCTCACATGCAGGCCCTAGGGGCAGCGTCCATCCCTCGGTGCTGGGCCCTCGCAAGACTGAGGGACGCCCTTGGTCACTGCCCTCACTGGACGGAGACGGGCCCCCCCACCAGGCTCTCCACACAGACACACACTTTGTAGCCACAGTAGATACTTTCATTTTTCTTATTTCCTTTCATTTTTCTTATTTCATTAATGAGTCAAACCAGGGGACTGTTTTTGTCCAAACGCACTTTTTTCTTATACCTTTTTTTTTTTAGATTTTATTTATTTATTTGAGAGAGAGAATGAGATAGAGAGAGCACGAGAGGGGGGAGGGTCAGAGGGAGAAGCAAACTCCCTGCTGAGCAGGAAGCCCGATGCGGGACTCGATCGCGGGACTCCAGGATCATGACCTGAGCCGAAGGCAGTCGCTTAACCAACTGAGCCACCCAGGCGCCCCTCTTATACCTTTGAAATAACACACACATATGTGTGCACGTTTGACATACATATACCTAGATAAACACCGATGGATCCATATAGTTAGGTCCGTATAGCATGGATCTACAAATCTGCATTTATATTTCTCTATATATATTTAGATAAAGAGAGAGAGACTAAGGCTTTTTCTGAGAGCATACATATAAGTATAAGCACACACATATATAGCTTAAGAAAAAGGTATTATAATCAGGAGGGGGAATGGTCATTAACAGAGAATATCTAAAGGAAACCAAAGTGGCCCGATCTAACCCATTCCACAAATAACACAGCAGATAACAAGATCACAGTGGGAAACACCAAGGGTGTGGGGCTGGAAGACCTGAGTTTGGGGCCAACCTCTGCCTCCTACAGACTGCGTGCGAGATGGTGGACACATTATTGTCCCGTTCCAAGTCTCAAATGTCACACCGGATAAATGATGAGAGGAGTACCATGTTCACCTCACTTTACTGTAGTGAGAAATACATTAGACTAGGTGTGTAAAAGGCCCATTAGACAGACATTACACGTGTGAGAAAAAAAGTTAATATTGAAAGCGACATCCCTTCCCATTCTGAACAAAATTAACCTATACATTAAAATTACACCTGTCTGTGTATTTGTGCATACATATGAAAGCTTGAAAAACTACAAGGATACTATTCTTCCTTGAAATGTCAGAGTTCTGTTGGGATTGATTTTGTTCCCAGTGTTTTGCCATCAAAACCAAGTTGGAACCGTATAGAAATCCCTTCTCAGAAGGCCTCGATGGGCCAGTACCTCTGAAGATACTGGCCCAAACCTTCTCAGAAGGACTCAGTGTACCCCGAGCCCAGATCCTCCACTCCAGAACCCCTGCACAGAGCAGCCTCCGCTGCTCTCCACGGGTCTCTGCCCGACCTCCCTCCCGCCCTCTGCCAGGCGTCCAGGGCAGGTCTGGGAAGAGAAGGAAGCACTCACTCTGTCCTCTGCACCACAGGGAAGGATCCCATCCGGACATAGGAGCTCTGCATCCCGTTCTCTCTCCTCCCCAGGATCTCCTTCACACTGAACAGATCCATCAGGTCAAAACCTGTCAAAGAGAAGAGCTGGGGTGAGTGGCGGGAGCTGCCCCAGTGTTCCGGAAACCCCCACGGGAACACTTGGCTTGCTCTGCAGGCAGAGCGGTCATTGAGGGCTTGCCCTCCTGTGGCCACAGTCCTGAAATTCACGTGAATTTTGCTTGGATTATAGGCTGGCAGCTTTTAAGTTTCACGCTTTTAAAGAGGGAAAGGTCAGAGAGAAAAAACCTGAATGATATTGCATTCATTGGCAGGTCCTTGGTTCTGGTTTGTTTTGGCTCTAAGAGAGGACCTCGTGTGCACTGGCAACGTCTGTGATGGGAAAGTCATGACCTTTGTGCTCGGGGTGCTGGTGGGGCGAGGGGGTGATCAGCTCAAGCACATGCACGTGTGGCGCTGGGCCAGCTACATAACCTGTGGGATCCTTGGCACTGACCATTTGATCGTAAGGGGAGGGCGGTGATCCAGCCGGTTGGTTATCACTCCTGCTCTACCAAGCCCACCAGCACATCCCGATCCACATCCCTACAAAACGGTCTGGACTTGAGTCCCACAGGCCGGGACACCCAGTTCTCAGGGGAACCCAAGCACAGCACTCAACCCGAGGCTGGCAGTGTGGCGTACTGGCCCAAACCGTGTCCCCCGGGCAATGAGAAAGCTCAGGCAGGTTCGAGGGAAACCACCAGAGGGCAAGCATGGGGGCTCACTCGTTTCTGCATCCCCAGGGCTGACACGACTCTTGGCCCTGGCGACGCCTAACCCATGAGACTTTGGGAAGATTCTTGGGATCTCTAACTTTCTAAGGCACTGTCATGCAAGTAAGAGTTGAGCTGGCAGGGCTCAGGTTATGATGATGAAGACATCCCACTAAACTTTGCTTTAAAAGATCATTTATTCATTCAACACATTCTTGAGAGCCTCTCTGCTACTCCAAGCCCCATGTAAGAAATAACAGGGATAGAAAAGGTTAGCACTGACTGAGAGTTTGGGTGGTAGAATGGACACGTCTAGGCTGTGCTCCTGACCACAAGGTCCTTGCAGTGTGGCCTTACGCAGGTTACCTAACATCTCTGAGCGCCAGTCTCTTCATCTGTAAAAAGGGGGTTGTTTCAGTATATACCTCATAGGATTGTGGTAAAGCTTGAATGATAGGATACAAAGCTCTTCATATAGCGTGTAACATACAGGAACCCACCGAATAGTTTTCATATTGATTATTTTCCCATTATAATGATTACAGCCTCTTCTACCACTAAGTTCTGCCCACAGATGCCCTTTATTCATTTGATGCATGTTTTTGAGAGCCTGCTCCGAGCCAAGAATGTGTGAGCACAGCACTTAAAGCAGGAGGAGAGATGAAATCCCGGTTCTGGGGAACTGGTGCCCTTGTGGGGGACCAGAAATAAGCAAACATACAGCAGGAAGATAAGGGGCAATTGCAGGCAGAGGCAGAGCGAAGCAGGCCTGGGACTGCACACGAACAGAGGATGCGCCCGGCCCAGAACAGAGCCTGCCACGGTCCAGGAGGGTTGCATGCACTGTGAGGCTCTGCCAGGCTGGAGCTCTGAGTGACTTTTTGGAGTTCCCAGCCCCTCACCATGCTGGGCTCATTTCATTCTGGAAAATGACTAAGAGTTGCCATTACGTCATTTTAAATAGCATTTCACACTCTGGCTAATTAATGAAATCCATGATATAATGTTCAATGATATTTAGTCCTTAAGATAGAAAACATGAATCCAGAAGCTTCCTCATGGGTGAAAAACGTACGCTTCAAGCTTTTCACGTGCCCTAGGGCGAATGATCCAGCCCCTCCAGAGATGGGGGTTTCCTCCAAGGGGCGGGCGCTCCACATCCCCCCCGACATCAACCATGTTATATGGGCCATGGAGGGTTCAGCAGGCCTGAGCAGGGCACAGGCTGAGCAAGGCCACGTCCCTTGGCTTACATGCTCAGGACGCTGAGTGCGCCACCCCATTCCTTGTCCACAGACCCAGGCCTGGCCCATTGCACAAACTCATGCAACTATTCTTCCAGCCAACTTCAGGCTGGCACGTGCCCTTTACCGTAAAAAGACTGTGTAAAAGAGAGAGCACCAAATACTCATAGGTCAAGTCCCACTTAGGTCATGAGGGTAGGGCCCTTATGGATGGTATCACTGCTCTTATAAAAGAGGCCCCAAGACCTCCCTTGCCCTTCCACCATCTGAGGACAATAAGAAGAAGGACATCGACAACCCAGAAAGCAGGCCCTCACCAGACACGAAATCTGCAGGTGCCTTGGTCTTGGACTTCCCAGCCCCCAGACCATAAGAGATAAATTCCTGTTGCTTATAAGCCACTCAGTCCATGAAATTTCTGTTATACTGGCCAAAGGGCAAAGACACTGAATGACTTTGAAGAAGTTGTCTGATTTCTTGAGTCTGTTCCCTTTACTGGGAAGGTGGAGGGAATAATCCCTCGCGAGGCTGTCGGGACAGTACAGTGGAAGACGGCCCCGGGCAGCTGCTCCATCCCTACCACCAGCCCTTGCTGGGGACCACGAAGGGACCTCCTTGACCCACATCCTCTGTGAAATCCCATCACGGGAGGCTCATACCCTGGCCATAGCTCCGCCACTCCCCGCAGAGCCCCACCGCTATCACTTGGTAACAGAGGACCGGGCATGTGGCAAGAAGCAGCCACCTCCTCACTCAAGGAGGGGTCCCGGGGAGCCCCTCCCCCCAGGTAGCAGGTCGGGGGCACAAGATATGGGGAGACACCTGCTATAGAACAAGGAGAGAAGCGCTCTCCTTTCAGCTCCCCCTCGGCACTTCTGTTGGCCCGGCCACAGCCCCCTTGAGCAGGGACTGGGCCCTGTGGTTTGAGCATCACCTGGGGACAGAAAGCATCAGGTGTCCCTGCAGCTCTGTCTCAACACCTCAGAGAGCCCAGCGGGCCCAGCTAGGGGCAGCTGGTAGAACTGGCCCCACGAGAGACCTTCTGAAGATCCACAGGGCTGCCATATGTGCTGGGGCCCTGTCCCTGGACATGGCCTGGCAGTGCCGGGAAGTTCCCAGCACTGGGGGGTGGGGGCTGGGAATGGGGAGACTGGCCGAGAAGGCTCTGGAGGTTCCATGGAATGGACACCAAGTGGTAAAGTGTGTAGAGCCTGTTTGGGCTCAGATTCTGTTCCAGGCAGAGTAGGTTTTGGAGACAGTCTGTCCTGGGTCCGAAAGCTGGCCCAGCACTGGCCACGCACACGGGTGGTATCCTTGTGCATCCTCTGCCGAGGAGGCGGGGATAATGGCCCAACTCGCAGGCTGCCACCTTGAGGACTGGGCACACTCTTGCAGGCAGGGCTGCACTTACCATGTGCTTGTACCTGGCATCTCCTGCGGGTGGGCGCTGGTGGGCGCCTATGGGCTCTCCCATTTGTGACACTCTCTGACTCTCCTGCCTGCCTCCTGTAGGGGAGGGGGTGAGGTTGGAGGGGTGCAGGTTGTTGCTCAAGAGAAGCTGCCCCAGGTAAGTTAAGGGAGAGAAGAGCATCTCAGTCAGCACCCCGGGCCCCATCCCTGTCCTTAGCCTGCAGCTCCACAGTGCAAGCGCAACTACCGCGGTCCCCACAGCTCCCTTCTCCTCCGTACAGAGGGTAGGGTGGCCACCGTGGGCAGGTCTGTCCGAGGCCTCGCATGGACATCAGCCCTGGAGGCTCTCGTGGAGCGGCGGCTCTTACTCAGAAAGCGAGCTCACGATCCAGTGGACACGTGCCCGATGCCTTCCCCTTGACAAGTGAGCAGTGAGAACAGCAAAGGGGGCCTGCTCCTCTACTTCTCAGCTCTGTCCACTGTCACTAGACACTGCCACCTCGAGCTCGGTTTCCCTCACGCAGTTATACGTGGGAGAAGTCCTTTTTTAAGTTTTAAAAAAGCAAACATATGCCCTGCTTTCTGGTTCCACTTTTATTGCTTTCAATGAATAGAAACAGTGACTACAAACAAAGACTTAAACACGACAAAACTTTGAACAACAAGCAATTAACAAGGGAGCAACAAAGGGCACGGAGAGAAAAGATGAATTGCTTGCAGGAAATAAAAGGCTTGGAAGGAAGATGAAAAATGCTCCCGAGGCAAATGGGCTCTGATGCAAGGCACCCTGAAATAAGGAAGCAATTGTTTAGTGCAGGAATTGCGAGGATTACCTCCCCAAAACCACGGAGTCAGCTGAAACAGGTGGCATCAGGGACACCGTCAGCCATGGCCCTGAGTCCGCTGGCTGCACCTGTTCCACGCCAGCGCCCACTGGGCGCTCTCCCCCATGGTCTCCCCGGGACAGAGCTTTGCTGGGCTCTCCAGGCACGATGCTTCTCCCAGGTCTTTAGTGGGTCTGGCGAAGGCTAAGTCCCTTATCTAGGGACTGCTTCCCTCATCGCATGGTGAGCGATTTGATCTCATTCATGTTTCCAGCCCTGAAGAAGCCAGGAACCTTGGTTGTTTGCAGCACAGTTTGTAGAAAGAGGGAAGGAGAGAAGGTAGGATGCCTGTTGGTGGCTTGGATCCCAATAACGAACAGACAAAATCCCAGCCCCGCAGAAGTTTAGTGTCTAGGGAGAAGCAGACACATACGCAGTGTTAGCATTGTGGCTGAATGATTAGGAGGGGGGATGACAGGGCTTGTATAGGAGCACAGGGAATATCTCCCTCGACCAGCTGAGGAGCAATCAGGGAGGCCTCCCGGAGGAGGCAAGGCCTGGCCCAGAGTTGAAGAACAAATAAAAGGTGGGCAAACAGAGGAGGAAGAAAGGGCATCCAACGTAGTTGGATGTGCACAGGTCACTGGGCTCGGGTCAGCTAGATTCCTTCTGAGAATCTTGGCTATTCTGGGATGTCAAGAGCCACGGTCAGGGGAACACTGGCTGGGACTGGGGTGGGCGGGGGCAGATCTGGCTGGGTTCTGTCGGCCACACAGCAAAGTCTGAGTGTCCTTCTGCAGGCAATGGGGAACCATGGAAGGGCTTCAGAGCAAGAAAGAAATACAGTCCTGTTTCTATTCTGAAGGTCAGTGTGGCAGCAGGGAGGCAGGACAGGGAGACTAGGGAGGCTGGACTTGCTAAGGCAGGATGGGACGGGGAGAGAGCAGAGGAGGCCTCGGGCCAGAGTCCACTTGACAGGTGCAAGGGGCGTGCCTCAGCGAGTATCTGGACGCAGGAGCCCAGGTAGGAGGAGAGAGAAAAATCCAGAATGTCTGTGGCCATGTTTCAGAGCTGCTCGGAGCCTAGCATGTTGCCCAGCGCCAAACCGCTAACCTCCCAGAAAGTTGTGTAACACCTGCAGTCACTAAAACTCCAGGACACTCGGTCATGAGCACGGAGAGGGATCCTCAGAAACAGGACGTGGCACGCACAGTTATGCAGGCAGCGAACCTGAACCTCGGAGGTGTTGGGAGGCTGGGAGCAGTACCAGGCTAAGACGTATGCCTCCAAATCACCTGCTCTCTTCCCTTGCTGGCTGTTCTGGCCTGGGAAGCCCTAAAAACTCCCGAAGTCATTGGAGGGAATGCCTGGAAATGAGGCTTTTGGCAACCCCCTTTTTCCCAGAGAATAAAAGCCATTCCAATTACCCAATTGCATTTAAATTGGCAAGTCTGAGACTCTATCTCTCCATAACCCCCCCTCCAGCTTCCACACAGCTGGGGCTTTTTTTCCGGGCTGGTGATAATTAAAGGAGAGGATAGATCCCGCAGGTTCTCCGTGAGCTCGACGCCGCACAAACAGGGCATCTGTGCCACGTGATGGATGCCTGCCTGGCCCTGTGATTATTTCCTGGGAGCCTCAGAGCCCACAGCGGGGAGGAGAGATTTCAGGGCGCCACAGGGTGCAGACAGACACACCGGATTCCTAACAGAGGAATCGGATCCCCTCCATCCATCACCAGACAGCCTGTCAGCAGGACCCTTCTCATGGAGCAGAGACGAAAGAATTCATTCACAGCTCTGCAACTTGCCAGAAACTCAGGCAAGTTACCGCATGTGCCCATGCCTCAGTTTCCCCAACTATAAAATACAGACTTGTGCCTCTCATACCTCATCCGGGTTCAATGAGAGCACGTGGGCACAATGTAGGTGCTCAGTGTCGATTCTTACCATTTTGGGTATGAATGTCACTCTTGTCACCTCTGTTGCCTTCTGTGGACACACACACCACCAGATAATGAGACGCTGCTCTGAGGGATTTGCTGCTCACAGAGTCAAATATGGACCATGTAGCAAGCAGGAATTTGTTTTGAAGAGCGACTTCAGTGGAAGCTGTGCTTAGCTGGGGACTGCCGAAGCAGAGAGTGGGAGCAATGACGTCACACTGCCCAGAAGCTTCACCCCACCCTGGGCAGAGCTACTCAGCTATAAAGATATCCCCTGAAAGGTAAGTGCGTTAAGGAAGGGAAGAGGATGAGGGTCACCTTTATCTCCCGGGTTGACAGAGAGCCCCTGGGAGTGAGAGGTCCTCACGGAGAACCAACCACACAAACCAGGTGCTCCACCGGGAGAAAAGAGGCGACTAACTCCACCTTCTTTTGGGTCCCTCCAGAACTGCTGACCTGGGAGGGGCTTGATGGGGGACTGAGCGTTGGGGACAGGCAGGAAAAGCAGTTACAAAGCGTGTGGCACTCAGCCAGCCGCCCCAGCAGGTGACTGCAGCTGGATCCCACTGGGAAACGCCAGGGAAGGGGTCAAACGTGGACCTCGGAATAATCCCCCTCAAAAGGGCAGTAAAACCAGGGTTGTTTCTTCACCCAAGAAACTGCCTGAGGGCTGAGTCCATCCTGAGGACACATTTCATCTGCTGTGTGAGCAGGCAGGGCAGCCTTCTACCATTCTAGAAATATCCCTCAAGCACAAACATGCAGATGCAGGCATCTTCTTGTGGGCCGGGGCACCCTGACATGGCAGTGGACCAGGATGGCATCCCCCAGACAGCGCCTGCAAAGCATCTGCTCCTGACACCCCCTGGCTCCATGCTGAGGATGCAGACCCCCCTCCGGCGCTACAGATGGAGGGGCCCCGGCCCCTCAGGCAGTGGGCAGGAGCAGGGCTGGTGTCCTGGAGGTGGAAGAAACTCCCCTGAGATTTGCAGGGGCAGGAGGTAGGCCACGGGGAGGAGCAAACCCTACTCCCACACTCATGGCTCTCAGGAGGGTGGGAAGCCTCCTCAGCCACTGCCAACTACCTGTCTACCCCATCATGCGGGGACAGGCTGGGAAGGGGCTCTGTGGGGTTTATTTCTACTGCAGGGTCTGCAGCCAAGTGTCTCTGCTCTCTCTCTCTCTCTCCCATCATTCCGTCCTGTATTTATAGCTCTGATTCACGCTCTCACCCCGAATGCATCGATTTCTCCACTCATTTGCTCACTCCACCGATCATTCGCTTACTCATCCCCCAACTCATTTGTTCTGATGTGTTATTTAGAGACTCCCATAGGGTCACTGCCAACTCCCAGATGGAAATGCTACTGCTGTTCACGGTTCGGCAGCTCGTGGATGGGGGCTACCGCCCTCACAGCTCCAGCCGTTCCATTAGACGTCGGTGAACAGATCAGGGAGGCCAGCCCTGCGTCAGGGAGGGCTGCGCTCAGACCCAGCAAACAGCGCAGCAGAGCTAGCCGGCAGCTGCCCTCTCTCTCTCACCTGTGATTTCCTTGGTTTCACCGTTGGTGTGCTTAAAGCGGTCTCCTTCCACTCGGACGCTGGGGCACAGCACGTCTGAGGAAGGCAAGAGAAAACAGAGAGATGGATGAGCAAATGTGACCCACGATCCCTCTGTGGACTATGACAGCACCCAGCGCCCCCAGCTCCCCGCACGCAGCACCCAGCGCCCCCAGCTCCCCGCACGCAGCACCCAGCGCCCCCAGCTCCCCGCACGCAGCACCCAGGGCCCCCAGCTCCCGGCACGCAGCACCCAGCGCCCCCAGCTCCCCGCACGCAGCACCCAGCGCCCCCAGCTCCC
>NC_138372.1:166987220-167004915 GCF_054177405.1 Leptonychotes weddellii
AGGGGAAGAATGAAGCGGGGGAAATAGGAGGGGTAGACAAACCCTGAGAGACGATGGACTCTGAAAAACAAACTGAGGGTTCTAGAGGGGAGGGGGGGTGGGAGGATGGGTTAGCCTGGTGGTGGGTATTGAGGAGGGCACATTCTGCATGGAGCACTGGGTGTTATGCACAAACAATGAATCATGGAACACTTCCTCTAAAACTAATGATGTAATGTATGGGGATTAACATAAGAATAAAAAAAATTTAAAAATAAATAAATAAACAAACAAACAAACAAAAGATGTGGTCCATATATATAATGGAATATTACTCAGCCATCAGAAAAGATGAATACCCATCATTTGCATCAACATGGATGGGACTGGAGGAGATTATGCTAAGTGAAATAAGTCAAGCAGAGAAAGTCAATTATCACATGGTTTCGCTTATTTGTGGAACATAAGGAATAGCATGGAGAGCATTAGGAGAAGGAAGGGAAAATGAAGGGTGGAAATTGGAGAGGGAGAGGAACCATGAGAGACTATGGAGTCCAGGAATCAAACTGAGGGTTTTGGGGGGGGGGGTGGGAGGATGGGTTAGCCCGGTGATGGGTATTAAGGAGGGCACGTACTGAATGGAGCACTGGGTGTTATATGCAAACAATCGGTCATGGAACACTACATCAAAAACTAATGATGTACTGTACGGTGACTAACGTAACATAATAAAAAAATTATTAAAAAAAAGAAGCATTGTAATTCATCAGCCGCATTTCTTGGAAAGCCCCTAGACATTGTGTAAGCCCCGTGTCCCACTTGCCCTCTGGCAAGTGTGAAGTAAGTTCAGGTAGAACAAGGTCAGCTGCAGGACGTGAGAGTCACTGAGAAATGCAGAATTTCTCCACGTCTTTAATTATATGGCTGCATATTTATATATAGACATATATATATATAAACATTGTATATGTACATACACCTTTTGCAAGCAATACCAATTTAGCTGTGGCCACTGTACTTTATCCCTTTACCAACCCTAAATGAAAACCACCATGTGAAACACGGAGCCCAACCTCCACGAGCTGGAATGCTTGGCATGATATGGTCCCAGTAAATGGGATGGCCACGCCCATGTCATGCTCTACATGGGATGGCACCAGGAAAGGGTGCTGGGGCTGGCCCAAGGCCCTCCAGCCAGGCAGTGGCAAGGGGACGATGCTGATTCATATGTGACCCCCGGGCCCCGTCTGGTCCAATTGGGACATGAATCCTTGTCTGAGGCCAGGGAGGGAAGGAGGCCTTCTTAAAGATCTTGGGTGAGCCCTCAAAATGACAAACAGAGGAGGCATCCACAACAGTGGCACACGGCGGGGGTAGCATGATGGTGACCAAGACACAGAGGAGAGGGGAGAGGGGCCCTCTAAGGGGAATCCCACCCATCCCACTCAGCACCCGAGGGGGAAACTGAGGCCCCCATAAAATATCCTACCCAGGGTCACAGAGGAGTTAGTGACAGTGACATCAGATTTCCAGCCATCATATCAGAACACACTGTCAGGGGTCAGCAAGCTTTTCTCTAAAGGGTCAGAGTGCAAACAGCCTTTGTGGGCCACACGGCCTCTGTCACAACTACTCGGCTTGAGGCCGTGGTGTGAACACAGCCACACACAGTATGTGAACAAGCTGACATGCCGTATTCCAACAAAACTCAATTCGAAAAACTGGTATCTGGGCAGATGTGGCCTGTGGGCTGTAGTCTGCCGTCCCCTGCATTTGATCCAGAAAGATCTCGAGTTCCTGAACAGGCCAGCGTCCTGCCCAGAGCTCACGATCCGTGAACTTCGAGACTCTGCTGGACTCCCTTCCTGGACAGGGAGCTCAGATCCTGACATGTCAGGTTTGGGCACTCTGATTTTTGGCATGTTCTATTTCATATAGACTTAACATAATTAGTAAGTATGATAACACAATAATAAGAACCACAATCAATTAGCTGCCAGATCGGTAATTTATCATCTCAGTTTTACAGACAAAGAAATCAAGTCTCTGAGACACGAAGTCCCAGCCAAGGGGCCCCCAACTGGCAGGTGGCAGGGCTGGGATACCAGGCCAGCCCCTCTGCCCCTGGTCAGGGTCTCAGGATGCACAGACTGTGACTCCTCTCTGGACGAGCCACAAAGGGGGTCTTTTATGTACGTGTTCCCTCTGCTCTAGAGGGTACGTAGCACGACTACTGTTTGCATTTTACAGGGAAAACTAAAGCTTCAGTAAGTAATCTGTCCAAACAAACAGAGAAACCTGGATTTAACTCAGGCTCTTAGATCCCAATCCCTCTGCTAACCATGGAGGCTCTGAAGTCACAGCTCATGAGGGAGAGAAGGCAGGATCTGAACCCAGGCCTTCCCTGAATGCTCGTCCTGGACTCTTCCCCTCCACCCTCAATCATGCCTTCTCACAGGGGCCACATCTCCAGGGAGGGCGCAGGGAGAGGGCGAAAACTGCTTCAATGGACGGGGTGAGCAAGTCTAGGAGACCCACTGCCTCGGGCCCTCTAAAGCTCAAGCAGCATAAACAGACAGCTAAAGTATATTTATATTCTATTTCAGAGAAGGAGGCAGCTGGGGGGAAATGCAACATTTACGTAAGGTCCTTCAGAGGGACATGACAAAAAAAAACTGGTCGAGAAACACTGCCCTACGTGAAAGGTATAAGTCAATCACCTTTCTGGAAAATAGTGTATGTATGCATGAACACATACATACAATAAAATGTATATGTATGTATATTGTATGTAATTTACATATGCATATGTGAATTATACACAGATATACCTATATCTATGTATACGTGTGTATGTATATACGGATGTATACACACCCGCGTGTATGTGTATGCATATATGTATATGCATGTGTGCGCACACGCCTGTATGTGCGTGCATGCATGTGTGTGTACACGTGTGTACATTTGTGTTTATGTGCATTCGTGTGTGTGTGTGTGTGTGTGTATATAGTAAAAGCAAACACTGCATAGCAGGTGCTCAGGGCCACCCCTGAGCCAAGTGCTCCCCACGCCCCATTATATCCTCACAACACCCTATAAGGTAGGAGCGGTGCCAGGACCCCCTCTGTATGGCCGCATATGAGGCCAGTAAGAGGCTAGGAAGCTGAGGGTTGGGAAGCAGAGCTGGGCATGCCGGGTGTTGGCTCGGGCGAGGCGTAACCCCCCGACCGCACCCCACTGTCGACGCACACCTCTTGTAAGAACGGCCTGCAGGAACATACACACAATGGCACACGCAGAGTTCAGCACAAGGAAGACACTACTGCACCATCAAGGGAAACCAGGACCCAGAAGCAACGTGGGGGGCGGTCCGTTCAGAGAGAGCGGAGGGTATGTGGGTTCGTGCCCCTCCCAGCGCAGCCGGACACACACCCCCCGCCCCGGGCCCCATGGAGGCTACAGGCAGAACATCTGGGTTTGACACAGGAGTTCCTCGGTTTTAGGAAAAGACAGGAGTCGGGCAGGGACATGCTCCAAACAGCTCCCAGGGATCCGCTCCAGGCCTGGGCCTGGCTGGGCACAGCTGGGAGACAGTTCCTCTTTCCCTGATGTATGCCAATGACATAGAACTGATGGGTGGATTTCAGTTTTTCATCATTTTCAGTCACCGTCTAATAAAATTCCCCAGCACATAATCAGAATTAAGTAACCCCATTACTATTTCTAGGGGATGAGCTCAATCAGGACAAGGTTTCCCAGGAGGAACTCCCAGTGACCCTTAGGCAAAGGGCGGGCGCGGCCAGAATTGCTTCTTGAGGCTGACGCGGTCTCGAGGGCCAAGCCACAAACATCCACATGGCGGCTCCAAACCAACAGCGGATGCTGCCACAGACTCCTCCCGGGCCTTTGGGTCCACCCAGACGACTAGCTGGGTCTGGGGGCCACACACACACGCACGTTCCCAGGTGTGTGTGTGTGTCCTGACCTCCTGACCTCACCACCAGTCTCGGGCAGGCAGAGGGACGTGGGGATGAAGGCAGATGTGTGGTCAGGAAGACCTGGTCACTGGAGACAAGGCCAGCAACAGGTGGTGCCTTCTCGGATGGCTAGAAGACTCAGGTTCAGAGGGAGACGGGGCCCAAAGAAATTCTCAGGCTGGACCTGCCACCCAGGCATGCCGACAGCCAGCCCCCAAGCCCTTCCCTTGGGCGTTATTGCTGGGTCTTCAAGGGGACAGATTATTCCAGGGGTTTGAGGTGGACTCTGCTTCTGGCCAAGGAAAGACTCATGGCTGGATTCCTTCTACTGCGTAAACTTGGGAACGTTAAGCCAGCAAACTAAGCCTCAGTTTACACCTCCTGAAGCAGGGGATGACAACAGTCTCCTTCCCTCACACTCCCCTCCAGCACCCAGAGTGCCTGCCTACCCCAGGCCCTTGGCTTTCACCGCGGCCTCTGCCTGGTACTCGGGATGTGGACTGTTGCTGCTCAACCCGATTCTTCACGAGGGGCCTCTGGAAATGTCACTCTAAAAGCAGGATCACAGATGTCTCATTCAAGGAGGAACCCTGTGCCTCAGAACAATGTGAGAGAACGGGACTGATTAAAATGTGTTAGAAAAAATAACCCAGTACTACAGAGGTTCCTTAAAACACCCACGGTTGTGACATGGTATGGTTAAAGGTCTACCCAGTCCACTCCCAATTACGTCAGTAAGTTGTGTTATTTACTGACGATGCACTACGAAAAGAAAAAAAGGACACATTTTCAAGTGAACCTAATAATTCACTCATTTAGAAGGTGAAATTTCCTGTTGATGACCACAGTCAAGAGCACAGCGAGCCCTCGACGGCCAGAACACCCAGGCCGGGGCTGCCCTGCACACTGTCGGAGCAGAGGAGGGCGTGAAGAGACCCTGGCCCCCCACACAGGGAGCGGAGGCCGCAGGGCACCCACTAATTAAATGCAGAGCTGGGGCGTACATGCTGACCTTTTCCCAGTGAGAGCCACAGGTGAACAATAAAATTAATCTCCCTGCCACACGAAATAAGTCAGTGTCCCTCTGTCTCCTCCCCCCACCTCCCCTGCCACTGCCATATTGGTAAATAGAACATCCAGCCGTCCAGACTTTCTCTGGAACAGCAACACAGCTAAGCACAAACACACCGGCAAGAGAGAGACAGACGGAGAGAGGGTGCCCACGTGTCATACGACAAAACACCACAGAGCACGGGAGAGGCCACTCGGCCCAAGCCCAAGCCAGCATCTCAGCCTCGCTGTCCGAAAGCTAAAAGACAGAACCCAGGACAGTGCCTCCTGCTCGTGGGGAGAGGGGAGAGAGGACCACCACTGGGTGTCCCCAGAATAGAAGGAGGCGGAGGTCTCTCAGCCGTGGCCGGCTAGCATTCCACAGGCTCACCCCCGGCCACCCGATAAGCTATATAAAGGTTGTTTTGTGGCTACGACCGAGCCCGGGGTGGAGAAAGCTCTTAATTACAGCCAGTGCTCTGGGGTTGGGCCCCGTCGGCAGCCTCCGCCCCACGCACTGCAGGAAGCCAGGCTGAGACTAAGTCCCCTGGGGACCTGGTCAGGCCACAGAGGCAGGAGCTGATGCCATGACACAGAGGCCCCTCCCTGCACGAGCCCGAGGCCGGGGGGACAGTGAGCCGCACACCGTTAGCTTCATTCACGGACTCGGCACACAGCCACTGGTCACCGTGTGAGCCAGGCTGGCGAGAAGCACCAGCACGCTTCAGTATTAGAACTCCAAAGGATCGCAGAGGGGCAGCCTGACGGGCCCGACTCCCGGGCAGTGGGCGCTGAAGGGAATGGACACTGGAACCCCTGTCCCCACACTGCCCCCTCCTCAGCTCACCCAGTCACTTCCAGCTGGGCTTCTAGACCAGACCAGCCACAGCTCACAGCCCCCAACCCACGCTGCCTCAGGGCCCCAGGGGGCTACTGCACCCCCACCCCAGACACAGGCCCCTCACTTCCTGTGCACTGACCTGGGGTTCTGCTTCCCCTCGGAAGGGCAGCCCTGGCGAGCCTGCTGTCCCTCAGAGCCGCCCCTCCACCCTTCTGCAGCCAAGCGCTGGATGGAAAAGCATGGGCTCTGGATGCAACCGGACCTCAGCTCGGCAGGAGCAGCATCAAAGGAGAGAGCTGTTGGGGGGCAGGGAGCCTCACATGTGGACTTCGTATGTAATAGTAAAATTTCTAGCAGCCACATTTGAAAAAGTAGAACCAGGTGAGATTAATTTTACTACTATATTGTATGTATCCCCAAATCTCCCAAATATTCACATTTAAATACATGATCAGTAGAAAAGATATTCGTGAAACATTGTCATTCTGTCTACAAAAGCCAGCGTGTGTAGTCCTGTGGCACTTCTCGGTTAGGACCAGCACCCGACTGGTCACGACCCCCCCGTGCTGGCCAACGCAGGTCTGGGGCTCCCTGTGTGCAGAACTGAGCATCGACACCGACTCACAGGGCTGGGTGCGGAGCGGGGCGAGAGTGGGATGCGAAGTGCTGTCAACGTCTGGTGCTCAGAGAACAGCAAACTCCCTGGTTCTGTTCACACCAGTGGAGCCCGGTCAGGGTCCTACTCCTCTGCATCTGCCCCACCAGACGAGGCAGCATGATTCGGCCCATCCCAGCCAGCCTGCCTTTTCCAGACCCTCATCAACCTTCAGAGTCTAACCATTTGTCTCTGCTCATCAATATATAGATAAGTTCAATATTTCAGTTCATGTTGGGTATGATTTCAGGTTTGCAGAATATTCTGAACCTTTGCATTTGGAAGGGGCTAGGTCATTGCGTAGGTACGTCTAATGTGTACAACTCAACAGCAAGCACAGAACGAACCCCAGATTCCCACCCTTGATTTCCTTTAAACAACATTTAGGCGGCTCCTTCACACCCCAGGCTCTGTTCCGGGCACTCGGAAACCGCAAGGAACAGACTTTGCCCTCGCGAAGCTTGTTCTTATGTGTGAAGGCAGACCCCAGGCAGATAAACTACCAGACATGTGAAATTGCAGGTGGAAACCAGGGTCCACATTCCATCATGTAATTAGCTGCCACGTTCCTGCTGCCTCGAGTAGACAAAAGCTTCTTGAGGACAAAAAGAATGTCAGATCCCTCACTGCATCCTGGGAACTGGGCATGGACCCCAGCAGAGGAATCACTCGGTGTGCAGTTGCTGAATGAACGAACGAATGAATGAATGAATGAACAAACGAACGATTACTACAATGCTCTGCTGGGTTGCTAAAGACTGCGTGAATGAATGATTTGATCGAATCCAATGACTGCTACAACGTACACCCATTGAATGAATGTATGAGTAGGTTGGATCGAATTGAATGACTGCTACACCAAAAATCCCACATCGTTCGTCTGTGATTTTCCAGATCATCAATATGAGGCCCCGATTCAGAAGAGCCCCTGTTTGGGTTCCAAAGTCACCCAAAGATCTCTCCTGTGTGTGCAGGGACTTCTGGTCATGTGGATTTTGTGATGCTCCTTGATTTAATCTTACTAGATATATTTCAGCATGTTACTGTTAGCTATTTTATTTTGTTTTGCTTTCTTTCTAATTGAAGCAATTGTAAGGGGATTTTGTTTCATTTGTCATCAGAATCAAGCAGGCCCCTAGTCAGCTTACAGCTGTATTTACAAAAACGAATTCCCTTTAGACGACTGAGCATAACTTACATCTTACATCTATTTAGGTTTTTGGAGGAGCCTGGCTACTGTGAGTTTTCTTAATGTCATCATGGCGGACATGTGGTGTGCCCGGCTGGCTGGCATCTGGTTCCCCTTCTCTTGGTTGCAGCCCCCAGTGTCCCTTCGTGGGTCAATGGTGGTGGTGACTAGGACGGGGTCATGTGGTTTCCACCCCAGTCAGCCTCTTTCCACTCCGAAGCCACAGTGTTGGTCTGGGGAGAGCTGCAGGCCCACGCTCGTCCATCAGACTGAATCCAGGCCCGCTGGGCCATGGTCTCATCCCTCCTGGCCCTAAGATTCACCACAGGTAGCCCCAGCGTGCCCTCCCACACCTGTTCTCACTTCCTCTGCCCTCCCACCCCAGGAGGCTGGCCCCTGGGATGACATCACCTGGCCCCTTGTGGGATGGTGTCAGACAGGCTTGGGCCAGGGGAGGAAGGGAGAGGAGGGGAGGGGAGAGAAGACGGGGGCTTCCTTCCTGCTCCCTCTAGGCCACCACTGAGGAAGCAGCTGTCCTCCATGAGGTGCCTCCAGCCGCCTCCCCATCTTAACAGGGCTCTGGGCACATTTCCACCCTTGCCATCAGCCCGCTTCGCCCGCTGCCCGTTCCTGGGGGCTCAGTATCGCTGAACGACCTCAGCCGTCTCTCGACAAAGCCTTCATCAACACCTCTGCAGTGGACTATCCATGCGGGGACCCGGACACACAAGCCCGCCAAGAACAGAGTTAACGCCAAGGAGAAACCCAGACACGGAAGGAGTGGAATGAGCCCTGGTCTCCTCATTCAAGCCCGCCTGACCTCTGACCTTTTCGTCATGCATGATATAAATCTGCAGGTGGGTCCTCTACGGCCTGTGATGGAAAGCACTGTCCCTGACTCAGAAGGTCAGTGAGGGCGCCGCCTCAGTGCGGGGCACAGCAGGATGAGGCCAGTGCATGGAGGCTGAAGGCCTAGATTCCGTCCCCAGCCCTGCCCTTCTATTAACTGGGCAGCACAACCCAGTGACTTCACCTCTCCAGGGCCGTTCCCACCATTCCCAGAAACATGCCCTGGGCACAGAAATTCTTCAAAATCGAGATTCTGCCTGGCCGACGTCCAGAACCTGTCTGAACCAAGGCTGCCAGTGGGCAGGGTCTAGAGGAGTCCTGCTTCCCAGCGCCCTGCATCCAGGTGTTCTGGGATCACAGCAGGTGCACATACTCCTGAGCCACCACGTTGGACTTCTGCCTCCTGGCTGGGCCTGGGGCCCGGTGTCTAGCTCTCATCAGCCCAGAGGCCATCCTGAGCCCTGGGCCTCCCAGGCTATCTCTCCTGCCTTCCTGCCCTCTCCTGTCTTGGCTGTGGCACCCCGATGGCCTACTGCTGAAGGCCTAGCAGCTGCCCTTCCCAGGAGCTCAGCATGCTGCATGCTTGTATCCATGAGAAGGAGATCACCATAATCTATGTGATTGTAATGAGGGTGAAAGTTCACGGCCGATGCCTCACACACCGGATCGCTCTCCTTCACCTAGCACTCAGGGCAATTTCCTCATCTGTAGAACAAGGGTTAGTCCTCAGCGCTCTATCCCCAGCCCTGTTTGTTCTCTGAATTTCTCCAGCAGTCCCATAAAGGGTCTCCTTGTGTCCTGCTGTCCTGCCAGCATTCCATTCTCACAGATTTGACGGCGTCATACCCCTGCACAAAACCCTCCCACACCTCATCTTAGCACACAAGCCCTCCTTTATTGAGAGCCTGACAATCATACAAAGCCACCAACCTCAGACCCCTCCTTGACCACAACTCCAGGGCTCCATTACACTTCCCTGACTGTGTCATGCCATCCCTCAATCCCTCATCCTATGGCTCAGATGTGTCCTTCTAAAGGGTCTAAGCACCACCTCCTCCAGGAAGCCCTCCGTCATTCTCAAGGTCATCACTGAACACAACCATAGTAGGACCCCATGAGAGTCTGCAGCACCTTTATTAAGGTCATCCCCACAGTATTATATCCCTTTTTATGTATCTTTTTCGCCATCTAGACTATGAACACTCCAAGAGCAGGAGTTTTGTCTGATCTTTTTCCACAGGCCCAGAAATCAGCACAAGGCCACACAAAAACTAGATCCCCAATAAGTATGTATGAGTAAGTAAGTGGAAATGGAGATTAAGTGAGCCAAGGGAGAAGAGTCACAGAGCGGTACAGAGCCCAAGGGCGTCAGGTGTCAGACACAGTTTAGCTGTTTTCTCCCAGGGCTGCTAGTGAGGCCCGTCCCTGGGCCCAGGCCCCTGCTGCTTGCCAAGTCACGCCCAGCTGTCCCCACCGCCTGCCACAACCCCAAGGCTTCCCTATCCCTGGCAAGCTGTGACCCTCTGAGCTTCTCCCACCCGAGGAGGCTCAGTCCCCAGAAGGAGTCAGCAAGACAGAGGCTGAGACCCTGCTCCCAGCCCCCACCTGCTGGCCCAGGGGAGGGGTGTCACCAAACACTGCTCATGACCCAGGAAGGACAAATGTCACCCCAATGAAGCAGGCAGAACAGAAGCTGGACACAGACTGATGCACAAAAACCCACTTCACCCTTCTTGTCCTGTGCAGGAGGCTGTCCTGAGAATGACCCACCAAGGGTCTTGGAGGTCAGCCTTCAGGGTCAGAAGCCCAGGGGCTGTCAGCTCCCTGCCTGCTGCCCAACCCCCCTCATCGCCCATCCACAGCCAGAGTCAACAGATTCCAGACCACCTCGGGTTATCTCAGAGGGCACCAGGTCAACAACACTTGGCCTCTGGGATAAGCTGGGCCTGACCATCTCCAAACTGCCGATTGGGGATCACAGCTACAGTCCAGAAGCCTGTCTGTGCCTACTTCCTTAGACCACCTGTCCCTGCAGTCCGTTGGAAGAAGAAAGGGGCCTGATATATTTCATCTGCCATGAGCTTTAGGAAGCGCTTTGGAGCTGGCTCTGACTTGAACAGCCCTGCAGGTGAGATGTGTTCCCACTACAGAAACGGAGATGGGACTGCCAGGCATTTAACCCACTCCGGGTCTCTCGGGGTGGGTGGGGCCGAGAACCCGGCCCTCTTTAATCTCCTTCCCACCTGCGCCCTGGAGGCGGAGCCTGGGAAGGACCCAGGTGTGCGCCCTGCTGGGTGCAGGGAGGACTGGTTTTCCGCTTTCCTCCGTTACTGAGCCCCGGGCCGGTGCGCTCTGGCGCAGCCCTGACGCCTGCCAGCCGCGCAGCTCGGGGGCTCCCCACTGCTCGGGCCCCACGCCCTGCGCACACTCACTTTCACACAGGCGGCGTCTCAGCTTGCCACGGATCTTGTCGATGGCGTTGAAGTCGGACACGTGGAAGACGTGGGCGGACTTGGGCTCCGAGGCGATCTCCTCCAGCTCCTCCTTGAGCGCCTCCCCGACGCCAACGGCGAAGATGCGGATGCCCGCACGGTGGGCGGCAGCTGCAGCGTCCAGCACCAGGTCCTGGCTGCGGCCGTCGGTCAGGAGGATGGCCACCTGCTTGAAGGCATGGTCTCCCGGGCGGCCGCCGGCCTGCGGGGAAAAGCTGTGGCGTGTGATGAAGCGCAGCGCGTCGCCCGTGTTGGTGTTCCCGCCGTGGTAGGCCAGGTGCCGAGCCGCCGCCTTGACCGCCTCCCGCGAGCCGAACAGGCCCAGCTCGAAGGCCGTGGTGGGCTGGTCGCTGTAGCGCACGACCCCCACGCGCGTGCGGTCAGGGCCCACCTCGAAGGTGTCCACCAGGTTGGCCACCCACTGCCGGACCTTCTCAAAGTCCTCCTTGCCCACGCTGGAGGAGGTGTCCAAGAGGAAGACCAGGTCATAGTGGACAGTCTTGCAACCTGCGGGGGGGGGAGGGGGGAGAAGAAGGGTGACCTGGGGCAAACGGATTGGGAAAGGTCACACTGGCTGGGGGCCTTAAAGGTCCGAACCTGGCTTTCTGAACTGGCTTATGATGATGAGTGTCCCCAAGGTTGCTGTGAGATCCAGCTGCCAATATGTGTTCTTGCATATAAAGGGTTAACGTTCACGGAACACCGCTTTATCAGTTTCTTCAATAGTTTTTATTTTGGTTACCAAGTGACTTGTTTTTTAAACCTACTGCAAATAACGCGTGCTCATTTCAGAAAAGGCAATCGAAAAATGTTTTAAACACTTAAATTTCCATCTACAGAGGGGTCACGCTGTTAACCCACAGTGTATACACCTAATTATTTTCTATTTCCATACAGTTACTAATGCACGTGGGACTGTACCAGACGCGGACACATAGCTGTTTTCCCCACATCTGGCAATGTGCTGGAAACCCTTTCCCAGTGTGGTGATGCCGGTTTCCATGGATGCAAGATGCCATTGCACAGAGCATGTAATTTATTTAGCGTTAGATGTTTAAATAGTTTATAGTATTCCAATATTATAACTCATAGAAAATATATTGCACTCATTTTAAATATAAATTTGTAGAAATTCTGTCATGCTTTATAAAAATAGCATATTTTGATGTATAATATGCTTCTATTTTATAAACTTTGTAAGTTTTATATAAACTACACAATGCTTTTGATTAAACAAAATAGGACACTATATAATTTATTTCTGATCCTCAGGGCAACCCTGTGCTGAGAGCTTGCTCATCTCCATTTCACAATTGGTAAGATGAGGAAAAGGGTTTCTTTCTACACTCCAGAGAGCTGCACAAACATATAAGGGAACCATCAAGAAGCCTTGGTCTTGAATCTTGCAGAATCTGAGGCTTGTTCATATCACCAGCAGCAACTGACCAGCACCTGGCAAAAACATTCATCTAGTAAAAACAAAATAAAAACAACAACAACAAAACAGTTTGTTAAACTATCATGTTGGCAAAAGTATAAAAAATCCCCATGGTAGCCAGTGTGCAGGAGAATGTAGCCACCTGTTCTACCACTGGCCATGGGATCTGTCACACCCATTTTCAGGGTTTTAGAAGCCTTATGAAGGAGAGGGTTTTGGATCCACCACTTCCAAATTTAGGGATTTACCCTAGTAAAACAATCAGACGAAAAGGAAGAAAAAATTTTAAAGATATCTAAGAAGTTCATGCAGCACGGGCAAGCAAAATCCTGGAGCCCAGCTCCATGCTCCCCCTACAGAACTGCTCACACGACCATCGGCTGGGCTCATAGGGCACAGAGACCAGCAGCCGTGGAGTGCTGGCTTGAAGGAATTCTTATTTACCAACACAGATACATTCTCCCAGTGTCTTGCTGGGTCTGAAAAGCTGTGTGTCAATATGATGTCTGTGTGTGGGCTTGTGTCTGTATGCATCAGAGGACCTACAAAAAGGAATGTTGCTTACCTCTGGCAAGCAGAACTGTGGGTAAAATTTATTCTGTATTTCTGATGTTGTATTTATAAGTAATGAATTAATTCAGAAAAGAGGAAAACAATAACCCTGTATTCACACACACACACACGCACACACACTTCTCCATCCCACCCTACACCAGTGCCTCTCGTAAATTTTCCGTACATCCTTTTACCCCGAGTTTCTAAAATCCAAGTTGCAATCTGCTCTTGGGAGCAGAGGTAAATCCCCGCCTTCCCAGGATTGCTCCCTAACAGGATTAGAGCTTTTGGAGTGTTTGCCCAGATGTGTGGACTCAAGAGATAATTCCTGGGGAGTTTTCCTCCTTGACACAAAAGGTCATCCTTTTGTCTTCGGGACAATGATGCCCCAGCCTGTGAAGGGTAATTGCTGCTGTGGGCCAAGCAGGACCCAGCCTGTGGGCTGTAATCCCCGAGCAAATTTGGGTTAAGGCTGCAGATAGTTCATTTGTTCCAGAGGCCTCACCCAGGGGCCCTCTGGCACTCTGGTCCATGCTCTCCTGGGGGCTAGGGAGCAGACTGCATGGTGTGTGCATGCGAATTAGGTGTGCTGTCTCGGGAAGGGCTCTGACCTCGACGGGATGCCCTCGGCTCCGCCACGGGCAAGAGCCATGTGTGTGAGCCCTGACGGTGAACGCTCTCCACTGGGCTGCTGTTTTGCATGCTTTAAAATGAGGGCTGGGAGGAGATGGTCCTTGGGCCCTCCCTGTGTGTCGGCTGTGTGTGCTCTTGGGCTCATCTCTGTGGACACAGAACCCGACACTCCTCCCGTGAAGACCAGGCCATGCGTGGTCATCACTGTCTCTCCAGCTAGCTGGGCTTTGAGAGGCTCAGGCAAAGTGAAATACAGGAGGGGACTTGGGAAAAACACAGAAACACAAGGTCTGGGGTTTTTGCCTGTGTCCGCTTCCTCGGCAGGCTCGGGGAACACAGCGTGGGCTCAGGCGGGCGCTTCCTTGTGGGCACCCTCCTCACCTGCTGGGGGCTTTGAGCGGTCTTGGCCTCAGTTCCTCATCTGCAAAACGGGGTGGTTTCGCAGCCAGGTGCTCGCCCTGCCGCCCCGGGGCCCGTCCCAGGAGGGGTCCACCTGTGCCCTGAGGAGCCCAGCATGCAGCCTCTGTGTCGGTGCCGAGACCCAGACCCGCTCGTGTTCCTGAGCCCTCCTTCGCGTCTCCCCGCGGAAGGCACCTTCCCCAGAAGGCCCTCAGTCAGGTGGGCTGGACCAGCATCCCGTCACGCCTCACCCCTCCTGCCCCTGCCGCCTCTTCTCCAGCGAACTTCCCACTCCCCCATCTCCTCCAGAGGCGTATTGTCCTTGCGGCCCCGGCCGCCTCTCCTGGCGGGCCTCCAGTGTGTCCATTTCTGCTGGAATATGCCCCCAAACCCTTCACAGGACAATGCGACACAGTCCTACCCCTGCCCTCTGTCCCCAGAAGCCTGCCAGCACTCGACAGAGACAAGCTCACCGTGCGCTGTGTGGTCCACTCGGGATGTGGGTTCCGACAGCTCATCGTTCTCCCGCACTCTCCCGCACACACACTCTCACAGACACACTCCCCTCAGACTCTCACACTTACACTTTCACATGCGCTCGCACCCACACACGTGCTGACAGTCCCACACTCTCACTTTCACTCAGTCACACACACCCCTCAGACACTCTCACACGCCTATGCTCACCTTTACACTCACTGTCACACACTCACCCTCAGACTTTCACACTCACATACTCCCTTTTATACACTCCCCAGCTCTATCACACTCACACACACATGCTCCCACATTCACACTTTCTCACACCCCCCCACACTCACCACACTCTCACACTCGTGCACTCTCACGTCTACACACACACTCCGACAATCTCATACCTCACACGGTCACACACGCCCTCAGACTCTCACTCACACGCACACTTGCATATACTGTCCCCAGCCCTACCACACACTCACACACCCACACACTCTCGCTCGCACAAGCACATGCCCTCGCCGGACGACTGGCTACCAGCCACCTCCCTCTCTCACGCCATCAGTGCCCAGCGCGCTCACAGGCCACGTCTGCGCCCCACGCTCTCACACGCACACACACTGCACTCAGACGCTCACACGCACACTCGCTCCCCCCTCACCCATGCACACGCATGCTCACGCGCGGACACCCACACCGGCCTGGCGGCTCGGCGCCCAGCCCCGGCTCACTCCTCGGTGGCCCCACCTGCCCTCTGGGCCCGGCAGCCGGGGTCCCAATGCCACAGCAGCAGCAACCAGAGAAGGCAGGCCGCGGCGTCGCCTCGCAGGCCCGCCACGGCTCTCCCGCGCTCGGGAGCACGCATCTCTCGGCCGGGAAGGGACGGCGTTGGGATCTACTGGAACATGCCCTGTGTGGAGAAGAACACACCTTCAGAGAAGGGTCTCGGGGCCGTGAAGCCAAAGAAGCAGCCCCAGGCCCGTGTGCGAGGAAGGCCGCGCCCTGGCCTCCCATCTGCCGTCGGCCCCCAGCAAATGCGCACCAAGGACCCGCCGGGCCCCTCACTCCCGGCCACGCAGGCCCACCCCTTGGCAGCAGCACCACGTTTTGATTGTAATCTCTGCTTCTGGGCACTTAACAGCCTGTTTCTTTGTTTAATATGCTGTAAGAGGGCACCTTGGTACCTAAATCACGGCCCATATATAATTATTTTCCTAGGACAGGTTTGTAGGAAAACACTTAGGGCATCATATGAAATCTTGTGAAAGGACCCTGATAGAAATTCTCGAACTTCTTTCCGAAGAGGTTGTACGGGCTCTCACTGCCTCCAGCCGCGCGGGAGTGTGTGGGGTGTGGGGGGCCCCCCTCACCGCATCCCTGGCAGCTGGGACACGGTCGTTCCCTCCATCTGCTGGCTCTAAAGGAGAGACATTGCTTTTTCCTTTCTATGCATTTCTTTGACTTAGGACGCTTATTAGCTAGGTGTATTTCTCTTTCTGCATATTTTATTTTCATGGGGACATCCATTTCAGAAAGTAGTTGTCACTGTTAAAGCCAAGATCCAGGAAAGGGGAAACAGGTTATAGAAGTCTGAGATATTGGGGCGCCTGGGTGACTCAGTTGGTTGGGCGACTGCCTTCGGCTCGGGTCATGATCCTGGAGTCCTGGGATCGAGTCCCGCATCGGGCTCCCTGCTCGGCAGGGAGTCTGCTTCGCCCTCTGACCCTATCCCCTCTCATGTGTTCTTTCTCTCTCATTCTCTCTCTCTCAAATAAATAAAATCTTTAAAAAAAAAAAAAAGAAGTCTGAGATATTTATCAGTTGCCCTCACGTGCCAGGTGCTGAGGGCAGGCAGATGAAGGACACTGAACCCCCACCCTCAAGGGCGGTCAGTGACACCTGGAAAACAGTAAGACGTGGGCCCTGGGCACCAGCACAGGGATGTTCAGGGGTGATGGGAGCACTGGGACGGTGCCGTCACATGACCATTTCAGGGGTAGGCCAGGCCTCCTGGATGAGTGACAGCCAAGCCAATTTTAGAAAACTGAGTAGGACTCAACCAGATAAAAGCAGGTGATAGTTTCAGTCAGAGGGAACAGCATCTGCAAAATCCCAGAGGAAAGCCAAGGCATGGCACTAGGAGAACATCCCCCAAGCAGGACAGGTATGTGGGCTCTTCTCTGGGCAGATACCTGAATTTTCGGTCCTGTCCCCACCACCCTCAGGGAAAACTGCCCTCATCACTAACGGACCCCTTGCAAGTGCACAGGGCACATAATAGCCCCCTGACAACACCCCGAAAGTATCATACTAAGGAGGCAGCCACAGGAGCAAGAAGAAAGGCACTTTCCCAAAACGGTACATGGAGGGGCAGAGGCCAAGGTTGACCAGAGGGTGCAGGGGGAGGAGAGACACAGAATCTCAGCAAGTCCAGTGGGCTGCCCACCCCTCTCATCCTTCAAAGCTGTAGGTAAGCGTGGACTCATCTGTCTCATTCATTCTGCTGCCCGAAACCTAGAACAGTTCCTGGCACACAGTGGGCGTCTGACGAATAAATACTAGATTTAGTGGTGAATGACATGGTCATGCTGTTATCTGAGGTGGCTAGGAGCCCTTCATTAGAAGAATACAGACGGGGTGCCTGGGTGGCTCAGTTGGTTGAGCGTCTGCCTTCGGCTGGCGTGGTGATCCCAGGGTCCTGGGATCGAGCCCCATGTCAGACTCGCTGCTCGGTGGGGAGTCTGCTTCTACCTCTGCCCCTCCCCCTGCTCGTGCTCTCTCTCTCTCTCTCATGCTTTCTCTCTCAAATAAATAAATAAAATCTTAAAAAAAAAAAAAAAGAAAACAGACATAACCATAGTGTCCAGTATTTTCCAGGGCTCAAGAAATGTGGTCATTTCCCTCATTGTTGAAAGTGGGTGGAAGCAGGGCAAAACCAGGGTTTCTAGAGGAATCTTGGTCATGCATCTTCCCAAATACACACACGAATACAGAAAACTGCAGACCAACATCCCCTATGAATGAGATGCAAAAGTACTTAACAGGAGACTAGAAACCCAAATTTGGCAGCACACTGGAAGGGTTATACACCATGACCACATGGGATTCACCTCAGGAATGCAAGGCTGGTTCAACGTACAAAAATCAATGCATGAGAT
>NC_138372.1:167005415-167017843 GCF_054177405.1 Leptonychotes weddellii
GGTATTAAAGAGGGCACGTTCTGCATGGAGCACTGGGTGTTATGCACAAACGATGAATCATGGAACACTACATCAAAAACTAATGATGCAATGTATGGTGATTAACATAACAATAAAAAATTTAAAAAAAATCAACCCATGAGTCGCACTGAACCAATAGAGCAAAGGAAAACACACATGGTGAGCCCAAATGATACAGAAGCACTTGACAAAATCTAACTCCCTTTCATGATAAAAACACTCGTTACACTAAGACAGTAAGGAAACTTTTCAATGTGACAAAGGCCACATACAAAAAAACAGATAATAACAGATCCTACCTCACAGTGGGTTGTGGCAGGGGATTGCTGTGGGGATTGAACACTAAAACTGGACGTAAAGCCCTTAGCCTGATGCCTCAACCACTCTCAAGGCCACATGGCTGACGTGAGCCAGAGCCGGACTCCGTCACAGGCCTATTTCTTGAGGCCACCGGCCATCCATAGGGTCCCGCCACTGGGGCAAAGCCCGGCATTGGTAAAGAGCTTCTATGCTGAACACACTGCACCTCTCCATCCTTACAACAACCCCAGCCGGTGGCTATCGACATCCCCCTTTACAGGCAAGCAAGCTGAGACTGGGAGTGGGGGAAGACACCCCGGGGCACACCCTGCTGGTGGGTGAAAGCCCACCCAGGGCACTCAGAGACAATCACCCCTGACTGTAAGCTCCCCTGGGGGTGTCTGTGCCCACCACCATCCCTCTCACCAGCCAGCTAGTTACCCCATCAGGGCCCAGGGAGGATTTGTGGAGTTAAAAATCCACAGTCTGGTTTTTCCCTCTAGAGAACAGGCCGGGGAGAGCATGCTGACCATGTGCACGGTGAGCGCGGTGCCTTTACCAAGCCCCTCCCTGAGGTCTCAGCAAACCTGCAAGCTGCCCTGTTCCCCGACCTGGCCAGTGACGAACCTGGCATGTGCCCATAGCACAGACAACGTCGCTCGGTGCAAGTGGCTTGTAATGGCAGGGATGGACTGGCGTCAGGCCCAGAGGACACCGGAGCCCACTCTCTCTCCCACAGTCACTGTTAACAAGGACCCCATGCTTACGAAGCACCAGGAGCCACCTAGGGCTTCACAGGCAAGAACTCATTTAATCTGAACAATAGGTATCAGGAGGTGCGGTTTGCTGAGTAGGAAACTGAGCACAAAGGGCTTAGCAACCTGCCCGGGACTCCATACCTCGGAGCCGGGACGCAGTCCCAGGCAATATGACCACGGGCCAGGCTCCTCATCACTCAGCAACGTTGCTTCTCTCGGGCTGTGGAACCCGGCTGGTGCAACACTTCCGACTTAGACACAGAAACAATGTGAGAAACGGGCAAAGCATATAGTCAAAACCCAAATTCTGATCACCCAGTTCACAGCAAAGAAGAGAACAAGGACGCCAGGGGAAAGGCAGGGAAGAAACCTGATAATAACCAGAAGGAAGAGAAGCTGGCTAAATCAGTCTGTTCACTGATGTTTCAAATGGTGAGCTGACCTTACAGACCTGGAGAAACCCTACTTGGCTATGGTGTAGAACTCTTTCTGTATATATGTTTGTATTCAATTTGCTAATATTTTGTTGAGGACTTTTGCATCTATATTCATGAGAGATATTGGTCTTTTTCTTTTCTTGGAAGGTCTTTGCCTGGTTTGGGGAGGTAGAGTAACACTAGCTTCATGGGGTGAGGTAGGAAATGTTCCTTGCGTTTCTATCCTCTGGAAGAGACTCTAGAGGACAGAATGGCCTTCTGCCCAGGAATATACATGGAGTGTTCACAACAAAATGCCTACTGAGGCAGGCAGGCCTGGTATGGGATCCCAGCTTTCTTCCTTAGCCGTATGAATGAGCATTGCAGCCCCATAAAAAGGGGGTGATTTCTACACCATCAGGGGTGCTGTGAGGATTACACAACATGCTTTCTGCAAAGCACAGAGCACAGATGCTAAAATAGACCAAGTATGCAGGAAAGGTGAGATTTGGGAGAGCCTGTCTCCCCACCTTCCCCAGCCCACCTCAGGTGGCAACCCCATCAAGCATGGGTGCCATGATTCTAGCTCTCTCTTGGTCTCCAGGCTCTGAGCTCTTTCCTGGGCTCAGCTGCCCAGCTGGCATGATGCAGGCCACACCCTGTCCCTGGGAGGCAGAGCCTGGCCATTAGTCTCCAAAAGTCCAGCAATTAATTTGCTGAGCTGAGTTCCTGCCACAAGCCAGCGCATTGCCATAGTAACCAGTGTTCCCTATCCAGGGCCCCAGAGAGAGGGGAGGGAAGACACTGAGCAGAACACAATTTAAAGGGAGAAAATGAGATCTGGCGCATTGGAGGGCAGCCCGGGCAGAGAGCGCACTGGGTCTGCACAGAGGGTCTGGCCGCTGCCCACTGCGGGGAGGGGCTGGGGGACCGAGGGGCTGCTGACATGTTGCCAGGGTGACGGGCGATGCTCTGGGCAGGAATCTGGTGGAGCCATAAAAGCATGGCTCGGGGCGTCCAGACTGAGCTCTGAGCCTCGGGGGCTCACCTGCAGGGCTGCCGGTGATGTCAGCTACACCTGCTGGTCAGATGGGGAGGAGGGAGCTGGGTGGCTTCCTCTCTGCCGGGGGAGCCAGGGAAGCACTGGAAAGCCTGAGTCCTGAATTCGAACCTGGCTTTGTGTGAGCTGGATCGAGCCCTCTGGGTCAATAAATATGTACCGAGTATCTCCTGTACGCTGAGGATTATCAGGGGCACTGGCTTCTCCTGGGGCAGCGAGCATCGTGATGAAGGTCCTCAACCAGAATCCCTGGGTTCAAATTCTTAAGAGCTGTGCAAACCAGGGGAGTCACTTCACCTCTCTGGACCTCAGCCCTTTCAGGTAAGAGTGGGGATAACAATACCTATCTCACTGGAAGAATTAACTGAATCGCTACATGTACAAAGCTTAGAACGATGCCTGACCAGAGTGAGTACTGAAGGCACATTATTTTTGTGATTTTCTAATCCTTTGTTTTCTCACCTATAAAATGGGAAGGAGATCCCCTCCTCCGTGGATCTGTAGAGGAGATGAGGCAGTGAGTGGGGTTCTAATCTTGTATAAAGCCAGATGTTGGCCAACAGGGCCACAAACAATGTTGAGGGGAGATTCTCGATCTAAGCTACTCAGAATTCAGCTGAGGGTGACTGCAGGGGGCACTGGGAATCGTACTGTTTTACCATCTAATTCAAGTATGCCCTAAATGCATGTTAACACTGACTAAGCACCAGGCACGTAGGATAGGACACTCTGTCCAGAGATGGCAGCCTCATGGTGGAGACAGACAAGCAAGAAGATGCTTACATTTCCATGGGATCAGAGCTCTGCTAGAGGGAAGGACAAGCACCTACCTCGGGCCTGGGAGGTCAGCAAAGGCTTCCTGGAGGAGGTGACATCTGAGTTGAGCCTGGGAAGATGAGTGGGGAGTAGGCAAGAGGACAAGGGTTGCCTTCACCAGCGATGACCGGCCTCCCTTTGAGGAACATTCATGGGATAAGCAAGAAGTACAGTATTTTGGAGGAGGGAATGAAGGCTGAAGGAGAAGGTAGGGATTTGGGAAGAGGAAGGCATTTTAATTTGAGGAAAGAGTGTTCATAAAGACAGCCTAGGGACTTGTGTGGTGACCCAGAGAAAGCGGTCAGACTGCCTGGAGACTTCCTGAGACCAGTGGATGTTCTCATGCATGGGAGCAGCATCTACCCTGCGGAGACGGGTGGACGAAGCAGAGGGGCCAATGCAGAGGGGGGTGAAGCATCAAAAGAGACACAGACCACCTTCCCAAGGATGACTGCGGACGCCATGATATGCGTGACTGGCAGGGAGTGGAGGGAGAGAGGAGGATGTGGAGGAGGGGAGTCCAGATTCCCATTTTGAACATCTGGAGCCAGTCACTGCTGGTGGCGGGGATGAGGAGTTCCCACTGGACACACGGAATGAGTCTGAGGCACCTAGAAGGCAGCCAGATGGAGAAGTCAAAGACAGACACTTGAGTCTAGAGCTCAGAAGAGGAATCGGGGCTGGGGAGACCCCTGGAGATGAGCAGAGGGAGTGCAAGTCAGAGATCTGGGGTACGGTGTGTCGGCGAGGGGCTGAGGACAGGAGCCGATCTCTCCACCTCCCATGCCACATGGGCCCCTTCTCATTGCCACACCTAGTAATCGAAGCGGGCACACAGGGCACCCCTGTATTTTTAGTCTGTTCTCTGAACCAGTATTCTTCAATGGTGAGAGCTCTGTGTGTGGTATTTTTAACTAAGCAACAATGACAACAAACCTCAAGAGAATGGAAAGACAAGCCACAGAGTAAGAGAAAATATCTGCAGAAGACCCAGCTGCTGAAGAACTGTGATCCAAAATATACAAAGAACTCTTGAAACGCAACAATAAGAAAACAAACAACCTGATTTAAAGAATGGGCCCATGTTCTGAACAGGCACGTCACCAAAGAAGATACACAGCCAGCCAGTAATCACGTGGAGAGATGTTCCACGCCACGTGGCATCAGAAAACCGTAAAATAAAACTACATCCCACGACACACCTATGAGAATGGCCAAAGTCTGCGCGAGGACAATACCAGATGCTGGTGAGGATGCTCACTCACGGCTCGTGGGAACACAGAATGACGCAGCTACACGGGAAGAGAGTTTAGCAGCTTCTCACAAACTAAACATGCTCTTCCCATGTGGTCCAACAACCATGCTCCTTGGTATTTACCCAAAGGAGCTGAAAACGTATGTCCACGCTAAAAACCTGCATGTGGATGTGGACGGCAGCTGCATTCACAATTGCCCAAACCTGGAAGCATTCAAAATGTCCTTCTATAGGTGAACAGATCTGTAAACTGTGGTCCACCCAGACAAGGAAATATTATTCAGCACTCAAAAGAAATGAGCTCTCAGGCCATGAAAAGACATGGAAGGACCCTAAATCCTTATCAGTCAGTGAAAGAAGCCAATCTGAAAAGGCTGCACACCGTAGGAGTCCAACTCTGTGACATTCTGGAAAAGGCAAAATCATGGAGACCCTAAAGGGACCCATGGCTGCCAGGGGGCTGGCGTGGGGAAGGAGAGCACAGAGGACTCCTAGGGCAGTAAAAATATATGTCAAAACCTATAGAATGGCAGCTGATCCAACTGTCTGGGCGGTAACAATAGAACAATCTTACAAGGACACAGTGAGATACATGCAAACAGAACGGTGCTGGTTTCCGCCGCAACGTGTTCTCTCTTCATAACAAACTGGCAAAGGGGTGTTAAGCTCAGGAGAGTTACAGTATGTGCCCCGGATCACACAGCCAGGGGGTGACAGAACTGGGGTTCAATCCCAGGACATCGTGAACCTAGATTTGGGGTCTGTTTCACTGGAGCAAAAAGGACCAGTCTCTGTCCTCTGACAACAGCAGCGCATGCCTGGGTGCCTGGAGGGAGGGGAGGCAAGAAGGAGCCCGTGCCTCCCGCAGTCTTTGGTCCTGCTAACGAGCAAGAACATCCGTCCAGTCCTGTGTCCTCCTCAGTAGCGCATCGCAAGATTTAAATGGAATCTGCTTAAACCCTACATCGCCAAAGCACAGGACTCATCTGGCTGAAGGAGATGGAGCTGGAGTGAGGGATGTGGCCTCCTTCTTTATGCTTGGGGATTCAAAAATATTTCCTCTCTGTTGTTGGTTTTTTTTTTTTTCCCCTAAGAAGAGGCAGGATGCCAGTCATTTCTCTCCCAGTTGCTACAATTTGTGAATGAAACTCAAGCTCTGTCTATTCTTCAAACAACGCGTATTTCTTAAACTGGCCCCCGGAGGACTTGGAAGGCGACCCTCACCCTGAAGCTGGCACCTGATGCTTCACTGTTCTGCATGGTCGGTGGAGTCGTTGATTTATTAACTCAGCAAGGATGCACCGCGTCCCAGACCACGTGCTGGGCATTTTCTAATCATTCAATCAATATCCCTATCTCCGCGGAGCCTACTTTCTAGGAAAAGAGGAGAACGTGAAACAAGGAAACAAGTAAAGCAACAATACGGTTTCAGAGAAAAGCCGATTTGGGCACAACGGGATGAAGTGATAGATATTGATTTGGGTAGGACAGTTTTTACACTTTGTTAAAAGGACAGTCTCCGATGTGGGGACATTGAACAGAGATCTGAATAACGGGAAGGAGCCAGTCATCCAGAAAGAGGGGTGTGGTGAGGGGTAAGAGGCCTCGCTCAGTTCCTGGATTCCTGAAACCAGCAGCCTGGGAAGTGGCCTCAGCCCTCAGATTCCCCCGTACCTCATGGTCTGCACATGCTCACAAGAACCCAATAAGGCCCCTACTGCACAAATATGATCCATAACCTCGTGGATGAATCCTGCCTCCCTGCCTCTGGACAAAGCTCAGAGTGTCCCCCATCACAGACCTTCATGGGCTGGCTTGGACCCACCTCTCTGGCCTCCCCTCTGTCACCTGACTGCATGTCAGCTCGGCCCTATGTGACCTGTGACCCAGGGAGAAGGGAATGCGCGTGCTGGCAGTGTAGGAGCAGGGGAGGGGGCCGCCCGCACTCCCATGATTCCATGGGGCATGAGTGAGTGAGGTCCCGAGTCATACCACAAAAGGGAGGCAGGCTTGGGTTGCTGGGTTGGTACCCAATCAAGGTAGCTGTTTGCACAACGAGGAGGCTCCAGCTGTAAGCACCCTGAAGACGCTGCTGGGCAGAAATGCAAGGGGCAAGGTTACCGGCTGCCTCCAGAAGGAAATCGAGAGGTAAGTGGGAAGGACCATCCAAGGCTGACTCTGGGCCCTGGAATATCAGTGCTTGGAGTTTTGTGCACACAGGGAAATGCTCATCAACTTTGAATCATTTGCTCAGTTCCAGAAAGGTGCTGAATCTAAAGGGCTATAGGGGAGTTGGAAGAGAAGGGCCACAGAACTGGGCACCCTGAGACCACTCCTGTCTGTCGTCCTCTGCGCTCCTGCACCCCAGGGAATGTCTCCTGCCTGGTCCCACCTCTGCTTTAACCCTTCTAGACTCCCTTCTTCTGGAAGCAGAATTCACCTCTTGCTTTTGCCAAAAACTCCTCTCCCACGCTCCATTGATGTGGTTCATGGGAGGGGGCGCCATCCACCTGGCCAGTGGGGTGACACCAGACCAGACTAGACCAGTGTAGAGACCACATCCTCCCGGATGCTGGAATATGACAAGGGTCAAGCATATAAGCAAGCTGGGCCATCTCTGGGACCTCTGCTGGAGCTTCCAGAGAGAGGTACATTTCTACTCCAGGTGCCAAGTTTAGAGATGCTGAAGGCTGTCACGACACAAAGGACCCTGATGGAGAATGAAGCCACATACGGGGGGGAACAAGATAAGATTCATCACTTGAGCACCGAACCCAGTGTTGCCCAAAGTCCAAAGGCACCAGAGCTGGCCTGCCCGAAGCAAACACCTCCCCACCTTCACTTCTTAAACTCAAGCCAAATTGCACTGTGGTTCCTTCTCTTGCAAACCCCAGAGCAGGCGTGTGCTTAGGCAGGCCAGCAGGTACGGTCCCTGCTCTCTGGAACTCACCCAGCCTCCTGCACGCCCTGGTTCCTTCAACGTTGTCCTCACTCTACATCTTGCCTCCGCTTCCCCTCCTTTCAGCTCTGATTCTCAACCCAGTTTAGACAGGCTTTCCCGGAATGACCCTGTTCAACCTCTCCTCCAGGGCAGACTTCCAAAATCCATCTAGATCCCCCACCCTCCGTCCCTCCTAGGCCAACAGGGCAGCAGGGACAGGAGGCCGCCCTCCCTTCAGCCCATGCAAATCAAATGCTCTTTGTTGCCCCATTAGCTAATTCCAACATCTCAGGGCTGCCACACCCCGTTCGTATTTCTGTCACATCTTCGGTGCTGAATTCTTCCCAATATTTTCTTCTTTCGTTTCTTCCTTTTCCCCCTCCGAATACACTGTCTTGGGGCATTTCACAAGAGACTGTCTCAGATTACAGGGTCCTGAGGACACAGAAAGATATTTCTGTTTAACTTATTTTGAGCAGAGTCTGGTCTGATGAAGCAATGGGTATAAATAGTGCTACAGCACCCACACTGATTATGGAGGTGCTGTCCCAGCAGGCTCCCCTTTTCCTAGGGGAGAATGATGAGGTCCTGGGCCGTGCGGAGCAGTTGGGTGCTTGGGAGAGCTGTGGACGGCATTTCACCCGCCTCCACCACTCCCTAGCTGCCTGATCTCAGTCCTGTCTCCCAGCGTCTGTAACGGGTTGGGGGGGTTAACCTACTTCACCAGCTGAGGGGAGGCATTACCCAAGCTCAGCGCCCTAAAAGGATGGCCATAAAAATAAAAATTTAAAAAGCTGCAAGCACTCAACTGAAGGAAGTTATCACCATCAAAGGATCCTTTCCAGTATTTAATTCATGCCAACAGGGTCTCTACAAAACCACATAACCTGGATTGAGATTTCTGAGAGTGGTCCATCCCAACACTTGCCACGGCCCCAGGCTCCAATCCCCGCTCTGCCCCTCTTTCACGTGCACTCCGGTCTAGACGTCCTGGTAACGAGGCGCTCACAACTCCGCAAGGCACTATGCACACCTCTAATTTTAAAGTGAGGGAACAAGAGGGAGTTAGAGAGGCGTTAGCCATCTTCAGATGAGGAAGCTGAGGGACGGGGCGGTTGCCAAGGGGGACCAGGCACTTGACTCCCCTTTCCCAGGGGAGCGTGCCCCCCCCCACGTGGGCTCCAGCAAGCAGGTTTTGGGCGTCTCCACCTTTAGAGACCCTGTAGTCTCTGATCCCCACTCGGCTGGAGGGCACACACTCCACACAAGCTCTGAGGACCGCTTCCCTTCTGAGAAGGAGACTCCTACATCTGGACCAGATTATAAATCCCTGTGTTATACTCTGAATTTGCAAAGGGCTTGCTCACCCTCAGCACAGAGGTTACCGGACGAGACAGGTCTGTTCCTGTCATTTCCCACCTTCAAGTCTTCTCTTTGTGGCCCTTCTCATTTGACCCCAATCTCCTTTTCCAGGTTCAGGGACCCCACACCTTACCTCATGAATCTTATTCTCCAACCTCAAAGACTTCTCTTTCTTCCTCCAACACCCCAGTATCTTCTTTTCCTGTCTCTCTGACATTGCCTCGGAGATGCTTTCTTTTCCTTGCCAGGCAGACGCCTACTCATGCTCCAAAACCCAGCCTATGTGCTTTCTCCTCCAGGAAGCCTTCCCTGATTTCCCAAGCAAGGAGTGTGTCACTATCTTCTTTAGGCTTCCACACAAGTGGTATTAAAACTGACCTACTTAGGGGTGCCTGGCTGGCTCAGTCAGCAGAGCATGGGACTCTTGATCTCGAGGTTGTGAGTTTGAGCTCCACGTTGGGTGTAGAGATTACTTAAAAATAAAAAATCTTTAAAAAAATAAAATAAAATTGACCTACTTATTGGCCTGCCTTTTCCACTGAGCTCCTTAGACTTAGGGATTGTGTCTCTGGTCTCTCTTGTTCTGTGCCCGGATTGGTGACAGGCACACAGCAGGCCCTCCACGTATCAGTGTCACAGAAACAAACCAATCAATGAATGGGTTGAGTGTCTGAACTATATTTAACTCTGTATTTCACTTAGATAATAATGGGAAGATCTCTTTTATGTTTTCTAAAAAAAAAAAAAAGAATTTTTTTAAATAACCTAGAACCTTCTACTCCTGTGAAAGAGCAAGCCTGTGGATTCGCGCAGGAGTTATGGTCCTTGCCTATCCACTAAGAGTGTTTCTTTTCTTCCAAGGTACTGCCTCAGACCCCACCACGTCCCTGTCGTCCTGCAGGCACAAGCATGTGAGAAAGGTCAGGGATGCACGGGGACACACCAGGCATGGAGGCTCTGCAGGATCAGCTTGCTTTCCGTTAGAGGGCTCCGAACTGTCGCAGTATGGGACTCTCCAGCTCCACTCCTAAAGGAGCCCGGGGCTTTGGATCGCCGTGCCGAGGTCCCAGGACAAAGCCGAGGGGAAGCCCCAGAATCCATCAAGGGGATCTGTGGGAGGAGCCCCCTTCATTTCCACTGCGCTGAGTGGTACCTGGCAAAGCCCAGTTTGTAAACACAGCCTGGGCATTCTCTGGTGGGAGTTTGCAGCAAGAGGGACAGGAGGAAAGCCTCTTGAAAAGTTTTGTTTGAGCAAAGGATAATCAAAAACCAGTCCTCTTTCCTTTTCACCTGAAAAACCCATCCAGGCGTGGCTGATGGAAACGTGACGATGTGAATTAACTCTCTCCCTCCCTCCCTCATTCACTTTTCTACTCATGTATTTGCCTCCTCATTCATTCATAGTGCCTTGCTTTTCTGCGCTCCCTCCCCTCCCACCCACACAAGTGCTCGCTCATGCCACAAACACCGTATCCCCCGCCCATCCCAAAACCACACCAGCATCCCCAAGATGGAGACAAACAAGGCAGTGTGTCTGCCTCTGGGACCCTACACCGTAGGGGGATGGCCCAAAGGAGAAACAAATAAAAACGGTGTGGTGAATTCTTTCCCCAAGACTCAGCTTAGGTGTTCTGGCTTCTGGAAGCCTTCCATGAAACCCCAACCCTGACAAGTCACGCTCTGACACAGAAGGGATGAGAAGAAGGGAGGGGAGCCACGGGGAGCAGAGGCATCTGCTCTTATCTTGTCCTTAGACTGGTCTCTTAACCTCTCTAGGTCTCTCCGCGTACGTAAAGCAATGACTACATAGCTCTAGGATTGTTGCAGAAGTTATGGGGGTGGGGGCTGCATTTAACCACTCAGTGCTGGTGCTAGGAGTACTTGGTGTCTGGCAAGTGGTCGATTGCGGGGTGAAGTGCTCCTCTGTCCTCCCCAGCACAGAGCGCCTGAACCCTCACCCTTAGCACACCCAACTGTCTGATCCGTCCTTCAGTCCCTAAGAACATCTAGCATTCAGAGCATGATAAATGGTAACTGGATGGACCCCTGCGGGAAGAGCTATTCTTTTTCTTAAGATTTTATTTGAGGGCGCCTGGGTGGCTCAGACGGTTAAGCGTCTGCCTTCGGCTCAGGTCATGATCCCGGAGTCCTGGGATCGAGTCCCGCATCGGGCTCCCTGCTCCTTGGGAGCCTGCTTCTCCCTCTGCTTCTCTCTCTCTCTCTCTGTCTCTCATGAATAAATAAATAAAATCTTAAAAAAAAAAAAAAAAAAGATTTTATTTGAAAGAGAGAGAGCAGGAGCAGAGGGGAGGGGCAGGAGGAGGCTGACGCAGGGCTCGATCCCAGGACCCCAAGATCATGACCTGAGCCAAAGTCAGACGCTTAAAAACCGGCTGAGCCATGCAGGTACTCTAGGAAGAGCTATTGTTAAATGACCAAAGATGCAAGGGATTTTAGATATTTATATTTACGTATATGGTACACAGCTACTAAATCACTTTAGAGAGGGGGTGACCAAGAGGGTTCAGACACTTTCTTTCCTAGTCTAAGAACAAGCTAGTGTCGCTGAAGGAAGTCCTGGGGCCTCTATGATCTTGTAAAGGTAGAAAATTGACCTACCAGGAGCTAAGGATGTCAGACCTGCTCATCCATCAGAGATCCCAGGGCCCTAGGTTGACACTCGATATGCTATCAGAGCTCCTTCCCTGGGTTCTTGCAGAGAAATGTTCTATTTAAAAAAAAAAAAAAGCTTGTATTTATTTATTTGGGAGAGAGAAAGAGAACAAGCAGCGGGAGCTGCAGTGGGAGAGGGAGGAGCAGGCTCCCTGCTCAGCAGGGAGCCCAACGTGGGGCTCGATCCCAGGACCCTGGGATCATGACCTGAGCCAAAGGCAGACACTTAACCGACTGAGCCACCCAGGCGCCCCTGCACAGAGATGTTCTAAATGGTGCTGGAAACCACAGAGCTAGCAAACAGGAGGGCCAGATTCAGACCTGAGCCAGACCTACCCCCACCAACATGGCCCAGTCCCGGGGTTCAATGCGGGCCTCAACAACGCTCAGGTGCCAGAGCCGCCCTCCCTGAGCCACAGCTGTTGAGCACACCTGTGTGGGGGACACAGTGCCAGGTGGCATAAATATCCCCGTGACTTCTCCAATACTGATATCTCACTCACTTAATTGTGACTTAAATTAAATTGTAATTTCATGAATTCAATACCTCTTATGTGCCAGGCACTTGATCAACACCATTTTGAAATGACTTTGTTCCACAAAGACTTGTTGAGTTCCCACTGTGCCCAGCATGTTGTAGACACTGGAAGTTCATAGATAAATAATGCGAAACCCATGATCTCAAGGAATTCTTTGCCTAGTGGCCGAAACAGACAAGCCCATAGTGGGTTACAGTAGCTGATGACGTGGAGCGTCAGCAGCATGGGGTGCTGGGGTCGAAGAACCCAAGATGCACGGAGAGCCCAGGCTGACTTGCCCACCACAG